>NC_056569.1:23318096-23394501 GCF_013358625.1 Macadamia integrifolia
CCCCCCCCCCCAAAAAAAAAAAAAAGACTATGAGCAAAGAAACAACACTCAATACTACTCATCCAAGTGCATTTATTAAAGCATTAGAGTGAAAGAAAACAAATTATTCTCTTGAGTTCAGGTTCTACAATATATAAACCATTGTTAAAAGGAACTCAAGTCTCTCTACATGTCTTCTACGTTATCTTAGCATTTGCATTGTAAGATTAAGAAGACTTCAAAAGTGTATTTTTTAAATCATTGCATTTCATTCACGCATCATACAAGAGGTAACTCTAAACATTTCTATTCCACTTTGAATTTATTTTTGTCCAAGAGTTAGGTTAATTCTAGAATTTGACACCTTGTTCACACATTGTCCTAAATCGTACTTAGACAAGTGTTTAGGACCCTCTCATCCTTAAAAGATTGTAAGAACTCTCTCATCCTTGAAAGAGATTGTAAGGACCCTCCTTGAAAGAGATTGTAAAACACCCTCTCATCCTATAAAGAGATTATTCGGATCCTCTTACCCTTAAAAGAGTTTGTAAAGGTTTTCCTCACTACCTACTGTACTAAAAGGGAAGAGCTAGTGGAATACCTAACAAATGGAATTTGTAGGGAGTGGACTAGACTCGGATTAAGTCGAACCACTAAAAATTCTTATGTTGCCTATGTGATTGTATTTGTTCTTTATATTTCTTATTTTTTTTTACAATTTTAAAAGCCACTAGCATAACCTATTCACCACTCTCTAGGTTATTTCATGATGGAGAAGAATGCAGTAGAATCCTCTTTCGAACAATGGTCGTAACCCCCAACACTTGGAGAGAAAGAGAGAGAGGGGGGCTCTGATTCTTTCCAAATTGTTTAGCTATGTTATAACTTTGTCAATTTCTCTCCTCTTAAATAGCCGAGCATGATTCTTTCTCTTCTTTAGATTGCTAGTTCCAAGTGGTGAGATCCTATTGGATCATACACCAGTGCAGTCTATGTTGAGTTTCACTGAATCAATTGATTAACTTAATTGTCCATAAGGACACCTTACAATGGTAATAACATTAAAACACATAATACTAGAAAACATTACGTGTAGTCCACTGAACAAATAGTATAAGACATCCTACCACTAATCAGACAAAAAAAAACAATGCAACAAAGTGAGGGCCAATGGGAGCATATGAAGAAGCATCAAAAGATGCATCATTTTCCATTTTATGGGGATAGGTCGGTCATTTCGCCTCTATGTGTTTGGGTGAAGGGGCCACACTCCCCCATTAAAACCATTTTCACATATATTTATTATTTAATAATTTTATAACTTCATCCAAACACTTTACAATTGAAATCACCAAGCTCGGAATTTCATTTAATATCAAATTCAAAATTTTCTAAGGTATTCATCCTACGTGGGACATGGGTTCCTTATGAGCTTCATTTATGCTAACAGGCGTACACAGTGGACCTAGTGTAGTGATGTATAGCCAGTTAGATGTAAGCATCAACCATATGTACATTAAGTATACACTGTCAATCTACAACAATAAATACTTCTCAAGTTTAGGGACCCACAACTATCATGAGAACCCTATTACACTAAAATATCCAACAGTAAACCATGCAAGGTTCTCGAATGATCAATTTCGATACACACATAAATGTGTAATCTCATTTGTGTTTGAAATCTACATTCCCAAGAACACATAATGCAGCAATCATACAAATAGAGAGCCCAACTTCATCCCTAGTTGTGAACACTTTAAGATTATACCTTGAGATTAGGGGTGTCAATTCCTAAACCAAACCGGTAAAACCGGCCGGATCGAACCAATAACAACACGGACCGAACCGAACCGAAGCCTTATTGGTTCGGTTCGGTTCGGTTTCGAGTATTGCAACCCCAAAACCAAACCGAACCGCACCGAAAACCGGATGAACCCAAAACCAAACCGAAACCGGCTCAAAACCCGGACCGAAACCGAAACACTCCAAAATTCATTAAAAAAAATCAAAATTTTCATAGTTTTATATACATTTTTATGGAAAGTCGAATCCAAACTAGACCAAAATCCAAAACCAACCCGGTTACAAATCAATTTAAGAAACCGAAGTTCAGCAGTTCAGCATTTGGTTGTTTCCTAATGGCTCCATACCGGTTTAAAAAACCGATCCAAACCGAAATGAACCTGATAAATCCAAACCGGTACCAACCCGAACCCAAACCGCACCGAAGCCGACACCGGACCGAAATCAATAAATCCTTAATGGGTCGGTTTCGATCAGTTCCAAAGTCACACCGAAACCGGTGGAACCGGACCGAAACTGCACCAACCCGGACCGTTGACACCCCTACTTGAGACATATAATCGCCCATATAAATGTAATTGCAAACTAATTAAAAATGTTAAAAATCATAAGAGGGTGAGGGTGAGACATTATTTGGGCAATTTTGTAATGTCCTACTTATTTTGGTATTTTAGTTACAATATAGAATGGGTGGGAAATTTGGTAAATTGAAGCCCATTGTTGTGTAAACTTTTAATTTTCCCAAGAAAGAATTCCTTTTCTGACCTAACTTAGAAACATTTCCTTCTGTAGAGCATCTATCTTTTTGTTAAATTATAACAGAGAAGAAAGAAAGTTTTTTACAATAATATGTTGTTGTGGAACGATTTCTAAAGACAAGCTTACAACTTAAAAAGTGAATATATCTGAGTTCTACATTCTCATATTAAAAGTTAGGGTTTTTTTTTTTGGTGATAGAAATTAAAAGTTAGGTTCACAATCACATTAATCTAGACCTATGCATATATATCAAAAAATAAAACACAATCTCCTCATAACCTTTGCATTGAAGGTAGAGAGATATTAAAAAAAAAAAAAAGGGTACATAAACAAGTCCACCCATATTTCAAATCAACTAGAGCATTGAGACATAGGGAAGGAAACCATAAGCTTTGCATCACATCCAACTCCAAAATTGATACAAGGATGCGCAAGCCGGTTTCCCTTTCTTCTAAGCCAATTTTGATCTCATCAACCTCACAATCTTTTTGTTCTTAGTTACTATAAAGGAAATTAAAAAGAAAAGAAGAAAATATTTACCTACACGATAAGATGTGTTTTCATATATCTTAGTCCATAATCTCTATCCCATTATAAAGGAATAGATGTAGATAATCAAGGACAATTGCTATACTAAGAAAGGGAATAATGGGAATATTCATTTACAACTAGTATTCTTATTCCTTTACCAATCACCAATATTACTGTTAGGTTGTATGTATTCACCACAGTTGGGATTCTTATCTCTTTGCCAATCACCAATATTACCAGACCATGGGCTAAATGTGAGTTGGTGAGAGAGTTTCCATATTTACAATGATAGAATCTTTGATCTTTATCTTTTTCCAATTAGCAATATCATTGTTGGGCCAAACATGAGTTGGTGAGGAGGTGGACAAATTTGCAAGGTTGGAATCCATAACTTTGTGAGTTGGCATTGAGTGAATATCGCTTACACGCCCCCTCAAACTCAAGGGGGAAGGTTGCACCTTGAGATTGGACATGAGATAAAGGAGCGGAGCTTAAGAGAGAGGCTTTGTGAAGATATAGGCCACTTGATCCATGGTTGAAAAGTAACGAACATCTAGATCTCCTTTGGTGACCTTGTCGCGAAGAAAATGGAAATCAATTTTGATATGTTTTTTTCGTGCATGGAAAACTAGGTTAGCTGTAAGATATGTTGTGTCAACATTATCACACCACAAGATAGGAGCAGTTGGTAGATATATATGAAGCTCTTTGAGCAAAGATTGGAGCCATGTAAGTTTTACAGCAATATTAGAATGTCGCGGTATTCAGCTTCCGTGCTAAATCAGGCTACAGTAGCCTGTTAACAAGAGCTCCAAGATATTAAATTATTTCCAAGGAAAACTGCAAATCCACCTGTTGTTTTTTGGTCATCTAGACAATCGGCCCAATTTGCATCTGAAAAGGTGGATAGTTGCATTGAGGATCGTCTACTAAAGAGTTACCTATGAATAATAGTTGATTTCAAATAGCGTAGGATACGCTTGACTGCTACCCAATGATCAATGGTTGGGCGATGCATAAATTGACAGACTTTATTAACCGCATAGAGTATATCATGTCTAGTGAGAGTAGCATATTACAGAGCACCAATTGTACTTCTATATATATACAGTTGGATCATCCATAAGAGTGCCAGAAGATTTTGTTAGCTTAGTTGAAGAGGCTATTGGGGTGGAGACCGGTTTGTAGGTTATGTTGGCTCTTGTTAGCAGATCATTACATATTTTTGTTAAGAGAGGATCAAACCTTGGGATACAGGAAGGACATTGATACCTAAGAAATAATGAAGTGTGCCCAAGTCCTTAATAGCAAATTCAGCAGCAATCTTAGTGAGAAAACTAGTAAGAAGGTCATCGTGACTCCCTGTTATGATGATATCATCGACATAAATAAGGATATAGATGGTGGCCTCATGCTTGTTGTAGATGGAAAGGGAGGTATCAATTTTTGAACTTTTAAAGCAGTTTTCATAGAGAAATGTATTTAGCCTATCGAACCAGGCCCTTGGTGCTTGTTTGAGACCATAAGGAGAACGGTTAAGCTTATAGACATGTTAGGGAAATTAGGAATAAAAAAAGCCAATTAGTTGAGACATGTACTCTTCCTTGTTTAGAATGCCATGAAGAAATGAATTTTATACATCTAATTTTTTCATTGGCCATGAGCGAGAGAGGGAAAGTGATAGAACAAGGCGTATCGATGTGGGTTTCACAACTGGACTAAAAGTCTCAGTGTAATCTAGTGCTTCTTGCTGATTGTAGCCCTTAGCAACAAGGCGGTCTTTATACTTATAAATTGTACCATCTACCTTTCATTTGATGAAAACCCCCATTTACATCCCACAACATTCATCGATAGGTGGTGAGGAACAAAGGTCCAAGTGTCGTTTTGAAGAAGAGCAGTGGACCTAGAGTCCATAGACTTACGCCACTGAGGGAACCGGTGTGTTGTGGTAAAAGAGGTTGGTTCTTGCGGTATGGGCGAGTATGAAGATATGGAGGAGGCAACAAGGACCTTGGGGAGGCGGGTGCCATCTTGGTTTCAGGTTACCATAGGATGTCGTGGAACGGGAGGAGGGGGAACGGGTTGATCCATAATGAGATCCATGGTTGGGATGGAGGAATCTACATTAGGGGAAGTGGAGGAAGCTGTGGATGGGGATGGTTGGGGAGTCACCTGATTTTGTGAGGAAGGAGATGTATCTGAATGGAAAGGTTGGGTTGTGGTTGGATTTATTATAGGGGAAGTGGGTAAAGTAGGTAAGGGCAGGGTAGCAGGGGATTGGGTATACGGCATGGGATACCATGATAAGAGTGGTGGTGGGACTGATATGGATGGTTGAGGTGGTCTGGATAGTGGGACATTGATAGGTTTTATATCCTTGAAGGGAAAACATTCTTCATCAAACACCACATGGCAAGGGATGATAATTCTCTTTGTAATGTTGTCAAGGCATTTATATCCCTGGTGCCAAGGGCTATCGCCCAAAAAGGTATGTATGCCTGTGCAATAGTCTAGTTTGAGTTTATTAAATGGGCGTAAGTAGGGATAGCAAAGCAATGCCAAAAACTCGCAATTGATCATAAGTAGGGCGGCAACTATATACTTTGTACATTGAGGAAACATTTTGAAGCATTGGAGTAGGGAGCCTATTAACGAGGAATATCGTTGTATCAAAGGCATGGTGCCAATATTGCTTTGGGCCATTGGCATGAGCAAGGAGGGCAAGGGCAGTTTCAACAATATGTCGATGACAATGATCAGCAGATCCATTTTGTCCTTGTTAATGGGAGCAAAAGATGTGGTGCTCAATTCCAGATTATTCTAAAAATTGTGACACATTTCAGTATTCGCCACCCCAATCACTGTGGAAGCGCTTGATTTTGCGCTCAAAGAGATTGTCAACTAGTACCTTGAACCGCTAAAAAATGGAAAAAAACTTCAGACTTGGTAGTAAGGGGATAAAACCAAATAAATTTGCTAAAGTAATCAATAGAAACTACATATAAACGATGTCCATCAGTAGAGTAAATGAGTGAAGGCCCCAAACATCTGAAAAAATTAAATCTAATGGGGCAGTGGACGTTGAGTTAGAGGAGTAAAACGGAAGCTTGTGACTTTTGGCCTGTAGTACAAATTGTAAATTCCGTGGGAGAGGTGACAGGAAGACCAAATGTGGAGAGAACATAGTGAACTACACAAAGTGTTGGATGACCCAATCGATTGTGCCACTAATGAATGGAGGCATGTTCCTCGATGAGTGCCTGTGGAGAACTATTATTGGTGGTACTAGAAGTTTTATTTATAACAAGTTGATAGAGACCATCTTTAGTTCTTCCCTGAAGAAGATATCTCCCTATTTGCCAATCCTTCACATAAAAAAAGTCAGGATGGAACTCGAAAAGAACATTATTATCTCGTGTCAATTGAGAAACATATAGCAGGTTATGAGTAATAGCAGGAACATGTTAACATGATGCAATGCTAATGTTTTAAGAGTTGTAGAGATAGAAGTAGTACCGGTGTCATGAATAGGCAAACCTGTTTCATTTACCATCTAGAATTGATCATTACCCATATATGATTGAGATAATGTGAAGTTCTCAAGATCAGTAGTTATGTGATATGTAGCACCGGAGTCTAGATACCATATATTATCAACGGATGAGACCTTGTTGTATTCAGCCAGGTGAACAGAGGGTGGAGTAGCATATCCATGTTGGTATGCATGGTTGAAACATTGACGACAATCAAGAGCTCGATGACCCACTTGATTACAAATCTAACAATGGTCAGAGGAGGGGCAAGGCTAAAGAGGGCCTTGTGTGTGCATTCCTAGAGAAGGATATGTTCTAGCAGATCCATACCAGCCACGAGAGTAGTGACCATGGCCATGAGAGCGGCTACGATAAGGATTAGAATCATGATTCCAACGACCGCCATGATCAAGGATTAAAGTATCGGTATCGGTCGTCGTATCGGTCGGCCAAAATTAAGATACGTATCGGAGGGTATCGTATCGTATCGGAGATACACTAAGATACGCTAAAGATACACACATAAATGGATAGGAAAACATTTTTTTAAACACTTTTGCATAAAGAATTTGTTAAAAAAAGCTATTGACAACATGTATTATGCATAAACACTAAATTGAGGGTATCGTACTAAGAATTCAAGGTCTGTAGTTGTCCCATAAATGTAAAATCCTTGTTCCCAACCTTGATTTCCACTTTAGTTAGGGAAAAATATGGTTGACAACAACTTTGGAACAAAAACCCTTCAAAAAATCGTTTTTTTCTGAAAAATTACCTATATTGGCCATTATATGACCGTAGCACCGATACGTAACGATACTCACCGATACGTACCGATATATATATCGATACTCACCGATACGTACCAACACATACCGAAACGTACATTTTAGCTTAATTTTATATTTTTCATAGAGTCGTATCGAGGCATGTCGTATTGTATCGATGTGTATTAGTGGTGTATTGATGCATATCGGTATGTATTGTAGGATATATATCGATACGAAATGATTTAAAAAATTCAATGTATCGTATCGGTGTGTATCGTATCGGCCGACTAAATTTAAGATACGTATCGGAGGGTATCGTATCGGTATCGGAGATACTTAAAACCATGGCCATGATTATCTGAGGATGAAGTTTGGGCGAGGTTGGCAATAGCCTGAGCAAAGACATTTATAGTATTGTCATCTTGGAGGCGAATTTCTTGGGTGAGTAACATGCCTCTAAGGTCAGCATATGTGATGGGGTCACCTTGGGCGGATATGGCGGTCAAGAAAGCAACATAATCGAGCCCCAAACCGTTTAGAATGTGTAGACAAAGGTCCTCATATGTCATTGGTTTCCTATGGCAGCAATGAGGTCCGTAGTACCTTTGATTTTGGGAAGGTAATCATGAATGGAGGAATTACCACATTTAGTATTTTGTAGTTGTAGATGAAGTTGCATGATATGATCCGTAGACGATGTGGAGTAATATCGTTCAAGAGTGCTCCAAATGTCACATGAAGTTGTGCAACCAATAATATGGATATGAACATACTCAAATAGAGAGGAAATTAACTAGTTCATGAGGAGCTGATCCTGTTGCTACAAAGTAACATACACCGGATTGGGAGAGGAAGTTGGTGTTGAATTGGTGCTGGTGGCAGGTAGTGTCTCCGAGGGGGCAGAGAGAGGAACTATTGACAAGCCCATAGAGGTTGTAACTTTTCAAAATCGGAATGAATTGCAAGTGCCATAATAGATAATTTGTGTCTGTTAACTTGATAGTAATAAAATGAATTAGGGAGGGAAAGGCACCTCCAGAGGTGGGAGAAGAAGCAGAAACAATGGAGGTTTCCAATGAAACCTAGGGCTCTGATGCCATATTAAGACAATAAAAAAGAGAAGAAGAAGAAGACAATATCTACGTGCTTCGATTGATTGCAACCTACGTGCACGGTAAGGTGTGTTTTTACATATTTTAGTCAATGATCTCTTTCCCATAAAGGAAGAGATGTAGAGAATCAAGGATAATTGTCATACATGGAAAGAGAATAATGGGAATATTAATTTACAGCTGAGATTCTTATCCTTTTGCCAATCAACAATATTACTATTGGCCTGTATGTGTTCACCATAGCTGGGATTCTTATCCCTTTGTCAATCACCAATATTACCGCTAGGCTGAACGTGAGTTGGTGAGAGACTTGCCATATTTGCAACGATAGAATCTTTGATCTTTATCCTTTTCCAATTAGCAATAACACCGTTGGGATGAACATGAGCTGGTGAGGAGGTGGCCAGATTTGCAAGGTTGGAAACCATATCTTTGTGAGTTGGCATCGAGTGAATATCGCTTACAGCTACCCTCAAAATTTTTCTTATTTTAAAAAAGAATGTAAAAAACATTATTTTATTTATAGTTTTCTTTCTTGTCACTATGTCTCGTGAAATATAACGTTCCATTATTTGCCACATGGCAACATAGGTGTTAGTCCATGTGATAGAGGACTAAGTATCTTACAAGGAAAAAAAAAAAAAAAAAGATAGAGGACTAGGTAAGCATCTCATTGGTACAATTCCGATTTTAAAAGAAAAAAAAAAGAAGCTATTTTGTATTTAATATTTATCTCTATTTGATGGTATTTTGACAATTATACCAAAACTTTAAATAAAGTTTGAGTAATTTTCTTTACGTACTTTGGATTAAATTTTAGCCATTGAGATTCATATACGGCTAGGGGTGTCACTCCTAAGCTCGCATCAGTTGGATAGGCCGGGCTTGACCGTTTAAAGATCGGCCTCGCCTGCATTGATTATTAAATGTGTTGGGCCTATGCCCGACCCGTTTGTAAATAGATAGTACACGGTGCAAGGGGTAAGCCCGATGGACCATCCGATCAGCACGACCTGTTTACAAGCCCAACTTAGACCAACATGTTTAGCCCGATTGTTTATATGTATATTTTGATATATATATATATATATATATATATATATTGTGGGATAGGATATGATAATATATTGATATTTGTATCAATTATTGAATGTAATTAAATGTAACATGTTTTCAAGATAGTTGATGGTTTCACAAAATCGATTAAAGTATCTTAAATCTAAGAAAGTAAAGATCGTTTAAGGCTTTATTAGTACATTATCCTGTTTAAGGCCTGATTATAGTCTGATTAGCCCGATTAAGAAAAACTCGATTAAAGCCCAAAACTCGATTGAACTTGTTATGAGACCGACTTATTCCTTTAATAGATAGGTCACAATCCAAGGACGTAGGCCATCTAGGCTGGCTAGGCCTGACCCAATCGATTGACACCCCTACGTACGACCCCTCTATGACTTTATCACATGGATTAATCCACCACCAAATGGCACATAATGGAACATTATACGTCACTGGGCATAGTTGGGCCCAAAAAAGGACTCTTTTACTGACGTTCAGACTTTCTGCGCCCACAAAATGCTCAGAGGCGAAAATCCCTTCAGAGCTTTTCTTAGGACAAAAAGTTTGCTCTTCTACTTCTCAGTTTATTGTCAGCTTTGAAAGGTCTTTCCCTCCTTTTCCCTCCAAACGGTTCAACCCTCCTTCCTCCCTCCTACCAGAGAGAAACCCCTTCTGTATCTACAAACCCTAAATCTCACTTCAATTAGATTCACATTTTCTATTTTCCTGATCTGTAATGATTTGGTTTTGGCAGCTTTGCATCGTATCAGTAGCTCCTTGTGGCCAATTTGGTTATCAATGAGCAAATATTCTTCGAAAAATGCTGTTTATAGGAGAGATTTATCCATTCCTTCTGGGCTGAAAAAAGGGGAATTTTTGAGGATTTAATTGTGTTGAGTTTGTGCTGTTGGATGATCTGAGTTGGGGGTTCCTGGAATTCGTTGTTGCATTTAGTTGTATTCACCATGTCGGAAGATATGCTTATCCATTTCTCCTCGAATTCTTCGAATCAGTCGGACTCATCTTTGCCGACAAAGCTCGCGAAGCTTGAAGCTAGAATGGCAGGGAAAGGTTCCTCGACTACACCCGTACAGGCAACCCGATCCTCTGTTTCATCGGCAAAATTTGGATCTATGGAAGATTCAGCTGAGCCTTCGACTTCAAGTGATTCTGACGATGATGTGAGTTTTTTCTCCTTCATATCGTAGATAGACAGGTCTTATTTTTTTTTATTAGAAAAATGTCGGCTATGTGCTTATTGAGTGTGACTATTATTGCTGTTAATGTCTCCCTTCACCAAGAGATAACAGTGTAAACTTTATTGTTGCTTATGAAATACTTTTTTGCTTCTGCTATTGTTCTCCTAGCGTCATTTATGCAATTTACATCTTATTTTATTCTTGAGTTCCTACACTTCGGAGTTGACCCTGAAGAAAGTTCATATTTGCTTACAGCATTGATTTTTACTCAACTCAACTCAGCTTTATCCCAACTAAATAGAGTCGGCTACATGGATCTTCTTTCTCCAATCAGCACTATTCAGAGACAGTTACTAATCCTAAGCTAAGCATATCTTTTACACCACTTTTTCTAGGTCATTTTAAACCTATCCATGGCTCTTTTAGCTTCTCTGATCTGAATCATATTACTGCTCCTTAATGGAGTTACTCCTCCATTGTATGTGTCCAAGCCACTTCAAATGACATTCTCTCAACTAATTATTTATCGGAGTTATTCCTAAATTGGGTCTAATTTTTTCATTCTTTATTTTATCTTTTCTAGTTCACCACTCATCTAGCTCCACATCCTTGATTCAGATTTATTAAGTTTTTTTTTTTTTATGTTGTCTCTTCACTACCCAACATCCAGCTCCATACATTGCTAGTCGTATAATTGTTCTTCAAATTTTCTTGAGTTTTAAATAAAATACATTGATCACACAACACTCTAGACGCACCTCTCAATATCATCCACCTTTGTGTAACATCATCTTCTATTTCTCCTTTATTTATGGTTGAAGCTGGGTACCTAAAATTTTCACTTTGTTTTTATCTTTGTTTTTATCTTCCTATCATCAATTGGTTGATTTTTACTTCTTTTTTTTTTTTTTTTGTGGTAAAATTGGTTGATTTTTACTGATAGCTTAGAAACTTGGATGTTAGGCTTCATGTATGGTGGTTACTTGTTTGCTGTTTATTGGAGGCTTATGAATTGTTTGATTTCAGTAGATCAGTGGACCATAGATCTGTTACGGGTGTAATACCTTAATCAGTAACTTAGGAGAAATTGCATTCAACCTGTTTTATTTTTGTGAGCCCAGCCCAAGGGTTTCTTTTGTTTGTTTTTTCATCCGTTGAACTTCATCTTTTATTGACATTCACTATCATTATATTCCTCCCCATTAATTCTCGTCTTCTCTGAATGCAGAATGGAGGAGAGTTTCTTATACAAGCCAACACCCAAAAGCGGCAAAAGTTTGAGGAAGATGACCTAACAACTGATTTTCAACATTCTGAGGTATAATGCATTTTAATTTTTTTGCTATTTGGAACTTTAGGAGGTTATGTATATACAACAAGTGCACATTTTATGAGCTCTTCAATTTTTGTTATGGTTTCGGTGTCAGATTGTTTTCTCCCCGAAGAACTTTTAGATACTACTAAAAAAGATAGTTTTGGAGTAAAATAAAATTTACTAATCCTTAGTGTAAATCTAAGCGGTGTCTACTGAAGTCTGGAAACTCAATTTATTATCATTACCAATGTGGTATGAATATCCTGCTCAATCTATTATCCTAGACTTTGCTAAAATTACATAAAGTAAGAATAGAGAAAATTAAGGGAGGGGTCACACCCCCATCATTCCCTACTCTTGGGTTTATCATTCCCTCTCTCCTCGAGGGTTTCTTTTCTTTTATGTCTTTCGCTTATTTCCTCTCACTTGTCTGCCTTGTAGGGAGATGTCTCCTTGGTTCAAGGTTTCCACTGATACCGTCAAAATTTGCCACATTTCTATAGTATCCCAAGACTTCGATATATACCGAAAACCATGTGACTTTTAAAAGTAGTTGGTTTCGATCAAAATTCCCACATTTCGATCAAAATGTGAGAATTTTCAAGTGAACCAATGGGTTAGCCTTTAGAAAACCTTCTTAAATGGGAAACCAAGCATTTTTTTTTCAAAATTTTGACGCTCTGCCCCTATTTCTTCTATTTGAAGTGGGAAACTTGGGAAAACACTCAAGATTTTTCCCTTAAGCTATCAAATCTTTATTCTAAGCTTGGATCTTGCACATTCATAGCATATCTACCTAAGGAAGGGAGCTTGGACCAAAAAGGCAAATCCCATCTTCCCTAAACCTTGTGTGCAATCCTTCGGCAGCACCAGTTCATTTGTATATGGTGGTGGGTAGTATGGTAGATCTTCTATTTCATTTGGGCAGGAGGGTAGTTCAGGGGGTGGGTCATCTTTCGTTGACAATATCTTTGGGTATCCATCCTAGCTTTGTGTGCCACATCCACATCCTGTCACTATGACTAAGCCATTCCCTAGGCTGGATACTTAGCTGATGTTGATGTTGATGTTGATGATGCATCCTATAGATGGGTAGTGATGGACTACCAAAACAATTGGGCCCAAAACATGTCATGAGACTCATATGTGGTGCATTCGGAGGTGGGGCTACAACATCTGTAGTGGTACGTAGCTCGTGGACTAGAACTGCCAAGACACTCTCTACTTGGAATTGATTGTTCAGTGTTGACTGTTGACTGTTGAGACTTGAGACTTGAGAGATAACTCACAATTATGTAATAGTATTATTTATTTTGGATCTTTTACAATATGTTTTGTTTGTTTTAAACTTTTAATAATGTATTTCACATTTTTGGTAACTTACATATGTACTTATGTAGTATAGTTTCAATCAACGACTTAATGTGCACTATCAAACTTTGGTCAACACCACAAGTATGACTTTAGGTGTTTTTTCCATGAAACTAATTATGTGAATGGGTTAGAAATGTTTAATAAAATAGGACGTACACAAAAAAATTAAGAAAAAAAAAAACATTTTGGGGGTCGAAACCAAAGTTTCTGCTCAATTGAGGAAAATTCCTTGGTTTCTTTGAAATTTCCCAAGTTTCGACCGAAATTTTGGTCTCCCCACGGGTCAAAACCTAATCGAAACCCGATACCTTGAACCTTGGATGTCTCCAAACTTACTTGATGACTAAGGAGGATGGGAAAAACATGATTTTTGGAGTTTCCACCTAGGATTTAGGGCCTAGAACCTTGTTGGGGAGCCCAATACCAATCAAGGAAATCAAGCTCAGATTTGGGGGGGGGGTGGTAACTTTGATTGACGAGTCAAAACCCCAGATTTGACTTCATATTTGGTCTACTTATCAGAAATATGGGTTCATGTCAAGTTATGAGAGTGGGAAGGTGTTAGGCACTCACCTCGCCTAGTAAAACCAGTTTTCTACCAGATGCTTGGATTTCAAATATCCTCCCTTGAGAATTGTAACAGCCCTAGGACAACATGCATACTATGTTTGCTTGATCTATACTAAGAGGATATCATGCTTGAAATGGAAAATAAACTATCATTTTTCTGAATGAAATGAAAATTGTACACATCACATGAAATGATGAATAAACACATAGAGAAATCCGTGGATGAAATGATGGAAATCTATAATATGCTATCACATGAAATAATGAACTTACATATACAAAATGATAGAAATCTATAACATATTATCACATGAAATAATTAACTATTATCACATGATTTAACTATTATTTATGAAACTAACACAAGCGATAACACATGAATTGATGAATCTAAACTACCATTTTATGTGATCTATCAGATGAATGATGAAACTAAGTTATTTAATATAATCTAACCCATGCAATAACACATAATATATCAAAGTAAATTTCTACATCGTACTCATTGAGATTGAAATATTACTTGAGCACATGGGACTACAACTGAAAAAGAAAAGATTCCTTCACTCCAAGTGTGTGTGTGTGTGCAGTTTTGGCAACTACCCCGACTCAGGTGCAAAAGCTTGGCTTTCTTCTCACCTTCATGGAGTAATCAAAACTTCTAGAACTCTGATAGGATTTTGAAAAAGCTTCCGCACTAGGTATCAAAAATTGTACCGCCTACGAAAAATTGGATAGAGCTTCTGCACTAGGTATTAAGATAGGCTATGGGATTTAAGCACTTGGACATGGCTTCCACACTAGGTATCAAGATAGCTATGGGCTTCAAGCACTTGGGTAGGGCTTCAACACTAGCTTCAATAACTTGGCAAGAATTTCAAGAACTAGGGTTCGGATTTGGCTTCAAGGGTCTGCACAAAGAGGTTTGCACTCTTTGGATTGGCTTCGGATTTGGACAGAGGGGTTTTCTCTCAGGGGATTGGCTTCTGATTGGTTTAGAGGTTTCCCATAGATTTTTTTCTCTTCAGCTTCT
Organism: Macadamia integrifolia; assembly: GCF_013358625.1. Taxonomy (NCBI): domain Eukaryota; kingdom Viridiplantae; phylum Streptophyta; class Magnoliopsida; order Proteales; family Proteaceae; genus Macadamia; species Macadamia integrifolia. The sequence continues at coordinate 23,333,140 of NC_056569.1, forward strand.
AGTTTTGTCTTAGAAATAAAAGAAATCTCACTTTGAATTGGCCACCGAAACAATGATCCGAGGTGCTTATCTATAGCAAAAACAAGCCAAGGGGGGGGGGGGAATCCATGTAAGCTTCCTTTAGCTTGGGTGGTTGGCCCTCATTTGTTGGATACAACGCAAGGGAGATGGTCTCTTTTGGGTTATCTTAAGGCTGAAAGAATAGGAGGTGAGGTGCCTAGGTAGGGATGACATAGGTTGAGGTGGTATGAATTGATGGAAGGTGTATTGTAATGGTGTATGAGGTGAGATAGTAGTGAGTGGGAGAAGATGTGATTTTGAGTGGTGTCGGCCAAAGAAGCAGGTGAAGTGGGCTGAGATGTGGGTGCTTCTTAGGTGTGCCCAGCCGTGTGTGAAAGAAAGGTGTGGGTGCTTCTTTTATAGGCAACGAAATGGGCTGGGGGTAGTATGGGAAGAAGCGGAAGAAAATAAAGGGTATTGGATAGGATGGGGTATGAAAATAGGTGAGTTAAAGGGATTGGTTGGGCTATTGAATGGAGGGTTCCCATTGGTTGGGTGAAAGGCAGGTTCCTATTGGTTGGGTGAAAGGCAGGTTCTTATTGGTTGGGTAAAAGGCAGGTTCCTATTGGTTGGGTGAAAGGCAGTTTCCTATTGGTTGGCTAAAAGGCATGATCCTATTGGTTTGGTTTGGTTTGGTTTGGTTTGGTTTGTTTGGCTTGGTTTGATTTGGTTTGGGTTTGGGTTTGGGTTTGGGTTTTGAGTTTGGGTTTGGGTTTGGATTGGTTTGGTTTAATGTGTTCCAAAGTTCGAGAAGATACTGTGGTGCATCCGGACATCCGATCTTTGTGCGCAAGATATCAATAGGACCATATTTCCTAATACTACCCAGTGATGCAGGAATCGAGCACATGCTAGGCTCGATTGTCGCATTCTGGGGATGGATGTCAATCCAGTGATACAGGAATCGTGTATCTCAGTTCAGAATGGATACTGTTGCTTAAAATGCTGTTTCAACCTTTTCTCTTCCACATTTATTTAACAAAGAAAAAGTTGTGTATTCTTTCGGCCATCCCATCTTTGAGAAGCCTCATGTTTTCTTTTGTGCTCTTTTGAATATAATTATTTCTGTCCAAAAAGAAAGAAAAACCTATTTGTCATTTTCTACCCATGTCCACAGCATCTGGATACTGACACAAGTATCATGCTTCTGACTATGTATTTTGTTCCCCTTACAAACATGGGAAACGAAGGATGACGATGTAGATAAAGATAGTCTGCAGGAAAACAAACATTGTTACATGTAGAGGAAACGTCATTATATAAAGATTGTCCGCAGGAAAACAAACATTTTTACATGTGGAGGAAATATCATTCTTCTATACATTTATGGACATCTTTGCTTGTTGAGTTTTTTGGGCTGTTGTGTCAATCACATTGTATTGTCTCAGACACTGGCTCACATGACCATTTTATGTAGTATTCCATGCATATTTACTTTTTGTCTTTAAAATGGCAATTAATGACTTTGAGGTTGTCGGCTGGTAGCCCAAAATATTTAACCTCAAAAGCATGAACATGTTGATCTGCATTATTCTGGTCCACTTTGAGAAGGAACGCGATTACAATCAGTTGTGGTTATGAATTGGATCTTCACATATATGGGGGGCTGTTTTGCCGTAGTAACTCGAGAATTTTTTTGTGATATGCTTCTTTGGAGGGTGTTTTCAGCTGTAGCTTATTGGATTTTGTTATAACTGATCAAACGAGTATAGGGCATGTCCACACTTATTTACACCTTTATGAAAGGAAAAGGATTTGACCATTTTTGGGTTCTTCCACATTGAGGCTTCTAGGGTTCACCCTTTCTTTGTATTACTAATGATTTTTTTTTTGGTATGTTCGTGGAAAGGTAAGTATACGTTTCTAATGATTCTTGGGCACCATTCTTGCTTCTAATTTTCTTTTGATAATCACAGAGAGCTTCTGCATGTTTTGTGATTGATTGATCATCTATTACCTCCAATTCTAGGTGTTCCCCATGTAAAATGGCTTGTGTCAGGGCTTCTATCTAGTTCTATTGATCGTGAATCACTTGAGTCACTTTGGGGCTTTTAGGAAACCCTCTGGGTGCTGTGTGACCGAATTTGACCTGATCCTAACTGATATTGATGGATTGATTCTGCAATATTTAGCTACACTTTACGTGGTCAATTTCAAAATAAAAATAAGAGAAGTGGCGAAGAAAGAAGGCCAATATTATCCTTGTGGTTGAAGAGGTGGATTTGGTGGATACTGCAATTATGAAAGTTATTAACAGTTTGCATGAATTAATGTATATTTTTTATGTGCTCTCTCTCTCTCCTCATGGTGATGAGTGATGTGATGTAAGAACTTTACCTAAAAATGAAAGAAACACACCTGGAATATGTGCGTCAAGAATGCATGGTCAAAATCGACATGAGTTATGTTCCCTACCTTCCTGATCATACGGAAATTCATGAGCGAGTATACTTGAATTCTTTGGTAATGGAAGCATGAAATAGCAAGGAGTTTACCTGATCAACAACTTTTGGTGAATCACAGAAACACCTTCACATATTAGGCCCCAACCTTCTTCCCTTGCACAAATAGAAGTGAATGGTGCGATACATGAAAGAAGAGCATCTTTTGAGCAGAGAACGTTAGCGAGCCAAGAGAGAATAACTTCTAATAGGCTGTGTGGTGCAGTGTTTTCTAAAACTAACAATCGAGACTAGGGCTATTATTGATCCTCTCCTCTCTGCTCCTGCCAAAACTCTACTTGAAGAACGTACTGTCACATTTCTCAATATACCAAAACAGAAATGACTACAACAACAAAAACAACTTAGCCATTTCCCAATTGAATGGGGTCGGCTAAATGGATCTATTAAAAAAGCATAAAAGAAAGAAGAGGAAAAAGGGGAAAAGAAAGAGCGAAGAAGTGAAAACGAAATCGGCAATATGGATCTTTGCCCTCCAAACAGCTCTTTTTGATGTCAAACTATTGTCAAGACTTAGCTTTTGCATGTCTTTCCTTACTAACTCATCAATGGTCATTTTAGGTTTACCCCTAGCTCTTTTTTTGGCAACACTAGATCTGATCACTTCTCTATACTAGAGCATTCCAAGGCCTCCTTTGAACATGTCCATACCACCTTAAGCGGCATTCTCGAAGCTTGTCCTGAATCGGGGCCACTCTCAACTCAGTTTTAACCCTATCATTTCTTACTCTATTCTCTCATAGTTTTGCCGCACATCCATCTCAACATCCACATCTCTGCTACATTCAACTTATCTTGTTTCGTTTCTTGACTGCCCAACATTCTGCCTCGTACAACATAGGCGGTCTTACAACAGCCCTGTAGAACCTTCCTTAAGCTTGAGAGGAATACGTCAATCGCACAACACTCCAGAAGCACGTCTCCACTTCATCCATCCTGTTCTAATTATGTGAGAGACTACTGGGGTACAAAAGGAAGATAAACTTACCAGGAGAAAAAGAAAAGGAAAGAGCTAGTTCCTATGATCTATTTATCTAAGCTTTGAATGTGCTGATGCTTGATAATAACTGTAAGGGCAAGAGAACCCTACTGGTCAGGTGTTTCAGCGGTCTAATGGGAGGTTCACGGGAGCATGTTCAATGCACGTCAAGGGGGGGGCAGCGCGGTCTTTTCGCACCCTGCACAGTCTGGGCATTTCATGCACTAGACTGGTAGAGTTCTTAATATAGGACTAGATTGGACACCCAACTAGACCTAAAACTACAGGAACTTATAAACCAAAAACAACCAAAAACCAGTCTCAAATATATAGCAGAAAATCACTCTCAATTAATAGTCCAGAAAATAGCCGATCTCCAGAAACAGTATTACAGAGAATAATTCGAAATAGCAGAAGTACTTGGAACTAAACCAGGGACTGGATAAGAGTACTAACAACTTCAAGCTAACAATAAATATGTTCAGCAGTCCAGAAACCACTATTCAGATCAGCAAAAATATCGAATCTAGAAAATAGAAACTACAGTCCACTAAAAGACAAAAATAGAGAGATTTTTAATATCTCACTGAGGGCTGCACAGAAATTGTTCAAACTTGGGTCGATCTTTAGTGGCGCATAGAGGAACCGTCGACCAAAAAACTGGAGTAATCCGACAACTAAAACTAGTTCTTCCAGTAGGGGCGGATGCTCTGTTTTTGCAGAATATTTCTGGGCAGATTCAAAGTTCACATACCTGATTTGTAGCCTTGATAAACCTTGAGAATAAAGTAGTACTTAAAGAGAATAACCTGAGGCAGACCTCCTGGACTTCATTCCACAAGGAGTCGTTGGATCACACACTAACCCACACTGTGATAAAACACACAGCAGACTCACAGAGAAGCAGCGACAGCAGCATATTTGGTTTCATAAAAATCGTGGGCCTATGATACTGCCCTCCTCTTTATTTATAATCATGATGTGGGTTTACAAAAATATATTAACTCAGAAATTACTAATTCTGGGTTATTAAAACTGATTCATAAGTTACTAAAAACTGAAACTGTAAAAGGAAACTAGATCTGAAGTTGAAATTAGAAACTACTTAGAACAGAAATTAGAAACTAGAGTGAGACTGAAAATAGAAACTAATTTAGAAACTTAATAAGCAACTAATAACCACATCAACAACCCAAATCGTGGGCTGACTTGGACCAGATTTGGTCGACCCAATCAGCCACTTGGGTCGACCACCTTCTTGTGCCTCCTGGTGTAGACCTTCGGTGCTACATCAACTCTCCCCGGCTTGAAAACATTCGTCTCTGATGAATGGACAAGGAATATGTAGCGCTCATGTAAGTCAGGATCAAGCTTCTTGAATTCATCAACATGAATCCAAGTACAATCACTACGGGGACGGCTTTTCCACTTGACAAGAAAAGTGTGATAACCAGTGCCACGGCGGGAGGTCTTGTAATTATCATCCAAGACGTCTTCAATAACTTCAGAAGTAGGTGGCTTCAGTTGGGGTAGCCTTAACATCTTTCCGTGTCTCCATCATCCGAATGGTGTTTATCATAAAGGTGAAGATCAACCACATTAAACACGTTGCTTATGGTCATGTCATCAAGCAACTCAAGCACATAAGCATTAGGTCTTATACGTTTCAGCACCTTATAAGGACCCATCTTCTGTGGATGTAAGTTGGTATTGACACCTGTCTGAAACCGTATAGGATTTACTCGAATCATCACCATGTCCTCGGGTTTGAACTCCACATAACGCCGATGACGATCAACATAAGCCTTATACACCTCATTGTTTAAGGCAATATGTCGTCGGACGTTGGCATGCACTTCAGTAATATGACGCAAAAACTCATCAGCCTCAATACTAACTCAAGCTTAGGATGGAAGTGACATAAGATCAATAGGTCGCTTAGGTTGAACTCCAAGCAAGATCTCAAAAGGAGTACGACCCGTTGTCCTATTCACTGAGCTGTTGTAGGCAAATTCTGCAATGTCAAGAATGGAAGGCCATGTCTTCTCATAGTCTCGAACCAAATACCTCAACAAATTTCCCAAGTTATGGTTCACCACTTCTGTCTATCCGTCTGTCTGTGGATGAATTGCAGTTGAAAAGTTCACCTTTGTATTTGTCTTCAACCACAATGTCTTCAAAAAATAACTCATGAATTTAATATCACGATTAGACACAATACTAGTTGGTAGCCCATGTAATCATACTACCTCCTTGAAGAAGAGCTTTGCAACCTGATAAGCATCAAAAGTCTTACGACAAGGTATGAAATGAGCCATCTTAGAGAAACGATCCACAACCACTATGATGGAATCATATCGTTCTCTAGTAGGGGGTAGTCCAAGAACAAAATCCATGCTAACATCAAGCCACGGTGCATGAGGAACAGGTAGTGGAGAGTATAAACCTGTGTTATGTTTTTCCCCTTTTGCCAACTGACATACACGGCATCTCTTGATCACATGATCGAAATTCTTTGCTATGCATGGCCAATGATATTGATTAGTCACCTGTGGAAGAGTCTTATCATTCCCAAAATGTCCCCCTAATCCTCCTCTATGTAACTCCCGTATGATGTGATGACGTAGGGAAGAATTTGGAATACAAAGCCGTGTGCCAAAGAACAAGTACCCATTATGAATATAGTACTTTAGGTGTTGTCTACCCTGTTGTAACTCCGTAAAAACAGTGCTGAAATCAGAATCAGATGCCTATTCACCCCGTATCTGATCAATGCTAATAACATGTGCTGAAAATGTGTTAAGTGTGAGCACTTTCCGGCTAAGTGTAACACCTACTGTGTTCTCTTTTTCCGCCTTGTACTTCATAGCAAATATAAATTCCTGCAAGTAAGCTACCCATTTGGAATGCCTGTGGCTAATCGACTTCTGTGAGTGAAGGTGCTTCAAAGCCTCATGATCAATGTATAAAATGAACTCCTTACTAATGAGGTAGTGTCTCCAATGGCATAGCACCTGGACGACTGCATACAACTCCAGATCATATGTCGAATAGGCTTCTTGGCCTCATTCAGTTTGTCGCTATAGAAAGTGATGGGGTGTCCTTGCATTAACACTCCTAGCCCAACATGTGAAGCGTCAATAGCTACCTCAAATACTTTGTCAAAATCTAGTAGGTGTAGAATGGGTGCCTCTGTCATCTTCCTCTTCACAAGAGCGAAGGCTTTGGTCGCTGCAACTGTCCATTCAAACTTCCCTATACTTGTCTTCATACATTCAGTGATGGGTGCCATAATTGCACTGAAATTCCGAATAAATTTCCTGTAGAAGGAAGCCAAACCATGGAAGCTACGTACTTTTGTTAGTGTCTTAGGTATAGGCCAATCAATGATGCTCTTGATCTTCTCCGGATCAGCTTTAACCCCTTTTGATGACACTATAAATCCAAGGAATACAACCTTAGGCAGCACGAAGGAACACTTCTTGAGATTAATGTATAACTTCTCTACACGGAGTACTCTCAAGACTTGCCTCAAGTGATCTATATGCTCTTCTTGGTTTTTACTGTGTATCAAGATATCATCAAAGTAAACAACCAGAAAGCGACCAATGAAGGGACGAAGTACCTGATTCATAACCCTCATAAAGGTGCTAGGTGCATTCGTCAGACCGAAAGGCATGACTTTCCACTCATATAAGCCATCCTTGGTCTTAAAGGCGGTCTTCCACTCATCCCTAGAACGGATACGAATCTAATGATAGCTACTCCTCAGATCTAATTTGGAAAAAACCTTTGCCCTGGACAGCATATCCAACATATCATCTACTCGTGGTATAGGGAACCTAGACTTGACTGTTATCTTGTTGATAGCACGGCTGTGCACACACATACGCCAAGAACCATCCTTCTTCAGTGTGAGTAAATCTGGTACTGCACAAGGACTTAAGCTCTCCTCAATGAAGTCCTTCTATAATAACCCATCCACTTGCCGTTTCAGCTCGGCATGCTCAGTAGGGCTAAGTCTGTAAGCAGGAAGGTTGGATAAAACCGAACCATGTACCAAATCAATAGCATGCTGTATGTCTTGCATGGGAGGTAACTCATCTGGGAGATCATCAAGGACTAAGTAAAATTAGATAGGAGCTCTTTGATAGGTGCACTATGTGTTACCTCAGGTTGGGGAGTGACTTCCCGAGTAACAAGTGCCATAACCATTCTAGTCTCATGACTTATGTGTAAGAACTGCTTGCGGGGAATAACTAACAATTCCTTTGTGGGTATAGCTACCACCTTCTTCTCAAAGTCAACATCCTTCTGATTTGATCTTAGGGATCTCCGTCGCCATATTTCAGCCGGCACATTTCTGGATAGAAAGTTGTAGGAACCATAGTTGTCACGGCGACAAGGCGAACAAAGGCGGTGGAGGGTTGTCTAAGCGCTTAGGCGAGAAGGCGCCCGCCTTAAGGCGAACTAGGCGAACAAGTGTTATTTTTTATTTTTTCAATTTTCTAACATTATTTAGTAAGTTATATATACCTTGTATCATAAAAAATCAAGATTAAGCCACATCAAGTCATTAAAAATCAACATTTAGCCACATCAAATCATAAAAAATTAACATTAAGTCATATTAAATTATAAAAAATCAACATTTAGAGAAATGCTCTTATTCTATAATAAGTTTGACTGGTCAAATGATTTTATTTTTACATGAGACTTTTTGTATTAGTTATAATATAAAACCAGCTTTCTAACAAGTCTAAGATTACTTAAATCTAAGTTGCAATGACAAAGTAATGCTTCAGTCAAACTTATTTTTAAGTGCGCGAATACTGTTAAAATCGCCTGAATGAAAATAATTTTATGAATATCAAAACAAAATATTTTTTTACCGGACTTTTGGTTTTTAGCAATGTTTTAACATGATAGAATTTATAAAATTTTCATAATTGAGAAAAACCCTAGCATTTAAAAGTTGAAAATCGTCCATATAACCAAAATCCAGTTTTTGTTCTTGGACTGGGGGGTTGACTTTTTATCATTTTGGAATTTGATTTTTAAACTATTTTTATTGGATTCAAATAGGGGGTATTTGCTTATTTATGAATAATATATTAAGTAAATGTTTTTAAAAACATTTACTTGAATGATATTTGGCATAAATAAGTGCCGAAACAGAAGGCAACATGCAGTGCAACAAGGCGGCTGTCGCCTAGGCCCCAGGCAAACTGCCTGGACGCCTTGACAACTATGGTAGGAACACCCTTCTATATGAAAGTACACATATTTTTCTTCCTTCCAACTATGGCATCATTGTTATACATCCAGGACAACCAAGCAATACATCTGTGAGTTTCATTGGGATCACATCACACCACACCACACCAAATTTTCTCTTTATACTGGTAAAGTTTGAGAGGAATTGAGCACCTTTTGTTCACCTCCAAGGTATTACCACTCAGCAAGGATACCTTATAAGGCTGAGGATGTGGATCAGATTTTAATGTTGCTTTCTTCACAAAGGCTTCAGAGACAACGTTGACACAGTTGCCACTATCAATAATAATCTGACTAGTATGCTCACCTGACCTCATACGGCTGTAGAATATGTAGTTACGTCGCCAATCCTCTCATTTGGTTTCAGCCACCAATATGCGAGTAATGATATTTATTCCATACGTGCCATTCTCATTAGTGTCTTCCATGTCATAGTCATATCCACCTTCATTATCATCATCATCATCCAAAGGGTAAGGGTAAAGAGTTGACTCATCCTCCTCATTGGAGTCTTTAACCTCAGCTACTGCATTAAGCCTCTGCTTATGTGGGCAAGACTTAGCAAAATGTCCTACCTCTTGGCAATGGAAGCACTATACCTTATTACTACCTGTCATGGGTGCCTTTCCTTTGTGATCAGCACGTGGAGAAAAAGTGGACTTTGGGGGTGCTGAGCTACTAGGTTTAGTGGCTGGAAAATTTTTCTTTACCTCCTTAGCTTGAAAACCAAACCTTCTAACTGGTTGTGCTATAAGCTCCTCTGCCCATAGGGCCTTGTCAAAGCAATCCCTTATTGAGTACACATCAACAACTCTGATACCCCTGTTGATTTCAGCTCGCAATCCTAGTCGAAACTGAGGTAGTAGTTGCCTTTTATTCTCCCTTATGCCTATTCGAGAATGAAGTGCATCAAACCTATTCATGTACTCTGCCACAGTCATAGTCCCTTGACGAAGAGAATTCAGTTAGTCTTGTATGTGAGCTCTGAAGTTGCATGGCAAGTATTTGTCAGATAGCTCAAGTTTCATCTCCTCCCAATTAGTAGGTTCTCTACCACGGTCTTTCAGCTCTAGCTCATAGGATCTCCACCAACCACGGGCAGCCTCAATTAGCTTTGCACGAGCTAGTTTCATCTTCCATTCCTTAGGCAAGTCATAATAATCAAAATAATCATCCAAAACAGCTACCCAATCATAGAACAATTGAGGGTCATGTCTACCATCAAACTCCTTCACATCGAGCTTGACTTTCTGTGAGTCTCCAGAGTATCTCTGATATGTGGGACGTTTAGTCTCAAAGTAACCCCTTACATGTTTTTCAAAAGTTGGTTGCACTACAGGAACCCTCTGTGGTGGTCTCAGATTAGGGTTTGTTCTCCTGTTAGCTAACTGAGCAGCTACATTCAATGGGGCTTCCACTTCAGGTGTTGTTTGTGAATCACCGGTAGGCTGTTGTGGTGGGGTCTCGACAGCCAATAACCTTGTATTCAATCCAGTCCACTTAGCTTCCTGTTTAGCCTTCATATTCTGTAGCATCTCCATAATAGAAGCTAGGGTGGGGGTGTTGTTCTCAGCCATGCTCTGATACCACTTAATGTAGGACTAGATTGGACACCCAACTAGACCCAAAACTACAGGAACTTATAAATCAAGAACAACCAAAAACCAGTCTCAAATATATAGCAGAAAATCAGTCTCAATTAACAGTCCAGAAAATAGCCATTCTCCAGAAACAGTATTACACTTCAGAATAGCAGAAGTACTTGGAACTAAACCAGGGACTGGATAAGAGTACTAACAACTTCAAGCTAACAACAAATATGTTCAGCAGTCCAGAAACCAGTATTCAGATAAGCAGAAATATCGAATCCAGAAAATAGAAACTACAGTCCACTAAAAGACAAAAATAGAGATATTTTTAATATCTCACTGAGGGCTACACAGAAATTGTTCAAACTTGGGTCGATCCGTAGTGGTGTATAGAGTAACCATCGACCAAAAAACTGGAGTAATCCGACAACTAAAACTGGTTCTTCCAATAGGGACGGAAAACAGAATATTTCTGGGTAGATTCAGAGTTCACATACCTGATTTGTAGCCTTGATAAACCTTAAGAATGATGTAGAACTTAAAGAGAATAACCTGAGGCAGACCTCTTGGACTTCACGCCGCAAGGAGTCGTTGGATCACACACCAACCCACATTGTGATCAAACACACAGCAGACTCTCATAGAGAAGCAGCGATAGCAGCATATTTGGTTTCATAAAAATCGTGGGCCTATGATACTTCCCTCTTTATTTATTATCATGATTTGGTTTACAAAAATATATTAACTCAGAAATTACTAATTCTGGGTTACTAAAACTGATTCATAAGTTACTAAAAACTGAAACTGTAAAAGGAAACTAGATCTGAAGTTGAAATTAGAAACTACTTAGAACAGAAATTAGAAACTAGAGTGAGACTGAAAATAGAAACTAATTTAGAAACTTGATAAGCAACTAATAACCCCATCAGCAGCCCAAATCATGGGCTGACTTGGACCAGATCTGGTCGACCCAGTCAGCCACTTGGGTCAACCACCTTCTTGTGCCTTCTGGTGTAGACCTTCGGTGTTGCATCAGTTCTTTTTCCCTAACTTCTATTTTTCTCAGGGGCATGCTTTGCATTATTGGTGCTTGTGCAAGTTGTCTGGTTTTGTTCTTTTGTTGTGTGTTTGTTGCTGAGTTTGTTTTTATGAAGAATTTAATGGAAATATAGAAAATAAATCAGGGTCTAGCTGAAGGAAGGATAAAGAGTGCCGAAACTGTGGATGCAAAAACTAGTTTGGATGAAGCAAGTAGGAAAAAGCAAGGTCGTGGCAGGGGACGGTCTGTTTCAAGCAGGGTACGTGGTTCAAGGGCTAATGACCAAGCGTGGAAGCAAGTTTCTCCTTCCACAGTATCACCATCAAATGGCCAGCTTGAGAACTCATCACATAAGGTGAGCGCTTAATAGAGTGCATTAATGCATTATCCTTTTATGAAGATCTACATTATGTCGTCGCATGAGAAGAAAAGCTTCATAATGGATGCTATGTATGTAGACATTGAGAGTTCCGTCCCTTGGGGAGGAACAATCTCCAGACAGGTGACAGTGAGATTTTATTATCCAGACTTTGGTATAATATCTGATTTATATCACACAAAGAGTGCCGTTTTCTCAGTTTGCGCAGCTCCCCTTCACTATTTTTTACCCCCACTCTCAAGGTCTCTTGTATATTACACTCCAAATACAGACTAGGACACTGTTAACGATCAACTGAAAAAAGTTCAATGATTTTATCTAGAAAATTATTTTCAACAGTCTGGAAGGAAATTGTACTTGTCTGTAAATCATACTCTGGGGACCGGATGAACCCGAAATTTCCCCAGCCAGTGTACTTGATTGACCTATTTGATGATGCTTCACAAATTTCCTTCACTTGCAATGAGGCAGGAAGGCAGGGGAATCTTTATTCTCTCTTCCAACCTGATGCAAGTATTCCTTCTGCTGAAAATATGCATACAGTTTTGTTTGTCTTTTACCCGATCCCTTCAAAGAAAGTTCTTGAATTTGTGCCCTGTTAAGCCATTCCAGACATGCAAATCCTTCCTTTGCTTTCAGGATCACACATATGCATTATTTTATTAAATTCCAGAAAACAATGTTAGTTTTTTCTCATTGTAAAAATATTGGTTAGTCATCTATTAAGCTTCAGCTTAATTCTATATAATGCCATATCTGCATATATTTGGTTGGTTATGTGAATCATCTTTGCAAATCCTTTAAAGTTCGCAGAAAATGGCAGAGCAGCTACTGTGTACAAAACATGAGAAACTCAAGAACATTTGATATGAACAGTCTGATGTGAACATAAACTGGACTTCTTGTGAAAAATTAGTGCTCTAAATTGGTAAAGGTCTTGTGTGCAATTTTCTGCATGCAAGCTAATCGTTTTCTATATACCCTTCTGGCAGGAGAATGGGCCCAAAGAACAGCTTGGGAAGGATGATGAGACAAATTTGGAGGTATTATCTTATGCTTTATGATTATTTCTTGCAATGGATTTAATGGAGCTGATCCCTCTGTTGCTGCAATTTGTATTGATCTCTTCAGTTCTCTTGGAGGCATTTGATATCGTGACCAATTGCTGAAAGGGACATCAAACTTTTCTTTGTTCTCATGGTTCTTACCACCTTTTCTTTAATCACCTGTAATCAGGAGGAGCTAGCTTCTTTACGTGCAAGGGTTGCATCATTGGAGGAGGATCTCCGTAAATCTCATCAAGAAGCATCTGATCATCAACAGCTTCGTTGCCAATTAGATAAGGTACAAGTCATAGTGTCATAGAATAATACTTATAAATCTACTGTGTACATTCTTATTTGCATATTTATCATGTCCACAGGAATTGAAAGAGTATAAAGACCGTGAACAGAAAATGAAGCCAAAGGTGCTATTCTTTCTGTACTTATGTGATTTCTCTTAGCGATATGCTCTTTTTAGGCTGATAATACTAGTTACTTTTAAGGGGAATTTCCCACTTTATGGTCCAGTCAAGATAAGTTTCTCTGGAAAGCCCACCAGAATGGCAATTCTGCAATTCTTGATTGGCTTCCTTGAATAAAACTGAGAATGGGAGAATTGGCCTGAAGCTCAACTCTCTGAGTTGGGGCCAGAACTGGGGTGAACGGTATCACCCATGGTGCCAATTATAATGTTAGGTTAGAATTGAGGATAAGAAATGGTTCCCAAACATGACCTAAGATAATTATTCCCTCAACCATCAGTGGAAATAGTGGCTTTTGCATGTTCAGATATCATGATCAACCACTCATTTGGTCTTGCTTCATTTTTTACTAATTTCTTGGCTCTTCAGAACTAGCAGTATGAAAATTTTCTCATGGTTATGCGGCTTATGCCCTCCTCTTCCTTTGGTTAGTTTTGCTTGTCTAGATATTTCTTTCATCGTTAAATATGACGTCCACCTTTTCTGTGGTTGTAAAATCATTCTCATGATCATTCAGCTTGGTTTCCCCCCTTGATGCAGAGAATAAAATTAATATCTGATCTGCTGATATCCGTTTCGAAAGCCGAGAGACAAGAAGCAAGATCAAAAGTACGCCAGGAATCTTTGAGGCTTGGAAATGTGGGTGTAATCAGGTATTGAATTTATTTATTTTCATTGTTTTTGATGAGGAGCAAGAAATGTAGAGTTGTTTCTGATAAACATAATTGTCAAGGCAAACCAAGGCGTTCGAGGGGTAGATGACAAGGCACTCTTCATAAATTACTATCAAGGTCTTAAGTATCTGTATCAGTCTCATTTGATACCGATATAGATCTTCCATATCTGGCTAGACCAGACTGTTTCCCCCCTCAAAATACTGATACCTTGGTTTTTTGGACCATATTACCCTCCTCTGTACTGATACCACTAAAATATCATATGGTATGAGGTACCGACGATATCGATATGGGGTATCGGTGAATTGTGATGAATATGTGTAATCTAGCAATGATAATTTATATAATTTGTTTAGGGAAAAGGATTGGCACACCGCTGGTGTACTGTAAGCTAGCGCCCACTGTGTCTATCTCTCTCTTCGCCCCTTTGAAATGACCCGTGCCCCTCCTGTATGATAGTACCCCATCCTGCACCCCCATTGGTGCCGCCCACTAGCTTACCGCACATGGGTGGTGTGCCTATCCCTCTCCCTTATGTTTATATGCAACATATAATCCACATTAATGTAATATGATATAAGCTGAATTACTGTTGTCACAAAAAGGTCTGTTATTTTTCCAATGTCACTATTTTGCCAGATGGCCAGATGATATGTCCATTCTAACCATATAGAGGACATGGTTCAGATTAGCCACATGTCAAATTTCAAAGTCTAATTCAATCAAATACTCCCTTTTGTATTCGCACACATCCCGTGTAGGCATGTATGTCCAAGCATGTGTGCCGGTGCTCTAGACATTATTGTGCACTTTCCCAACTCTTAGTGGGAACAAATGGTTTAGATTAAAAATAATATAAAAATGGATGGCTCAAATTTGTCTTTTGATTTTTAGAAACATCATCTTCCATTGTTACATGGATAACTATCCATGAATATAATTATGTTTGTAGTGGCCTAATATGAGGAACCAACATATAGTATACAAGGTGTAGGATATATACAAGCATATTTATTAAAAAAAAAAAGTTCATTTGTGAAGTGTCAACAAGGCGTGTTGTCGCCTTGGACCCAAGAAAGCCTGGATGCCGAGGTGGTGCCTAGGTGACACCTTGACGCTATGCTCTTAAGGCACTCTCTGGTTTGTATCACTCCAAATGAGAAACTGTTTTTCTGTTAATGTTATGAGGGACACAACTGCTAGGTTAGCTTTGAATTGATGCTTCACCCATGGAAGTTGAGTGAAGTCTTGTATCTTTGTTTTTTCCTTCTCTTATGTTTATATTTTTGAGGCGTGTGTAATTCGTTCTTGAGAGCAAGTGGCTTGGTATAATTCCTCTCTTTCAAACTTTTAATTTTTATTAGTTGCTTCTTTGAAATTGTTGTCACTTGTTCTTTCCAAATTGCCTTGTATCATTACATTCATTAAAGAAGAATAGGTAAACCAATAGCTAAGGACTATGCAATTTATATACTGTGCTACCTGCCCAATATTCTGGTGTTCATTCATCCAAAACTTTTGCAGGTAAAGGATGTATTGTTCAGTTTGGTGTGCTACAGAACATTTTGAAAGAGAGTTCATAACAATGTAAAAGGCTTTTTACTCATTTCAACTATGTTCCCTAAGGACACCCCTGTGGTTGCTGATATTTGCAAGTGGAAGAAAAAAAGGGGAACAGGAAAAGGGGCAGTGAAGCTAATGCTGAAAGTCTCTTATTCTTTGACATTTATGTCTGACCCTTTTTAACTTAAAACAGATTGTTGATTTCTGTTGGTTTGCTGTTTGGTTTGTTATGTCTGATCCTTTTTAACTTAAAATAGATTGTTGATTTCTGTCGATTTGCTGTTTGGTTTGTTATGCAGAGCTGGAACTGTTATATCTGAGATGTGGGAGGATGGGCAAGTATTGAAAGATCTTAATGCACATCTTGTATGTCCTTTTCTGCTGCTCATTCTTTCTCTTATAACCATAGTTGTCATGGCGTTGTCTAGGCGTCACCAAGTTGGCGATTTGGCATCTTGGCTGAAAAAGAAGTTCATGGCAGTGCTACGATTTACGTGACTCACAAATGGCGGTCGCCATTGGCTGATAGGCGTCGCCATGGCACCGCCATGGACACCAAGTCACGCCTGATTCACTAGGAGGTCGATTTTTTGTAAAATGCAGGGTGATTTTGATAGGGCTATGTTGATTTTTGATGATTTGATGTTACTTAATGTTGGTTTTATATATTATAGGGTATATATTGTAGGCTTGTAGCATGCTAAATAACTTCAGAAAATAGGGAAAATAAAAAAGTAGCATACTAAATAACTTTAGAAGATAGGAAACAGCCATGGCAACGCCATAACGGGCGATTCATCGCCAAATCGATTAGCCACCCCTCCACCTCCTTGGATCGATTTGACGCTGTGACAAGTAGGCTTATAACTACCAAATTTGTTATTAAAGCTCACTATATGTTTTCCTTTAAATATCTATGCTCACTGTGTTTGTTACAAGGTTCCAAATCTCGGTTTTGAGGCTCGTTTCAGTCAGGCCCGAAACCGAGACAACTCGGAACTCGTTTCAAGGTCTCGACACTGGGTTTCGACCCCAGGTCTCCTGGGTTTCAGCCAGGCCCATAACCAAGACAACTCTGAGATTTCGGTCAGTTTTGACCAAGATTTAATTCCATGGTTTGTTATGTCATTTGAACATACTTTTAGAGATAGAATGTTTTCCATCTTAACCTGTGGAAGTGACCCAGCATAAGAAATCAAACTCTTGAGGAGTAATGATAATATGAGGGCGTTCACAATCAGATAAGAGGTTCTAGAAACCTTTTGGGGATGGACTGATGATCCATTTGGGCTTACATAGGCTCCTTTGAGTGTAGGCCAAAGCCAAATTCTGACTCCAGTCTTCTAGTAATGGCAGGAGTTCTGAGAACTGGCATAAGTCCCTGTCACTTCAACTGGTGTCCTGTTTTAGATGTTTAAGCCTATCTGCTGAAAATACAGTTCTCCACTTATCCTGTTGGTGTTACTGGCTTCTTATGGATTTGTATGGATTGTGTAAAAATTCAATGAAATTAATTTTATTTGGGTCTAGGTCTTTCTTTAATCATCTTATTCAATTTTTAATTGTATTTTATTTATTTTCTCAAAATTTTTTTTGATTGCTTATATCATTTTATTTTCCTAGAGACATTTATTGGAAACCAAGGAGGTTATTGAACGACATCGGAAGTCATTGAAGAAACGGCAATCAGGTGAAAATTTTTACCTTCAAATTTAATCTTTATCATCCTTAATTAAACCCTACATCAACTTCCATAGTTTGGGACACAAAACCTATTGATTTATGCTTCTTGGCACCTGTCTTTCCTTTGGACATTATTCACGAACTGCTTTACTTTTCATTAAACTGGCACACTAATGGAAGCATTTGAATCGCCTAAATACTATATTCTGCCTTGAAGATAAGGGTGAGGGGGGTGATGCTGAAACGGGGATTTCAGAAGAAGATTATCTCATTCAGGATGAGATTTGTAAATCTCGTCTATCAAGCATCAAACGTGTAAGAATATTTTGTCATATTTGGTTTCCACTTTCTTTTCCTCACATGCCCTCAAGTTTGATTGCGAAGAAAGTGCTCTTATCATTTTCTTTCATTTCTCATCTTATCATGTGTTGCTACTTACATTGTGTAACTTTCCATAGGAGGAAGAAACTTCATTGCGTGAAAGGGATCGCTGTGAACATGAGAAGGGAAGGCTTATGCGTGAAATGAAGCGTATAAGAGATGAGGATGGTTCTCGTTTCAATAATTTTCAGATTCTGAATCATCGATATGCCCTCTTAAACCTGCTTGGGAAGGGTGGATTCAGTGAGGTTTACAAGGTACTATTCTATTTCTGCTTTGTGTCTACTAGGCACTAGCTCATTAAGAATTTTGTTTTATATTCTGGTAGTGGATGTATTCACCAGAACAAATGAGATGAAAATCCTTCTGTTGAGCCAACCACCGCCGCCCCCCCCAAATAAAATAAAATAAAATAAAGAAATGAATAAAGAAATAAAACCTAGGTTTTTGTTTTGCCTATGTAGGCACTTGTGAGAATATACCCTTTTGCAGTAATTTTGAAGTGGGAACTTTCAAGCAGGCATATGACTTGGTGGAGTATAGATATGTCGCATGCAAGCTGCATGGTTTGAATCTCCAATGGAGTGAGGAGAAGAAGCAAAGTTACATACGACATGCGATTCGAGAATACAACATTCATAAAGGCCTGGTGCATAATCACATCGTGCGACTCTGGGATATCTTTGAGATCGATCAGAACACATTCTGCACCATCTTGGAGTATTGTAGTGGTATATCTATTATCACTTTCTTATGATCCATTTTCATGGTAGTTATATTCTGTTATAGTTATGTGGCTTGTGAAGAAAATATTTAGTATGATTCTCATTGAGCACTGAACATTTGCTTCTTGAGGTAATCATGAGGCTCTTAGACTCTGGCAGGCCTATCCTTCAGCGGTCTCCTGTATTTTTTCCTCAGGTAAAGATCTTGATGCAGTTCTTAAAGCGACATCTATATTGCCAGAGAGGGAAGCTAGGATTATTATGGTTCAGATATTTCAAGGTCTTGTATACTTGAACAAACGGCCACAGAAGATTATCCATTATGATTTGAAGCCAGGGAATGTTCTCTTTGACGAGTTTGGAGTTGCAAAATTAACTGATTTTGGTCTAAGCAAGATAGTGGAAGATGATGTTGGATCCCAGGGCATGGAACTTACTTCACAGGGAGCTGGAACGTATTGGTAAGTTGTGCTTCTCTTTAGTTTTAAGACATTGAAAACAAGCTCATTTTCTTGGAAATATATCATAGGGAGTGTTATCTGTTTTCTTAGTAGCAAAGAGGAGTTGCATCCGGCTGCCTTGGTTTTTTCTGCCATGTGGCATTGTCTGTGGAGTGTGGACACTGAAAACTTTGTAGATGTTATCCATGCCAATATCTGATCCTGGGTTAAGTTTCAGTCCAGTCTAACATCAGTGTCATAGTAATGCTTTCCATATTACTTGAAACAGTCCACTCTATTTGAAGTTAAGGGAAAAATCCTTACATGGTGAGCATATGAAGTTGTACATCAGCCTATTGTGTCTAACATATAACAAATCGAAGGACAACCACTAAATATTTACCCTATTTTTTGCAAAACAATAATTTTGGGGATAAAAGGTATACCTCCAACTTGGAATCTCGCTCAAATATGGCAAATCGTCATTGTAGATGCTTTGTAGTAGTCCCCAGCACCTTATTCCACCAAGATATGTGATTTGGCCAAAAATCACTGAGACTGGTTCCCCCCCCCCCCCTCGTAAAGTCGGAACCACCAAAATAACGGAATGGGTAAAAATTTCAATCCATTTCAATTAAAACAGTGCTTATAAAAGCATTGGTTTGTATCATTACGAAATGATACTGAAATGTGAAGCATGACTAAAATCTTGCTGAAATCTCAACCGAAACATTGTATTCCTTGTGAGTCGCACTGCTTTACTGAAAATTTTCACAAGAGTTTGGTGGTTTCAACCGAAATCTCAAACCTTATTGTTTGGTATTTGGAAGCCCTAGGGCAATGCCTTGCCCATCCTTGCATAAACCCATGGGGCCTTCTCTGGTGTCCTTGTAAAATTGGAAAGTTTTGTGTGCGCTTTAAGGGTTGGGTGGGTTAGGGTCGACTTACATCTAGTTCTTCAGTATAGTGAACCCTCCCTGTTTTCAACCTGTTGCCATCCCTAATCCCAGCCAATGCACTACAGGAATGTATCTTCTTGTTCACAACTTCATCCTCCCTAAATGTAGATTTGTCTGATTCTTTGATATGATATATATATATATATATATTTTTCCTTTTTCTTTTTTCAACTTGCCTCTAATATTTTCCTCTGATACAAGGTTTCTCTTATGTTTGGACAAGGCACCTCTTACAGACCATGTTTTTTGTTATCTCTTAGGTACTTGCCTCCAGAGTGTTTCGAGCTCTCAAAGACACCACTCATATCATCTAAGGTCTGTTGCCTCCAAACTTGTAATTTTTTTCTTTCTTAGAACCGTAGGGCCTCTTGTGATTAGTAATAATGGCGGAAACAAATTTTAGTCATTACTCGATAGTTCTAGTTATAAGTAACTGTGATAGACTGTGAAACCAATTTTATTCCTCAAATGTCATTAGATATAAGAGTTGTTACTGACAAAGTATGAGACAAGAGGGCTTGCTGTATATTTTAATTGGGACAGATGCCATTGGTTATTTGTAGCTTGGATACCTGCCTGCTTGTGTGAAGTCTCTGACAGGCCAATGAATTGCAATCAGAGGAATGGTGGTGCCTATGGGGAAGAAGACCGTTGAGCTTCCCCCCAAACATGCTGTATTCCTCTAGTTACAGTCCATTGAACCTCACCGTTCTTCTCACACTTGAATTATTATTTATTAGATCAATGGTTAATTACTAGTGAGCATAGTTTTTAAGGCGGTAAGGCAACAAAGGCGTTTGAGGGTCTTTCGGAGCGCCTTAACGATCAGGGGGGCATAAAGCGTCGCCTTATCGACTAAAGCGTTCCTGTGTAATTTTTTTATAAAACCAATCTATTTGGCTCAAATCCTAGTTGAATCTTATTACTCATATGTTAAATAAATATTAAAGGTTCATATTCATACCAATGTAAGATATTCATCAAGAAAACAAATCAATAAAGTGAATAAACTAAGTTCATCTTCATCAATCATCAATCATCAATATTCAATCATCAATCATCAATCGTCAGTCGTCAATCATCAATCATTACTCATCAATCATCAATCATCAATCATCATAACATATTAACATATAATATAAATACATAACTATGAAACAAAATTATAAATATAAAGAAAAGAAATAAAAAATACAAGTATTTATTATGCTTACCTCTATGATGCCAAAATGAGTGCCTAAGCCCTAAGGTCATCCACTATATTTCTAATCTTGTCAAAGAAGAATGAAGCTCACCGCTACCGGAGCAAAATGGTTTCCTGGATCAGTGGTTCTTCCTTGTTCCTTGATTCCTTCTCAAAGCCCTTTCTTAAAACCCTTGACAAAATCCAAACCCTATTTGTGAATCGGGTTTTTGTTTTGGTTATTTTTGGTGGAGTAAAGCTGATCCCATACATCTCAAGTGTTAACAAAACCATACACCTACCAATAAAAAATCTATATTTGGAATCTTCATCAAGTAATTTTAAAATGTGTTAAAAAAAAAAAAAAAAAAAAAAAAAAAAAAACATAAGGCGGAGCACTGTCTTACCTTCTCTAGACCGCATCAGCGCCTTAAAAACTATGCTAGTGAGTGAAGAAGAAATTTGAACCCTAGGTGTAGCATTGAAGTTGTAACCTCCCTTCAACTTTATCAGTTAACAAGTTGTGTTTCTGAAAATTGCGTGGCTTTGTATTGGTGAAAATCTGATTCTGGCATGTGCATTTCAGACTCAAGCATTTCAATTTTCAACTTGTATGTGCATTTTTTTATGAGCTTTTCTTGTGTATGTACTCGGAGGGGATACCATATTAACACGCAACTGCTTGGTACACAGGTTGATGTGTGGTCAGCTGGTGTACTGTTCTACCAAATGCTCTTTAGTAAACGCCCTTTTGGGCATGACCAGACCCAGGAGCGGATACTTCGTGAAGATACAATTATTAAAGCACACAAAGTGGAGTTTCCATCTCGGCCTGCCGTCTCAAACGAGGCGAAGGTATGCTCATTCAACTTTCGTTAGTAGATGCCCAACTTTAATTAACATCTTGTCTAGAATTTGAGAAACTCTAGTTTTCCTACAAAAACTGAATTAAGACCATGTACTGTGGATTATTCTTTCCATATGATCATAACAAACATCTGATTCCAAGATCTGCTTTTAGCTACTTAGTGATCCTTACAAGAGGCACAATGCATTAGAATTTTGGTATAGAGCCTGGTAGACCAAAAGAAAAAGTTGTTGTTCCCTGGCAGAACTAGCAGTAATATCCTGTAATCCGTATCTTTTTGAATTTTTGCAGGATCTTATACGTCGATGTTTAACATATAACCAAGCTGAGAGGCCTGATGTTCTAACCATTGCTCAAGATCCATATCTCTCTTATGCAAAGAAATGATGGTGAAGAATGACTTAGATGATGGACCCAGAACACAAATGACAGACATCATCGTTAGGTGGCAATGGTTACTGAAATAGCCAAATGGAAATTTGTAAATGTTGTCCAGCTTTTGTATTTTCTTTTCCATCATATAGTTTCTCCTCCAGCAGGGATTTTTTTTTTTCCTTTTTTCGGTTGGGAGGGGGAGGGGATTGGTGGTTTGTTTTTTGTGGTTTGTCCAAAAAGTTCAATTGTTGCTAGACTGTACATTGGTTGCAGGTTTTTTTGGCTAGTGAACTAAATGATACAGAATCGAGTTTCTCTTGACATATGCGGCTTGGCCAACTTTATTTGAAGGATGCTCATTGAAAATTTGAAATGAGGTTGTATTCAAAACAATGTTTATACTGTCTGTGTTCCAATTTACCTCGCAAGAGTGTTTTTTCCTTTGGATCAAGTAGGTGGAGCCGTGGAGGGTATGCAGTTTATGGGGGTAACAAGGTAACAGGTTGATATTAGCCTGAGCATAACAAAGACAGAATTAAACAGATTAAAACTTCTTCCACCATTAACCTCTGAAGCTTCTCTCATCATATGAGTTCCATGCAACCATTTGTCAACAAGAAAGCTGGAAATTCAACAACTCCACTCCTCTAAAAGGTTTGGTAGATAGATAGCTGAGAAATATATGATGTTTGAGTTTAATAAAGAATTAAAAAAGGGGGGGGGGGGGGGGGGATGGAAGAGAGGGAGAAAAATATAGACTTGAGGCAGTCTTTAGCAAGCTGAAATTGGTAAGACTAGTCTGTGTCAATGTAAATGGCTGAAATCCAATGGTCGGAAAATTTGAGAGATTTTCTCAATCTTCAGTCACAGAAACTTTCTTAGACCAGTAGGAGGTAGCTGGGGTCCCAGGAGGTCATGGGATAGATTCTCCGGCTTCACCGTGGGGACGACGCAGGGGTGTTGTTGGTTAAGAGGGAGGGGATGGGGGGGGGGGGCAGTTATGTATATATCTTTACTCTACCGGAAAAAATAAGGAAAGAAAAAAAAATAAATAAATAAATAGAGACCCATCAATTTATGGCCCACTCTCATTCAACTGTGACCTGTGACCTTAACTTGAAAATCTTTTTGTTACCACAAGATATTCAGATAGAAAAGCTGAGGACAGAACTACACATATCACCCTTTCTCTTTTCCATTCATGGCCTTATCTTTCTCCACTGCTGTATTCTCCTCAAAGCAACAATACAACCTAAACCCACCATCAAAATACTTGAACATAAGGATTCAAACCCCCCATATAGTTTCCAGATGTGAATCATCAGAATCCAAATTCCCAGAGAAGCAGTCAGAATTTCCCAAAAGGAATTCAAAACTTCAGATTGGGTCTCCAATTGTATTCGTTGAAGCTCCAGAATATATAAAGACTGCAGCTTCAATGCCATGTCTCAGGGTCAACACAGGCTTAGTCAAGCCAGGTGACGTGGGAAGGTAACCCTCCACATCTTAAGCTTCAGTTATGCTCTTTCTTTTGTCTGAATAGAGATTTCAATAAATTAGTTGTTCGTAACAAAAATAAAATTTGGAGAGGCAATTCTCCATTTATTATCTATTTAGTTGCTTACTTTGATAAAAGCTAATTTTAAGAAGTGGGTTCATTTGTGCAGAATTGTGGCAAGAAAGCCTAAGGATGTATGGGTAGTACGCCTTGCCATTGGTACCTATCTCATAGATGGAAAGCATTTCAGGCCCTTGGATCTAGATGATTGATTAATTCCTCACACTTTATACATTTCCTATGAGGTTCTAAAACATCTTTGATGTCTGAATCAAACTGGTTTTGTATTCCTTTCCAATTTTTTCTTGATTAAGTTTAGGATCTAAACGAATGAGTGGCATGAACATATTTTTATTTTTTTCCTTTGTAACATTTGGTGTGTTAGTGTTGAAGTGGTTGTTTTCTGATTAAGGATCGATAACCTCAACCTATAGTTGCATCGAGCTTAATTAAGTCGACTTTGATTCAGCCTTTGGCATGCCATATTTTAATTTGCTCAATAATTGTGTTATAATATTCATCCAAAACATACGCTATAAACACATGTAACATGGGGAATAGAATACTTATCTGAGTTATATAGACAAACCGAAGATGATGAAAGCCAAGAACCTGATAATGTATACCTTATGGAAATAATGGGGCTAAGTCGTGCCACTAGTCCCTTCCCTTAAAACCGTAGATGCCCCCTCTTGTGCAAAATCGGATTCTTATGAATCAGCCCCCAAGATAAAATAGCTCATGGTAGGCCCATCCAGTAATCATTATACTCACTTACTAAGCCACGTCAAGACACACTTGAGCTGTGCTCAATAAATAAAAAAGATAACTTCCAGAACTCACATAAAAGTACTTTTTTTTTTAATCAAATATAAGAAGAGAAATAACATTAAGTAAAGCACTGATAACATCAAAGTCAGAACTACATATTGACATCAAAGTTTTGTTGTTCATAACCCTGTGAGCTAAATTATCCAAAAGAACAACCATGTAATTAGTGGACCTACACCGGAAAGAGATGATAAAAAGAAGAAGATTATATAGACATCCAGAAAAGGGGAACTACGCTCCAAGGCCATGATGTGGTTCTTTGGTAAAAAAATAAAAATAAATAAGTGTTCTAGTTCTTTAGAATTACTCCGAACTTTCTTAATGTTCCAAACCTTCAGTTGAGCTTGTTGCACTCCAAGTAAGAACCCCGTGTACTCGCTTCAATAGAATTTTCTGCCAACAAATAATCAACAGAGAATGAGATACATTTTTTCCTATGCAAGAAGCAAGTAGCCCACCCAGAAGTATTATGACATGTATTGGAGACAGGGGCACAGATCATTATGGTGAAGTCAAGATTTGGAAGGCAATGTATTGTAAAGTTCGGTTGAGAGGGGGTTACCTAGGATTATTGTGGTGCATGATGTTGTGGATGATTGGAATTAATCCAAAAAATTGCAGTTGATGGTATAGTACTAGGATTTGGTTTTTTTTTTTTTTTTTAAATAATTTTATTTCTATGTGACCATATAAAGTAGCATATAATAATAAATATTGAGAAGAAATTACTGAGATTATTGAAAAGGATATTATTGGGATTTAAAAGATACATAATGAGATTCTGAAAGAAAGAAGCAAATAAGCTTTCCGTATGAAGATCTAATGGGCTAGCTGCCCATATTCTCGTTGAAAAATCACAGGAAAGAAAGATGTGCCAAATAGATTTTGGTTGCATGTGGCAGAATCCACATGTGGGGTCAACATTCATCCATGTCCCCAGTAAATTATTCGTGGGAATTTTTCTAAGAGATAGTCTTCATAAGAAGAGCTTAAATTTTGGGTGTATTTTGAGTTTCCAGAAGAATCGCTACCAATGTGAGCAAAGAAACAAGCATGTACACTTGTTTGAGATTCCAATTGGGTTAGTATATAAATTGTGAATAAAAAATTTACTAGCCATTTTAGTGGTTAGGAACCCTGTTTTTGAAGGGTGGCACCACCATTTATCAGAATTTGTGTCTAAAGAAAATGTTAAAATATCAGTTACAAGTGATAAGGGAAGAAATGAAGTTAATAGATTAGTATTCCAAGTGCTCCCAATTGTGAAGTCACTTACCTTGAAAAAGAAGGATTAGATGGGGGTAATATGTTCAGATTAGATAAAGAATTTGGATTATTTGGGATCCATGGTTCAGTCCAAGAGTCGGTGTTGCGTCAATTATCAATATTGTGCCGCACTAGCTTAGTGAGTGTTGGGATACACTTACAATGATGTTCTATGTGATTAAGCCTCTTTTCTTTAAGGTCCTGTGGTGGAAGACAGACCTATCAGGAAAATATTTAGAAGCAACAACTTGCAGCCACAAAGAATTTCCCTCACTAATATACATACAATGATGTTCTATGTGGTTGAGCCTCTTTTCTTTAAGGTTCTGTGGTGGAAGACAGACCTATTAGAAAAATATTTAGAAGCAAGAACTTGCACCCACTGACAAATTCCCTCACTAATTAATCTCAATCCCAGTTTCAGAAGTAATGTTTTATTTTGGGTTTCAGAATTCCTTGGACCAAGTACACCTTTTGATTTTCGGGAGCCGACTTTATGCCAACCAATAAGATGCATCTTTTTTCCTTATGGGTTGTCACAGTTCTAGAATCTCAGATAGATGGAATCCAGATTTTTGCAAGTGATTTTTGGGAATGCAAAATAAGACATGAGGTAAGAAGGGATGGAGGAAAGAACCGATTGAATAAGCACAATTCTTCCTACAAAAGCAAGGAGATTAGCTTTCTAAGTAGAAAGCTTTTTATCCATCATATTAACAATATGTTGGAATCTGTTGCACCATGCCCTGACAGGAAAAAATGTTAGTAACGAGGTAGTGGAGTTTTTATCAATCTCCTTGATGCCAAGAAGGTCACAGATTGTGGAATTATACGTATCACTAACACTAGAACTGAAAGCAATTCCACTCTTGTCAAGATTGATGGATAGAACAGAGAGGTCAGAAAAAAATATCAAGATTGCATTTGATAGTAGAAATATCTTTAGTGGAAGCTTTGCAAAAAATGAAAGTAACATCTACAAAGAACAAATGGTAAATTTCAGGTGCTGTACGAGCCACCTTAATACCTGTAAAGTGGTGTAGCTCTTTGTAGGTGCAAAAAAGACAAGACAGATCTTCCATTGCCACAATGAAAAGGAAAGGGTTAAGGGGACAACCCTGTCTGATACCTCGAAATGGCCTAAAAAAATTACAAGCAGATCCTCTATGTTTGATAGAAAAGGAGGAGGAGCTGATGAGGTAATTAATAATATCCCCCTATTTCTTCCAAAAATCAAGAGTCAAAAATACCTCTCAAGTAGTCCCATTATCGTAAGCCTTAGCCATGTCAAGTTTGATAGCAACATATCAGGTTTTCCCTTTGGTCACTTTGAGGTAGTAAAAGATCTCTTGGGCTATAATAATATTGTCATAGATCTACCTCCCAGGAACAAATGCAGATTGGAAAGGAGAAATTATTTTATGAAGGACTGATTTAAGTCTCCAAGCCAAAATTTTAGTAATGATTTTATGAGAAACTTTGCAAATACCAATCGATCTGAAGTTCTCAACAAAAGCAGAATTTTCTTTCTTTGAGGATGAGGCGAACAAGGGTAAGGTTAGTGCCAAAGGGCAGGGAGACATCTCTGAAAAAATAAGTGACAAAAAGGCAAATATCCAAGTTGACTACATCCCATAATTTTTCAAAAATAATGGCCTAAAAACCATCAACCCTAAGGTGTAAGCACCAATGGAGAACACTAACACTCGGATTTCCTCAAGGTAGGGATATTGTGCAGAGTGGGTAATTCAGAGGGATCTAAAATTGGGGAGAAAAGACATTCAATAAAGGATGAGTCAAGGGGATTGGAAGTAATGATAAGGTTTGAGAGATAGGAAGCAAATTCCAAAGCCATTTCAATAGGTTTGGTGATGGCTGTCTCGTCTCTGGTCAAAATAGATTCAATTCCCCTTTCGGTTGTTAGCTTTAGCTATAGAATGGTAAAATTTGGTGTTAAGGACACCTTCAAAGATTTAAAGGTGCATTGGTTTCTGAAACCAGAATTTCTCTTTTGCCTTAAGAATCCAACTAATTTTATTGGATAATAAAGACAGTTCAGTAAGTTTTTTTTGGGGTTTAATTGAGATTGGTGAAGGGATCCCTTTAGAATGTTGATATGGCCAAATGTGGTGGAATTCCATTTAGAGAGAATTCTATTGAAGTTGGCAAGTTTGGTCACAAGGTTTTCATTACTTAAAAGCCACCTTTTGGTGTAAAAAGAACAAAATTCAGGATGGGAGGACCAAGCACCTTGGAAATGAAAGAGCTCCTTCCATCTAGTACAATATATATAAATATATATATATTTTTTTCTAGCAAACTTGCAATGCAAATGCACGTGTTGACATTCGATAAGTGACAGATAGAAAGTACTTTTAACCTACGAAGTTTTAATATTTATGCTTTTAGAAAGTACTTTAAGTTTTTAACCTATAAATATTTTTTCCTAATGTTCATCTGAAATTTCCGTTTTTGACACGAAACGTGGAACAAAAACGTTATCAAACACAGTCTCAGTAACCTATTTCCAATTCGCTTGATTGAAATAGACTTTTACACAGAATTTTACATATTTTGAATTAAGAGAGAAAGAATTAAAATTTTTTTACCATTTCAAATATTGAAGGATAGAATAGACTTGTTTTTCAATTGGAAACGTTAGTATGAAAGCATCCTCATCCTCCTCAACCTGCAACGGGATACAAGTATAGGATTTGATTTCTCTCCACATTTGATTACTTTAAAATGGGATATTTAATTTTGATTTTTTTTTAACCGCTCCTTCAACATTTCAGAGCTTGAGAAATCAAATCCCATTTTGAAGTAATCTGAAAATAAAAATTAACTAATGAATAAGAAAATGAAATAATTCTTGATTTGAAATTACACAATGGGAAGCATATCAACATTCAATTACAGTCATAAAATAATCATAATGTTAATTACAAACATGGTAGAAGGACATCCAATCCCCCACATAACCGAAAAAATAAGATTATCTATATTATTAAGAAAAGAAGTCCATAAAAGAAACCACCTAACAAATAAGGGTCTTCAGAGGAAAGGAAGAGTTTGTTTGAAAATTACAAATACCGTCCTTGTTCAATGAGTCAAAGATCAAAACTTCCACCCCCATCTATAGAGACATAGATTGCTAAAATTTCAAGCACAAATGTTCGTTCAGAGAGGAAGAAGAGAGAGTCACTGGATTAGTCGCTACTATAGTTGTTCTTTTGTCTTCTCTGTAGTATATATAGGCAATGGCTCATCTATGAATGAATCTACTTTTCCATGATATGTTTTGTTTAAACGAATGGAATGGATTGAACTGTTGATCCATTTCTTTGTCAATGAATGTCCACTTATGTGAATGTCATTTGCTCCTTCCAAGTCCTTTTCAGTTGAAACCTCAAGTACAACTATGAAGTGTCAGCATATATAAATAACAGTTCAAATGACTATGAGATAATTGCTTCAATTTCTTGTCTGCCTATAAATAGCCTGGTGAAGAACAGGGCCTTCGTAGAGATAGTGACTGCGATCAACAGTTGTAAGCATGGAATCAAGTATCGGTATTGGATCGGCCATATTGTATCAGTATCGGCTGAGACCGATCCCAGTACTTGACCGATCCTGAAACGGGTATCGATATCGTCCTGGTATCAGATACTGATCCTACTCGATCCGTACAAAAAAAAAAAAACCAACTTAACTCATAAAGGACGAACAGAAGAGAGAGAGAAAGAGATTGATCGGATACCGTCATCCTTCCACCGGAGAAATGATCAGGAGCAGGGTTTGTCGTCAAAGAATGAGAAAGAGGAGGAGAGGCGTTGATACGGGAGGGTTTTCATACTCGTTGGTAACAACATCGTCGTCTATATTGGGTGATGGATTGAGATCATTTCTCTCTTTTGTTCGATGATTCGATTACCTAAACCGATCAACTTTGATAACAATAACTACATCCACAATTGCTTTGAAGTCTATTCCAAACCAGAGGTTGAAGAGTGATTAATAACTTGGGAATTTGGAAAATATATTTCCGTTACAGGGATTACTTGCTCTTTTTAAAACCTTGGTTGCAAGAAACTGTAGTTGCTGTTTGGTTGCAGCCACAACATCCTTGCTTATTACAACCTTCTAAGCTTCCAGCCACTTCAGTTCTTGTTCTGTCTATTTCTCAATTCTTCAGGGGATCTCAGAATAAGAAAAAATCAAATCTTGTTATTCTTCTATCCAAATCTTCAGATACAAGAAACACGAAGTTCCTCCTTACGTCCAGGAAAATACAAAAATTAGAGATGAAAATGTATAAATACTTGTAAATTGGAACTGTAAGCAAAAAGAGTCACACTAACTGCATCTAGTAACAAGGGCTTTCTTCAAAGTTGGGCAATTGAAATCAAATAAAAATTCCATGTCTCATGAGCTATTTTGTAAGAAATAAGTACAGGTAGCCATGCAAATGACAGGAATTTTGTTTTCACAATTTACAAGGAACATACAGATTATGTTTCAAAAGTTGGGTGAGATCACAAGGAAATCTGAAAATTTTAGCTCAAGTCAACATCACAACATTCAACGAAGACCTAAATTCACTCTTTTTTTTCTTAATACGCCTAAAATCTGGATGAGTAAACAGAGTAGACAGGAGCAGCTCGGTTAAACTGAAAAATAATTTTATACCTAAACAACACTAAATGTATCCAAGAATAGAGTAATTTGCAGAATAAGAAGCCAAAAATTCAGTTACTCGACATTTTTTTTAGGATAATTTATAGTGCCACCCCCTAGAGAATGTCAGTATTATAGGAACACTTCCTCTCTTTCACCAAATTAGAGTCAGACCTCCTACCATCAGTCACCGTTAAGAAATATAACTTATATGCTGATGTTAGCTACTATATTTTATTTTAAATACCAAAATGCCCTTACTAAATGTAAAGTACCTAAAATGCCCATGTAATAAGTCCCACCCCAAATCATCTACACCTACAGCCATGTCGCCACCGGCTTCTCTATCCAGCTCATATACTCTCAAGCAGCCCACGTTCGCCGCCTTTTAGGTGTACTCTCTATCATCCCCGACAAGATCCGCCACCTCCACACCACCCACACCCCTCACTTTCTCGGCCCTCTCCAATGCTTCCGGTCTTTGGCCCAGTTCTGATTACGCTGATGTATTATCATTGGCGTTCTGGATTACAGGTATCGTTCTTGAGAGCCCCAGCTTTTCCGAGACTAGATTGTCCACTGTACCCTCCACTTGGAAAGGTATCCACGAAACCGGGCCTGATTTCCCGGCTTGTACCAGGAAAATCCCGGCTAGTGTTAAAGCTTGTATGCGTTTGACAAGGACAATGAAGAAGAAAATCAAGAGAGATAAGCAGCCCCGACTCTGAGAAGTGTTCATCTTCGTTCTCTCTCTCTCTCTCTCTCTCTCGTCTTCTTGAACTCTAAAGCTTAACTTTGACAGTTGCAGTATAAGTGTTAATCTCTCAATGGGTTCGTACTCTTAAGTGTTTTCCCTTTCAAAAGAAGGAGAGCAATGGAATTAGAAGTAGAGCTTACCAGGTGAAAAAGAGGGTTATCACCCACCCCCTTTTCTTGTGCTCTACTTTTAGAGAGAGAGAGAGAGAGATTGTGGTTTTTAGTGATTCTAGAGAATGAATTGAAACAAAAAGAAGAATTTAACCGAAAAAGAGAGGATGGGATCGGATCAAGGAATGAGCACAAGAATGATGAAGAGAAAAAGCGTATGGATCAGAGGAGGATGAGGAGGCACGGATGGGGTTGTGCTGATCGACTTGAAGCTGTTTAATTTACTATGTCTGCAACTTAGGTGAGACCTGAAGAGGTTCTGCCACCCTAAGCTAACCCATATATATGGAGAAGTGTGAATGAGAAAGCATCCATAGGACATAGTGAAGAGGTTCTGAACGTTGGACCACACTAAAACATTTCCTCTTAATATATTTTTTTGGGTGCTCCATAGGAAGTGATCATAGCCTTCAGGACAAGCCCCGTACTGTATACAATGCTTCTGCAGGATCAATGAACGATAGTGGACATGCCAAGACTCAAACCTACAATCAATCGATTCGAGTGATGACGAATTAAGGGCATTTTCATCACTAGGCTACTAACCTCATTGGCCTTAATAACATATTGGGTGATATCAGTTATGAATTCCAGTTAGATTGAATTAGAGTTTGGCAGGGATTGATCATATGGGTACCAATACTAGTGGACCCCACTTGATTACCTGAGTCCAGACGCACCCAAATGCACATCCAAATGTCTTCTCCCACTGTTACTAAAGATAAGCTTTTGTCTGCGATTGTGGCCGTATCAGGAGAGTGAAAAAAGGGAATATCGTCAAGAGCGCCGGGGCGTAGGGATGATATATTCCTATTGGCAAACACCGCCAATTATCTACAAGAGTTCATTGCCGAATTTCATGTCATCCCTGCTACCATGGTTGGCCGAACTGCAGGTGGGGGCTGTTGAGAGAGAGAGAGAGAGAGAGTATAGGTGTGGGTGAAAGAGGACTGGGGTTAAAACATAAGTTTTAGTGAATCAGGTAAAATGATCATTTTAACTTTTCATTTAATAGTAACTAATGGTAAAAGGTCTGAGTCTAATTTGGTGAAAGAGAGGGGGTGTCCTTATAATACTGGCATTCTCTAGTAGGTGGCATTGTAAATTACCCTTTTTTTAAGATAAGCTTATTAATCGATATAAAACGGTCTAATTAATCAGATTTATACAGACAAACTCCGAAACAATAACAATTAAGCAGAAATAGCTAGTTCTTCAACTCAAATCAAGGGAGTCAGCAACAAAACTTGAATGTAGAAGAGACTCGAATTCTCCAATTCCATAGCATAAAGGTTGATCTAAAAAGATATCGAGAGAATCGTCACCTGAATAAGCACCCGTAACCTCACTCACTCACTCACTCACTCTCTCTCTCTCTCTCTCTCTCTCTCTCTCTCTCTCTCTCTCTCTCTCTCTCCCCGTTTGGTGAAAGGTCGTACTTTAAAAAACGTGGAGTGATTGTGTGTTAGCGGTTTACGGTGTCCCACCAATCACCCCCTCTTCCCTGCGAAATGTGAATACGAGCAGTGGTACGACATGTCTTACATAAAGTATAACATTTTTTATGATGAATATACCCTTTTAAATAAGGAAAGAAAAAGAGTAACTGCCTCACCAACCCTCAGATCATGACAGTTAAGTCACTAAGAAAATGCATCTGGTAATTTCGTTTCAACTTCCATTCTCTAACATCCACCACCTCACGCCTATTGGTCAAATAGGCCATGGATATAAAAATTAGATTCAATCGGCCAATTTGGTCTGATCCGGATCAGAAACAAGGCCTAAGGACCTATACATCAATTATGGGCCGGTTCAGACTAATCCAAAACGATTCCGATATGATCCAGCCATGACCGATTCAAACCTCTAAGTGAGGAAATATTCAGCCAAGCTGTTACGTAACACTATCTGGTGGTAAAAAATCACGTGATCTGGGGCATAATTATGGTGGTGGATAATTATAAATTGTGGATTTTTTTTTTTAAATTCTTCCCCACGTATAGGGAAGAGAGAGGGAGAGGTATGGTAGTGGATAATTATGATAATTCTCCCCCACGTTTAGGGAAGGGAGAGTGAGAGAGAGAAGGAGAGGGGGATGATTATGGTCGTGTATAATTATGAATTGTGGGGTTTTTTTTTTTATTTCTTCCCCACGTTTAGAGGGATGAGAGAGAGAGAGTGAGAGTGAGAGAGTGAGAGAGAGAGAGAGGGAAAGGGGGATAATTATATTAGTGAATAATTATGAAATATGAAGTTTTTTTTTCCTAATTTCTCCCCCACGTAAAGGGAAGCGAGAGTGAGAGGGAGAAGGAGGGGGGATAATTATGGTAGTAGATAATTATGAATTGTGGATTTTTTTATTTATTTTTTAAAATTCTCCCCCACATAAAGGGAAGAGAGAGTGAGAGGGAGATAATTATGATAGTGAATAATTATGAGTTATAGAGTTTTTATTTTTTAAATTCTTCCTCACATTTAGGGAAGAGAGAGGGAGAGAGGGAGAGGGAGATTATGGAGAATTTTTTTTGTTTTTTCTTTTTTAAATTCTACCCCATGTTTAGGGAAAGAAGAGAGAAAGAGAGAGAGAGAGAGAGAGAAATGGAGATAATTATGGTAGTGGATAATTATGAATTATGGAATTTTTTTTTTCTATATTCTCTCCCACGCTTAGGGACGAGAGAGAGAGAGAGTGAGGGAGAGAAATATGGAAGGGAAGCATATTATGGTACGTTCTTCGGATTATTTGGTGCATTTTTCTTTTTTTTAAGAATTTTTTAGTCGTAATTTTAGTTGTAAATGGGGGCATTCTAAACCCAATCGCGCTAGAACTGAGAGTTGATGTGGGACATGGGTTCTTCCGAACATGAAGGTATTCAACGGTATTGTAAGTCATAAAAAGCTCAACAGGAAGACTATTCTTCCCGATTCCAGCATAAGGACGAGGGAATGCATTCTTTTGATAACAAAAGGAACAAACCCAGAGGCGGGACTTGTAATCGACACAGGAGTAAGGGTTCAAGACACTCGCAACGATTACAGATAAGAGGATCATAAGGGAGAAGAGGGAGCTCATTGAATTGCATCAATGGCGTACACATAATGCTCAAAGGGATCGCCAGAGCCGAAGCTTCGGATTTGAAAGCCGACCAAGCACTCCATGACCAACGAAGGCCTTCGATCATCTCTAATTCAATGAAATCCATCGATATCAAACAACAGATCAAGAAACGCAAAATCTACCCCCTAAAAGAAATAAAAAAAAAAGCTTCATGGGTCTCACTAGTCGAGCTTGTAGAGGATAAAAATTGAATTGAAGGAAAGAAAATAAAACGAGAGAGAGAGAGAGAGAGAGAGAGAGAGAGAGAGAGAGAGAGAGAGAGAGAGGAAATGAGAAGAAGGGAAGCCCATGTAAGAGGGTTTCACTTTTTTCTAAAACTCTCTCTCTCTCTTGGAACTTTGCTGAAGTCAAGACAGAATGCTCTTTCACATAGCATTTGGTGATTTGCTGATAAACCGCCACAGGCTCAACATTGATATGAATTTAAATCTCGTAGGATGAGCATCCATTGATGAAAGGGAATAGAGCTCTCAAAGGTTCTTTTTAATGAAAGGTTAAAAATATAAAATCTCATTATAGAAGGGTAATATGGGTATTATATAAATATTGGATAAACTTAATGGAGTTGGTCTACTAGTAAAATCTAACATACTACAGGGGAGGGGGATGTAAGAAGAGCAAAGTACAAGGGAAGGGGATGCAAATTACACCAAAAAAAAAAAAAATTATAAGTAGCATTGAAAAAATGCAACTCCTTGTCATTAAAGTTAATAAAAAGTTTAGCTTTGTATTGTAGGCCCTCTTGGAGAAAGATGAATTCATCTATTGGGATAGTCACAAACTGCTAGTACTAATATATGGAGAATTCCTTAACTGGCTAGTTGTCAATATCCCCATGCGACTTATGGAACAAGGATTAATCCAGGGTCTACACTGAGGTATTGATGGTGATTCTCAAATATCGTAGAACAAAATGTGCTACGATAAGATAGAATGCAATAGAAAGAAAGACAGAAAATGGCAGCTTTCTTTATTGCCTCCAGGAAAATTTGGTTAATTCATTTATTTATTTATTTTGTGTGTGTGTGTTACATCAATGACAATTTCACAGCTTTGGATGAAGAGGGGCCTACCTTCTTCTATTTCTACATCTAGGACCTAACTTGTATCAGTGAGAATAATAAGACCTTAACCATTATGGCAAGCGAAAGTTCGATTTAGAGGGAGAAGAAGAGGCAAAATGAGATGGGAAATGAAAACTATTAACCCCGCACGAGGTTTGTGAATAAGTGATTGTCACATAATGAGCAAGAAAAATTCGTCTTTCTGCTAAACAGGATCTACTCTTGAATCAAAGATCATTCAAGATTTTGGAATTTGTAGATTTTGAATATAATATGAAGAGAGAAGAGAAGATAGGTTCATTATAGTATATAAAAAAAAGGGGGAGGGGGGAGGGGCGAGATGCCACATAAGAAACTAAGCATGACAAGAAAATGAATCTAAGGGTCGACCATATTTGTTCAATTTATCCCTCTCAAATTGGATACTATGAGGTGGGCCTAGGAAAGTTTTAGTATAAGGATGTAGAGCATAGAGTTCGATGGAATATAGAATAAGGACATACAAACAAGAACCAATCCCAATGAAAAGGCATATAAAATGGTACTGGTCAGTGATACTACTCTCAGACTCCTTCGTACATTTTTGAGTTTGAAAGGAAAATGCCATTATAGTCAAATCCTGTGGAGGGATGTTTGGAGAGAGAAATACATGGGAAAATAGAGAAACAATGGGGAGAGGTGAAGGCTTTGTCCATACATTCCTTAATGAGATTAAGGGTCAGTTTGATTTTGTTTCCAGAATATATTTTTCATTTTTTCTGTGTTCAGAAATAGAAAAACACCCAAAAAACCGTTTGGATTTTCTGTTTCGTTTCACTTGTTTTTAGAAACAGAAATAGAAATTTATGTCTATTTCTATGTCTAGAACAAGAATGGAGAAGCAAGTCAAGCTTGTTTTTCTGTTTCTAAAAACAAGTAGAAGGGGCAAAATTTGTGAAAGCCCAGATACTTCACTCGACCTACCCCAACTCCAATCCATTGTTGAAACTTCTCGCTATTCAGATGCGACGATTCCACCCTGGTTGTGCGAAGCTTACAATTTTGGATTGCCTTCATCCTTCTGAAGCTCATCTCCACAAAGCATACCTGCAACTCTAACGTCATGCCTTCACTTGTGAATTGCGTACCTATAACATCGTGCTATCACTCGTGTCTTGAAACCAACTACACTATTGAAAACATTTTAGAAAATAGAAAAATCAAACACCTTTTTGCAATTCCAAAAATCATTTCTTAGTACAAAAACGAAAAATATTGTTTCTGCTATTTCTATGTCACAAAATCAAACTGCCCCCAAGTGGTTTCAGCTTATTGGAGCTAGAAAATTGGTTACCAGGCAGTTGAGGGAAGAGATCAAATGATTGAGGAGAGGAGACAGAGATATATATATTTGAAAGAAGAACCTCCAAGTTTGTCCTCAGGCTTAGTAATTTCATTAAAATCTCTAATAATAAAAAAAGGTAGCGTAAGGGAGGTGGTCAAAGAGTTGAGTTCTGACCAACATTTAGTTCGTAAGTGAGGCTATGGAGGAGCATAGATGCTAAGGAATATCCAATAAAAGCTAGATGCCTCCTTTTAAACCCCTCACTCTTTAATGAACATGGATCGATCAAAATCCCTAAGGTACATGGGCAGACCAAAGGTTTAATGAATGATCACAGATTTTGGTCTCACAAAGAAGAAGGAACCGAGTCCTTTCTTTCATTGTTTCTCTTATGTTACTTCATTCGGAAACATAGGAATCAAGCACTTTTTTATTCACAAAACCCAAATCCTAGTCTTATACTTAAACAGATTGGATTTCTATTGGGGTCCATATCAACCCCTGTGCATCAGAGTTGAATTCCCCCAATCCTCAACCTATGACTAACACACCTCCATCACAAAAAAATTTAGGAAAATTATCTTGTACCACCCCTGTTTTTGAAACTTATATCATATACCACCCTAAAGTGTCAAAAATATCAACCGTACCCCTAAAGTCTAACACCGTTACTTTAAAAATCAAAATTACTCTTTTGACTTTGAAAGTAAATATAAGGTTAGGGAAGGGAAGTTTTCTTTATTATCTTCAAATCGGTTTCTCTACTCAAACGATTAATCAGGAGAAGGGTTGTTCTCTTGAACCGTAGAATGAAGACATTGAAGGTTGATCCTACTAGGAGATGTTGAAGATCAATCCTAGCAGGAGGCGTGGAAGCTCGACCATTTTAGCACGAGACATTGAGGTTCTATTGAAGGAGATGATACATTGATTGAGGCTGAGCATCAGAGGAGCAGCTGCAACCGTAACAACCACCATCACACCTCCATCGAAGTAGCGGCAACCAAGTAAGGTGAGAGTTCAAATCGTAGGAGCAATTTTTCCCTTTCTTCTATTCACTGCCTTCTTTCAAACCCAGATTTTCCCATTTTTAAAGGTTCATTCTTTCAAACCCAGATTTACCATTTTTAATGATTCACTGTTTTATTTCAAACTCAGATTTCACATTATAAAAGTTCATTGCCTTCTTTCAAACCCATATTTCACAATTGATATGTTTTAAAGTTAGATTTTGCATTTCAACTATTGATATGTGTTAGAGATGTGTTAGAGGGTATTCAGAATTCGATTTTGAGGATGAACCATTCTCACATTTGCTACCGTTCTCAAATCTGCTACCAGTTGAGACCTTGATGTTCTATAATTGTTGAAAAAACATGGACTTGTTTGTATACAATTTTTTTGGATGCTCTCAAAGTGATCACATCATCCTTAGAGAGCTCTAACCCATCAAAATTGTTTCTCTGTGAGGCTGAAAATCTTTTTTTCTCTTGAAAATAATACTAACTACCTGTTTATTCAATCATACTAAAATTGTCTTGTTTTTCCCCAATCTAAAATACCACCATTAATTTTT
The DNA here is from genome assembly GCF_013358625.1 of Macadamia integrifolia. Lineage (NCBI taxonomy): Eukaryota > Viridiplantae > Streptophyta > Magnoliopsida > Proteales > Proteaceae > Macadamia > Macadamia integrifolia. Next base: position 23,371,648 of record NC_056569.1, read on the forward strand.
TTACTTTTATGGTCGATCATTTGTAGGTAAAATATATCAACAAATACTGTTAGTGACTCCAACAACTCCCAAGTCCCTCCAAAGTATCAAAACTTAATGTGGGGATGTCAGAGACGGGCATCAGTGAGAATATCTTAATCCACCCGAAACATGAACAAACCCTATTATTGTTGCCCGGAGTTCCCAGAAAAAGGTTGTGGCCTCTTTTGCTGGTGTGAATCCGTGGATGCACCAAATGAATGTAACGTGACTAGAGGAACTACTCCAACAACTATAGATGCTGGTAATGTTCAAATGGAGTGACTGATGGAAGAGTTCAAAAAACTTGCTGAAGAGATCCATAATTTGAAGGATACCCTCAATATGATGGGTCATATTGTAATAGCCTTATTAGTGTTGATTTTCATCTATTTTAGTGGATAAGTTAAGTAGGAAAAATTGTATCGAGATAGACCATGTGATTTTTATTAATGAAAGAAAATTTTAGGTGGATCATGTGGTCCCTATCAATGTAATGAGGTTATTTAGGTCTCAGATTTTTCAAGTGTATGTTTCAAAATCCATCGAATTATTACCTATAATAACAACAAGATCTATCACTAACATCTCAACTTCCATTCACATCCATAAACAAGTTCCATCCATACTCATAACAACAAGATCCACTCATATTCATGACAAGAAGTCTAGCTTCATTCAGAAAGACCTAAAAAAACCCAACCACAATTTCATTGCACAAACAACCTGTTCCACTAAGATTAAATAAAAAAAGTTCCAAACAAGTCTTTCCACATCCAACAGAATACCAACATATGTTCCACCAAGACCAAATTAAAACAAGTTCAACTAAAACTAAAATAAAACAAGGTCAACCAAGACTCCCATCCACAAATTCTCAAACATCCATAAAAGGATGATATTACAAAACATAATATCTATCAAATATGACAAATTCCATCATTCTTTAATTTTTCCTTCCACTCTCCCCTTTTTTGTTAGCTCTCTTTGCTGCCATCAATGCTGCCTTCTTAGCCATTTTCTTCCTTTGTCTTTCTTTAATAGTGGGTTGACTCCCTATAGTTGTAGCTTGTGATCTAGTTACCATCTGTGAGCTGAGAGTTCCATCATGGTCAACATCAGAATTATTCCTATACACATGAAGTAATCAACACATAAATAGCAAGATTAATTAGTTTCAAGCAATTATTATGCTTCAACCAAACCAAAACAGTAAAGGTAAATTCAGTAGGTACTTAAAGTCATTACCTTCAAACCACCTCTTGGTCTAGAAGGTGGTTTCTCATTATCACATACATCTCTCTGGCAAGTTCTCTTATTATGTCCTTTTTTTTCTTGCATATCTCACACTGAACCATATAACCCTTCATTCTCCTTAGCTCACCAGGTTCCCTCTTCTTATTTTTTTAGGTCTACCTGATAATCTCTTCAATGGTGGAGGTTGCCACACTTCATTGGTATCACTGATAGCTTCCAAAGTTTCCAGATCTGGAACTGGGTGAATCATCTCCTTATGTGACAACCAGTATTTTTCTATACTGTAAAATGGGCCATAGTATGCTTCAACATCACCTCTTATGAACCTGATGGCTGCTACAACATGCTTGCAGGGGATTCCAGTTTCATCTCATGCCTTGCAACAACAAGTATACAACCACTCTGGGCCTCCCATCTATGACCTCAAACTCTTCATTTTCTGATGAAATTGCATTACAAAACCTTACTTCATCTACTATCAAATCCAACTTCTTCTTGATACTTGGAGTTACCCTGCCTTCCATATTTACAATTTTTTTGTATCTTTTATCTAGAATTTTCATCAATTTACATCTAAATTCATCAACTAAAGTCAAAATAGGTTTACTCCTCAATTCTCCAATCCAGTTGTTGAAAGACTCAGTCATGTTGTTAGTTACATTATCATTCTTGGCTCTTTTATCGAATGCATGCCTACACCACATTAAAGGTTGGTTGTTCTTCACCAACCAATCGTAAGCTTCCTTATTGAGCTCTTTAATTCTTTCCATTGCCTTGTTGTAGATGAACTCATTAGGTTCTTTGCATGCAATCCAGAATTGGATCTTCAACAATAGTCTAGGGAATGATGCTTTGAAATTACTATACAGATGTCTGTTGCAGTTTCTATGATGTGCCCCTGGGAATATGCTAGATATAGCATTTGTAAGACCCTATAACAAGCATACAAATTTCCATTATTATAAAAAGGAACATCAAGTTAATTTTCTAAATAATAATCAAACAAGTTAAAGAATCTCACCTTCTGTATGCCAGACATAAAGGTAAGACCTATGTCCAAGTCATCCAACCTCAAAGCTGATTCCAAACAATGTAAGAAAAATACCCAGCTATCCTTGTTCTCCACTTCAACAATATCGAAGGCCACTGGATATATTTCATTGTTTCCATCAACTAAGATTGCAGACAATAGCACACCTCCATACCTCCTCTTCAGATGACATCCATCTAGATCTATAAAGGGTCTACATCCATCCAAAAACCCATTCTTGCAAGCTTGACGACAAACAAATAATATCTTAAATTGTGGATTCTTAGTGAAGTCATGTCTCTCATATGGTACCAGCTTGGACACAGTACCAGGGTTATGTCTTCTTAGAAGATGATCATGCTTGGGCAATTTTGCATAAGACAAGTCATAGTAGGCAGTAGTCTCTCCTCTTGCTAGACTCCAAGCTCTATAGCACTGCAATTTGTGTGCTTGAAAATAATACTTTTGGTGCAACACTAAAATCATGGTTTTGACACTCACATTTGGCTCTGCTTTAAGTATAGGTCCCAGCTTCCTTGTTATCCATTTGTATGTAATACTCTTATTTTTTGTGGATGGATTGGAGCATGTATGTGATGGATCTATTGACTTGATCTTGAAGTTTGCTTTATCCCAGTGAGAGATGCATGTATTCTCCAATTGCAACCATCAGTAGCACAAACAACTGTAAATCTTATCCTTTCATTTTTGGTCCTCAAAATCTCAAACCCTTCTTGTATAACATAGTTTTGTAAACATGCCCGGAAGTGGTCAACATCATAGAAAATGTCCCCCTTTTCTACCTTCACTCTTGAATTTGAATCTATGTAATCATCAGAATTGTACCCTGACACATCTGGATCATTTGAATTTTTCTCTACATCTCCTGATTTACCATCACCATCCTCATTCTCAGTATTGGTATCACCACCCTCATCACAATCAGAAAAGCTATCCTCTAATTCAACATAATCATTGTCACTGTCATCTTCACATTCATGATCATTATCATTCACAGATGAATCATTAATGACATGAGGAGTCATCAACTCATCATTAATCTTAGTTCCCTTACTCTCAGCAATAGCAGCAGTATTGCTTTTAGCCTTAGCAATATCTGAAGATGTACCACTTCCTCAGAAGCTACAAAACTCCTACTAACATTTGATACATTCTCTTCAAAGTTAGACCTTGCTCTTATATTAGAAGCACTCAAATTCTCTATCCTTATTGCACCAGGACCACAGCCGGTTGCACTACTAGTAGCTTTACCAGTACCACCACCTCTTTTAACAGTATGCTTACTAGGCCTGGAATTCCATTCAGTCACACGTGGAGTATCATTGAGATGGCCCCTTCTTCTGAGTTCCAATCTGGGAATCACTGCACCATCATAGCCATTGATGGTGTAATCACCAACAGTGGTCTTGCTTACAGTCAAACTATACACACATACTTTCATAGGAGTCCCAATATCATGCACAGTAAACAATTTCAAGATAGACTGCTCATTAATCAAATCCATTTCATCAAGATTGGGTAATAAATACTTCAATATAAAGTTGACTGTATGGCCTATAGGTGCATACTCTCTTATCACAGTGTTATATGTATCAGAAACCATCTCAATCATAGAATACATATCCGGGTCCACTACTAGCTCTTCCTGTGTTCCATTGTATATATAACGTATTCAAAACAAAGTTTCTATTGGTTAACCAACAAAAACCTATATAGCAAAGTTGAGAAACAATACCAACTAGCATCAAAAGAAGGTATCAAATGCATACACAACTAGCTTGAACATCATAACCAAACAATAATTTATAATGAAATCACACTTCAAATGAAATCTGTATCATTTATCCCATTTCATCAATTTGAGAATGAGATATGTATTAAATCCATACACAAGTAGCTTAAATATCACAACCAAATAATTTTCAAACTTAAGTAATCTCACATCATAACCGAATAGAAGATCATGGCATAAAGTGGATTTGGCTTATCACCAATTCTAACCTCTCCCATTCCCGTTCAATTCCACTTGATTGCGACATTTGTCCTCCACAGACATCCAATGGTTGCAAGTACATAACAATTCAAACCTCAAAACCGCTGCAGTTTTTCCAGTGATTTGTGGTTTTGATTTTTGAACCTCACGCCCAATACCCCGATACCCCAAACTCTCCCTCCCAAGTTCCAAGCAAAGAGAGAAACCATTGCTTCTGAGATAGCTCATGGGAGCTGATACATGGGATGCGTTATAAGATCTAACTCCTTCCCTCTTTGATTTGTTTCTATTTTCTTCTCTTCCTTAATTTCATCTTTTCTTCACAGTATTCTTACCTTTCAGAAAAAAATAATAAATTACCAGCAGAAACAGAGGCAAAGAGAGAGAGAAAAGAGAAGAGAGATGGGAAGTATGGGGTGATCCTAGACGCTGGGGTGAGGATCGTAGTTCGCTTTCATTCTCACTGCCCTCAGACAGCCAGGATGTAATACCACCCTCCGTCCATCCCTGACGACAACCACCACCACCAAGACAACCTCTCTCATAGCGACGGCGGCGCCACCATCACCGAGAAAGACATGGCTCTTAAAGTCTCGCCCAGGTTGGGTAGCTCCGGTGTGAATGTTGTGGGTGCCGACACTACTTATTTCATTCTTTATCCCATTATTGTATGATTCAATACAAGTGAAGGTAACAAAGAAAGAAAACAATCATTATTTGAAAAGAAGGGTTTTATCAAAGTGATTTTTTACCCCTTTTCACTTATTAAATCTTATTGAGTGAGAAAAATCGTTGTTTAAGAAGGGTTTTATCAAAGTGATATTTACCCATTTTTCACTTATTAAATTTTATAGATTGAGAGATTGAATGATTTCGAGTTCTTCCTGTTCAATTCTTAAAATTCATCAAAATTTCAATCTTTAAATCAGGGATTGAGAGATTTGAGTGAGGGTAACGAGCTGCTGTTTTCGTTTACTTCTGCCTCTTCTTCAGATCCTTTTCTCCTGCTTCATTTCCTTTACCATTCTTCTTCTTCAGATCTTCTCCCTCCTTCATTTCGTCCCAAACAGAGATTAGAGAGAGGGTACCAGTTCTACGAGAGGCCGAGGGTTGTTCTTCGCGAGGGTAACGAGCTGCCGCTCCGGTAGCAACTCGAGAGGCCGTCTGCTAGCTGAAGCTCTGGTCTCGTTTTCTCTTCTTTCTATTTTTTCATTTTCAGCTTTAAGAGTGAGAATGGGGAGAGGATAGTTTAGGGTATTGGGCACGAGTTTCTAAAAGGAAAATTATGGTATTATCAAAACCACTTATGGTACAACGATTTTGAAATTTCAAATTTTGATGTAAAATTATCCATTGGATTGCCTACAGAACACGTCATAATTTTAAAGGGAATTGGATGAGAATTGAAGAAGTTGGAATTGAAGACGAGCCAAATCTGCATTAAGTCCCCCAAAATCATGGTATAATATCAAGGAAGAAATGCAAGGTATGTACTAGAATATTCACAACTAACTAAAATAGAATGTACTAATACAGAGGATTGACAAAACCACTGCTATTGTTCATAGGCTCAAACGACAATAGGCTATGCACTAACATAGAGGATCGGAGGCTATTGTTGTTGTTGTTGTTGTTGTTCGTAGGCTTCGAAGAACAAATCCCCCTTTCTTCTATTCACATCGTCGTTGTTGTTGCTGCTATTGTTCATAGGCTATGATGAACAAATCCACCTACGAAATCGTCACCTGCTAGACGTATGCTTGAAGAACAAATCCAACTCCCAAATCATCACTTGCTAGACGTATGTTTGCCTTCAAGGATTTCAACCTTAAAACCCTAAATCGATCAAAGGAGAATGCTTCTGTGATGTGCTGAATTCCCTAAATTGCGTTGGAGGAGAAGGGAGTTTCACTATCGGAGATGAAGGTGGAGAAGGGGTGTTCATCTATCGCATGGATGAGATTTTTTACCTCATAGAGGAAAATATCAAGTTTCTTTTAAAAAAGTTCAACAATGCCACGTCATCACTTGACGTTTGGGAGCTGACAGAATGAATGTAAGAGACATTATTTCTTCAAAATAGAGTATGCATTAGCTATTTTTGATACTTTAGGGTGATATATGATATAAGTTTAAAAAACAGGGGTGGTACAACATAATTTTTCAAAAATTGAATTCTAGTAGTGACTGACAGGGGACTTCTAAAATGGGTAAATTTGGCAAAAAAAAAAAAAAAGGGGATGGTGAAGACGGTATGGAACAACATGGAGGATCTTCTAAATAAACACCCAAATTTTTGTTTAAAACTTAACAAAATATCTTATTAAGATGGGAAACGTTTAATTAATATTCCTGCTATGATGCTAATTCGATTTTAATTTTATTTTTCTTTGAATAAAATAAAAGATATTTTTGAATATGGTCCCTGTCTCCCTGATCAATGGAACTGCAGCTTTTGATCCAATGTTGGAATAGAACTCTAGCAATCTTAGTCTCAGACAAGGAACTTCATCACCATTGGATTATTACTTGTTGTCTTTGATGGATAATCAAGATTTCTTAACCAAGAAGAAGTCATTGCCACAAACCATCATACTTACAATATATCAAGGGTTTCCAAAAGGGGGAAAAAAAAAGATATAGGGAAATTTACATCCACCTCCCCTCGCGTTTGCCCTAATTACATCATCCCCCTAGCATTTCGTTTTTTATATTTAAATCCAGCCCAGCTAACATTATAAGTGAAATGTTAGTTTTAAAATTGAAAAGATTATTTTACCTTCTGATATTTTGACCTAAAAACATCCCAAGTCCAAAGACCATTTTACCCTTGTCACATCTTCAACCTAAAATCCCAAAATAGTTCTTTAAACCTAGTGATTGCCCTCTTCGACTTGCCATCTTTGTTCATGTTTCAGGCCATTCTTGGCTGCATATTCAACAAGCTTATGAATGCGTTTATGGAGCTCGGGATCAGATGGGGGAGCAACTGGAGGTGAGGCGGAATCAAATGGCTGAGATACGGTGAAGGAACATGGTGACGGGGCATATGAGGTGGAAAGGCTAGTGTGGCTGCTGCTGTAGTCGGAGATGGAGTGGATGGGAAGAGGGGTGCGGAAGAGGATGGAATTGCTCAAAGGAAACTGTTGAAAAGAAGGATGTGGGGGCAGAAATGGAAGACTTGCATTTGCTGAGGAAATGGCTGGTGCTATGTAGGAAACCCGATTTTTGCTGTTGTTGGATGTTGATTGCTTCTTGTTGCTGTTGATGTTGTTCAGCGAAGGCCATAGTTACTGCTGCTGCGTAGTCATGAGCTTGTCGATCCATCACTGCTACAGATGGCATGGCTAAGAATATAACACTATTGATTAAGAAGAAAATTTCTAATGAATGAAATAACGATTTTCAAGACACCAAAGGAATATCCAAATCTAGCTACAGATGGCATGGCTAAGAATATAACACTATTGATTAAGAAGAAAATTTCTAATGAATGAAATAACGATTTTCAAGACACCAAAGGAATATCCAAATCTATACGACTGCTCCTTACCCTATTTTGATTCTAATCAATAAGGGTTGGTTTACCTTAAAGCACTTCCTTTTTCTTTCGTTTTTTTATGAAGATAGAGCAACCTGCACAATAAGATGGAGAAGTGGCTAAACCCAACTTCCAAGACCCATAACTCCCACTAGCTTCAAAGACAAAAGATAATAGGGTATTGGGTTTTAAAATTATGAAAAAAATGTAAAAACCTAACTGGATACTTGAAGATGTTCAGTGAAGATTTAAAATCTCATCCAAAAAATAATCCACCAAATTGTCTTTTATCGCTTCTGTACAAAACCCCCAGAATTTGCAGCTCAACAAAAGAGAGGAAGAGAGAGAGAGAGTTACTGAAGATCACCCGATTGGAGTTATTACCCTCGCAGAAAAAACGCAGCAACCCATGATTTGGAAATTTTAGGTTTGAAGATGTCATAAGGCTAAAATGATCTTTAGACTTAAAATTTTTAATTCATGACATAATAAGGGTAAAAAATAATCCTTTCTATTTCAAAAACTAACACACACATGGTGTTAGTTTTTTGAGTTTAAATTAAAAAAAAGCGTAAGGGGATGGTTAAATTAGGAAAAGAGGGGTAATGGATGTAAATTTCCCAAAAATATATTAAGGGTTAACGATTTCATTCCAGCCAAAATATATTCTCATGGATTAGTTATATCGATAGCGTACAATTGGGGGTGGGGGTGGGGGTGGGGGTGGGGGTGGAGAGAATAACTGGGCCACTTTGGCACCTTCGCAGCCACCTTCCTAGCCCGCCGCCCTACGCAGCTCTCCCTCATAAGTCACAACCATGAAAAAGCATGCATACTTAAAAGAAGATATGTCAGACGAATCCATATCAAAGATGATTACCGAAAGCAAAAAACATGAAAATGAGTAACAAAATAAGAAACCAAAGAGTGGTTACTAAAGAAACATAGCTATTACTATTTTCAAGGGGGAGGGGGGGGGATACACAACCCGTAAGTACTAACACAAACATAATTTATTAAAAAAAAAAAAAAACCCAATCTTCCGCCCTCACTAAATAATCGCCGTTATCCGACGAACCTGCATGTCAAAAGAGAAAAAAGAAACCTTATTTATTCATTATCCACCACCACATGAGCTGACTACCAACACCCATTTCACAGACCCCTTCAGAAAGATTCAAAGGCCACCACGAAGACGGAGGACAAGGTGAAGGGTAGATTCCTTCTGAATGTTATAGTCGGCGAGGGTTCGTCCATCCTCAAGCTGTTTCCCAGCGAAGATGAGACGCTGCTGGTCTGGAGGTATACCCTCCTTGTCCTGAATTTTCGCCTTCACGTTGTCGATCGTATCAGAACTTTCCACCTCCAGGGTGATGGTCTTCCCTGTCAGGGTCTTCACAAATATCTGCATCCCACCACGAAGACGCAGCACCAAGTGAAGGGTCGACTCCTTTTGGATGTTATAATCCGCAAGGGTCCTCCCATCTTCAAGCTGCTTTCCAGCGAAGATCAGCCTCTGCTGGTCCGGTGGGATCCCCTCCTTGTCCTGGATTTTGGCCTTAACATTGTCAATCGTATCAGAGCTTTCTACCTCCAGGGTAATGGTCTTTCCCGTGAGTGTCTTGACAAAAATTTGCATACCACCCCTCAGACGCAAAACCAAGTGAAGGGTAGACTCCTTTTGGATATTGTAATCAGCCAAGGTCCGGCCGTCATCAAGCTGCTTTCCAGCAAAGATAAGCCTCTGTTGGTCAGGAGGAATACCCTCCTTGTCCTGGATCTTGGCCTTCACGTTATCTATGGTGTCCGAGCTCTCAACCTCCAGGGTGATGGTCTTGCCGGTAAGCGTCTTCACGAAGATTTGCATGCCACCTCTCAACCGAAGCACCAAGTGGAGGGTAGACTCTTTCTGGATGTTGTAGTCAGCAAGGGTACGGCCATCCTCGAGCTGCTTACCAGCGAATATCAAACGCTGCTGGTCTGGGGGGATACCTTCTTTGTCCTGAATCTTGGCCTTGACATTATCGATGGTGTCGGAGCTTTCAACCTCAAGGGTAATGGTCTTACCAGTGAGGGTCTTAACGAATATCTGCATCCCACCCCTTAGCCTGAGAACAAGGTGGAGAGTGGATTCCTTCTGGATATTGTAGTCTGCAAGGGTTCGGCCGTCTTCAAGCTGCTTTCCGGCAAAGATCAAACGCTGCTGGTCTGGGGGAATTCCCTCCTTGTCCTGGATCTTAGCTTTGACGTTATCAATAGTGTCAGAGCTCTCCACCTCGAGGGTAATTGTCTTTCCGGTGAGGGTCTTCACAAAGATTTGCATCCCTCCCCTGAGCCTTAGGACGAGGTGGAGTGTAGACTCTTTCTGAATGTTGTAGTCGGCAAGGGTACGTCCGTCCTCGAGCTGCTTTCCAGCGAAGATCAGACGCTGCTGGTCCGGGGGGATTCCCTCTTTATCCTGGATCTTAGCCTTAACGTTGTCGATGGTATCTGAGCTTTCAACCTCGAGGGTAATGGTCTTCCCGGTGAGGGTCTTAACGAAGATCTGCATCTGTAAAATAATATACCAAGAAAGTGTTCAATTTCAGAACTAACATCGCAGACAAATTAGTCAGACTTAATTTGCAAACATAAAACGAAGCTTCTAATAAGATCCGCATAAACAAACAAAAACAAAACCCTAAACAAAAATTCTAATCGATCATAAAAAAATCTTAAGATTAACACAGCCTACAGAATAGCAACACTACATGTAGAAAACAACCCCAAATATCGATAAAAAATCAAGCAAATAAGAAGAAATATTTCATCGATACGACAGCAGAAATCTATCGCGGGAAAAGACAATACATCAAACCGAAGAATTTAAAACCATAATCAATTTAATAAAAACCAGTATGATACCAGCGATCTCTCAGATCCAGAGAACATCAGTATATCTAGATCTAAATCGAAGATGAACGAACTCTGCAACCAAATTAACTCTTAGATCCAAAGAAAACCAATAAACCTCAATATACCTAGCTAGATCTGAATCGAAGATGAACGAACTCTGGAACCAAACTAACTCTTCGATCGAAAGAAAACCAATAAAACTCAATATACCTAGCTAAATCTGAATCAAAGATGAAACCACAGACGAAAGAATAATTATGATCCTTACCTTGAGCTTTGAAGGAGACTTTAGAGCTTTTGCAAAAACGAAAATAAGGAGACTTCGGAGCTTTCAAAGGAGTAGATGATATTACGAATCGAATGAGAGAAAGGGTAAGCAGAGGCAGGTATATATAGGACGGGGAATCGTCGAGGCGGCAGAAATGAATCCAATTACATGAGGACACGTTAAAGTTATGAGCTGGAAAGCACTAACCTTGACGCCAAGAAAAGTAAGGCTACCATCGAGGACTTTTCTCTGGATTCTCCCGGAGATTACTCTACCCAAGAAAACAAAATCTTTCCGGAGACTGCAATTATTAAGGGTTATTGAACTAACGCCGTTAGAAATAGGACCTGATAAAACCTTAAGCAAATCCAAACGCCGTCTCAGTCCGTTTAACAAAAAATCTCGAGGTTATCTAAAAATAGATTTTTAAAATATTTTATTTTTAAATAAATTAAGAAAAGTTTCTTTGTATTGAAGGCGTGTTCTATATCCTTTCATATGAATTTTTTTTAAGAGAAAATTATAATAAAAAAATTCTTTTGAAAGTGTTGCAGGTTCAAAGAATATTGAGGGACGCTTTCCCATTTGAGTGTGGATCAAGTCTTTGTACTAAAATGATTCTTGTACCGTGTTTGATTTATGCTTAGATTCTATTTAATTTTTCTCTTCTTTTAATTGGTTTTATTCTGAGTGAAGTCTAAGGGCCCGTTTGATAACGTTTCTGCTGTTTCTATTTCAAGAAATGGCAGAAACATAAATTTTAGTTTCTAGAAATAGAAACGGAATTGAAGGTGTTTGATAAGTCATGTTTTTAGAAGTCGATAGTAACCAGTGAAAAAATTACCACAAGTCGTTTCCAGAAATGGCGAAACAAGTTGAACTTGTTTCGCCTGGGTCGTTTCTTGAACCATAAATAAGTAAAAATTTCTATTTCTATTTCTAAAAATAAGTGAAACGAAGCAGTTTTATCAAACGCTTTTTGCACCGTTTCTGCTGTTTCTGGAAACAGAAAGCGGCAGAAACGTGTTTCTTGAAACGTTATCAAACGGGCCCTAAGTGTAGATCAAATATCATACAAAAATCATTCTCGTACTAAGACTTGATCCCTATTTAACAAAAATAAATAAATAAAACCCCTTTCCTAAATAAAATGTAAATAAAACTTAAAACTCTTTAAAAAAATCCAAATCGAGTTTTAATGGCTGTTTGATAAGGTTTTTGGATTTTTTTTTTTTTTTTTTTTTTTTTTTTTTTTTTTTTTTTTTTTTTGTTCTTCTGGGGTGTATCTGAGTTGGGTCTATCACGACACCGTTTGATAACGCTCCCAGAAATACGTTTTTGCGTTTTTCTAGTTCTCAAAAATGGAGAAACAGGGTAAATATCATTTGGTAAACATGTTTCATTTCTGTTGTTTTCAGAAACATAAATTGAAATTTATGTTAATTTTTTATCCAAGAAACAGGAAGAGTGACAAATGCACCTCTCCCCGATAAAAAAAAAAAGAGCCCTTCCTCATTTTCTTCTCCCTGTTGAAACTCCACAGGTGAACCCTGCTACTCCTCTGCTAGATTCGTCTGCTACCTCCAACAAGATTCACCCTTCCTCAACCTCGTGATCACTGAGGTAAATCCTGTGAACCCTATGGGAGATTCGCCTTCTTACAGAGATTCATCCTTGCCGCTGATCAGTGACCTAAATGCTTGAAAGAGTGGGTTTTTACCTCACCCTTGAAGATTATACAAAAGTCGCAAAATCAAACGACTTCTACCCCAGATCTTCCTTCGTAATCGATCACTAAAACTCAGGCAGTCTAGTTGAAGGTTCGGGTCCTTCACCCACAAGCGATTAGCTCCTCTGCAAGGTAGGATCTCAGGTCTCCCCCATATTTCTGAAACCCTAGCAAATTTCTCTTCGAAATGTCTAGGATCTGCTTCAACAGATGGTTTTTGATGCAGCGTCCAAGAAAATTAATGCTATTACTTACTTCCATCGACCTTCATTCTTCAATTCGATAGCAGCAACAGTGTGTGGATAGGCTGCAAAGGGAGAAATCAAGAGGATTTTTCGATTTTGGGCTTACTCAGGTACAGATTCGGTTTAAAACAAATTTTAATTTCTTCTTTACATGAGATGAACTAGTCTGCAAAACATCCCTAGAAAGGGGGTTTCACGTTTTCTTTCCTTTTTTCTGAAATTTTTTCCCCTTGCTTGTATGTCATTCGAACCATTGGATGCATCTATTATTTTGAATTATGGAATTTGTAAGATCTGGAATGCATTTACCATCCCACCGGTGTTTCTCTATCTGGAATGCATCTATCTCTGTATGTCATTCGAATCTTTGGATGCATCTACTATTTTTTTTTCCCTTGCTTGTATGTCATTCTAATCTCTAGATGCATCTACTAAGAGCCCGTTTGGTACCGTTTCTGTTCTAGAAACTCCGTTTCGTGTCAAAAACAGAAATTTCAGTTTCTGTGTCAAAACGCCATTTTTAAACGATTTAAGGTTGTTTGGTGAATCTGTTTCTAGAACAATTTCAGAACAAAAAAACGACAGTTCTGCTGTTTGGTAATGCTTGTTTCAAAAACATTTTTTTTTCTTTCTTTTCTTTTGTTTTCTTTTAAGTCAATAATTATAGAAATAACATTAAAATACTATAAGCATACAAATCCTTTGGGACAATAAAGTATTACATATCAACTAAAAAAAAAACATGGTTTCAAAAGGATGAATAAAATACAAAATTAATAATGCCTTGTCCAAGTTAATTATCACATAATTTCTCAAATTTTCACTTTTTGTCCAAGTCTAAAGACTTGAATGCATGGAGGATGTCTTTCATCTTATTTGTTTGGTCCTCTAATCCTTTAAGTGTCTCTTCCAGATATCCTTTCATGTTCTCGTTTGAAATGGACGGTGGTGTGGATGATGTTGATGTTGAGCTTTCTGAACATAATATATATTGTATGGTAGAGATATGTGTTTTATCTTTCAACTATACAAACATACCACATCCACGATTATCAGCCATATCAAATAATAGATATGATTAGGGTCGTTGAAATTTAACATCGAATTAAAAAAAACCTAAAATTATCTATAGGTATAGATCAATCGTAGAAATAAATTATCCCAGCTGAATTTGGGCAACATAGAAAATCCCTTGTTTGGACCTTTCGTCGTAGTTCGTACTTTGCATTGACCTTTACCACATCTACATAGATGTAGTTGGTCCACCCACATGAAAAAATTACATGAGTCTTGACACTTGAAAAATTTTCTTTCAATATTTTTACCCGACTTGGTTGTATATTTATCACAACTCTTCCCATAAATTTCACAATTTGCAATAGTTATTAAATATCAAAAAAGTTAATATAGCATCCAAATATATGACATTCATAATAATATATCAACTTATACCACATACGTAAACGTAACATAAAACAAGTACTACATCACTTAAAACATCAATTTAGGTTTTTAGTTTTGTCAAAATAGTTATTGGTTTTAGTTTTCAACTAGTTCTAGCATCCTTTGTTGTCTAGCCATTGCATTTGTAATTCTTAGCCTAATGACATTTATCTCTTTTGTTCTATTTTGTTGACTAGATTGTGCTATAGAATGATCAACGAAATCTTCATTTGGCAGATTCAAGTCATCTTCTGTAACTTTTAAATCATCACTCATCCCCACGAATTCAACATCAACAATATGCTCTTCTCGAATATAGTTGTGTAGCCTACAATATGCCAGTACAATTGATGCCTGAGCTTTCACTGGGAACTGGTGCATTAGCCTTAAAATTTGAAATTTGTTCTTCAATACCCCAAATGTACGTTTAATGACATTCCGAAGTGATGAATGTCTATAATTGAACAACTCTTTTACTGTTCTTGGGGATCTTCTTTGCCCTTTGTAGTCCGATAGATGGTATCTCTCACTTCTAAATGGTGTCAAAAATCCAGATTGGCTAGCATACTCAGAGTTGACAACATAATACTTTTCTACAGACAAAAAATAATATACATTATTACATATACACTCAAATGAAAATCTAATATACTAGTATAAAATTAATACCTGGAGGTGGATGTGGAAAACTCAATCGAGGATCACTCCTTGTCTGTTCAAGTACTCGATAATCATTTGTATTACATTCCCATCCCGCATACACATATGTGAATCGCATGTCAAATGAACATGCACACATCACATTTTGAGTTGTGATCCCCTTTCGATTCCTATATCGAGTTTGATCATCTCTTAGAACTATCGCATGGATGTGAGTGTCATCTATGGCGCCAATACAGTGCTATGACATATAGTGACAATTAAATGGTCACTACATATAAGAATATAAATATTCATATATTTAATTACAAACTTGTGTCATATTAACATATTTACCTTGAAAAAAGGGTAGTATTTCGGGTTCTGTGTAATCTCTATCGGTATCATACTGACGTCTGGCGATCTGATTTTCTCCTTAGCCAGGCGTTGCATTGCAATCAAGACAACATTGAATGTTTAACTAATTGTTTCTCCAGAGTGGTTGAAATGATTTTGGGTGTCCCTATTACTTGAACCCTTCCTAACAATCCATAGGAACATTCTAAGTTGTTCATCCACTCAGATGTTGATCGTGTCTTTCAATCACCCCCTATGTCTAACATAATCACATAGGTTGAGGAAGACATGGCATTCCATCTTAAACTCTTCATAGCATCTATTGGCATGCCCATTCAATACCTCATGCATCATGACAGCACCTGAAAATACACTATCCCTACATAGTTTCCGAATATATATAGCCTCACTCAGAAATTTCATTCCCATGTGAATGATCATATCTTCTTCATCACTAGAAGTTTCACATAATGCACTTGACATAACTGCAATAAATTGACAACTACTTCTCAATTTCAAACAAATAATTGTAAAACATAACAATCTGACACTTCATCTCAACCCAAAACACATGTTCAACATTACACATCAATAAAAAAAACAAAAGAAATAAAACACAAGTAGCCATCATCGAAAGTATTATCCTGGATCTAAAATTATCAAAAGTAATATTCAAACACAATCATCAAAATTAGTCTCAACATTAGAATAAGACAAAGGGCCCGTTGCTCCTAAACTACTCCAAGGCATCTAAAAGCCAAGTCCTTTTAACAGGCTCTGCACAGACAAACAACTCCCTCTAACTAGGATCAGCACACATACGACTAGTGGCCTTCAAGTGTGTCTCCTTTGATATATCTGGTATGGAGGATAATACCTCCTCACATGCACTCACACTGAAATCTTGAGGATGAGATGCACCTTTCCCACCACGAACAGGAGATGGAATGGAAGTACTGGATGTTTTCTCAATTTTAATGGATAAATACTTTCCATACAAGTCCTTGACGTGGCTATCTCCCTTATTGGTGTTCTTTTTTCTTCGTCCCGTGGGTGTCCTATCAAGATTTCGCTTTGTGGTCTGAGTTGGAGTAGGAGTATCCTCATGGAAGGGGTCAGTCATGCCCAAATGCACTAGGGTACTAGGAGATTCAAAGACTTGCTCAACATCAACACTATTATCAGCTTCGATGTAATCCAAACCTTGAGCACTGTCCACCTCTAAGTTTCCTCTAGCATAGACATCCCCAAATATCATGCTCAAATCTGGCCAGTTGTTTAGTCCATACTTTTTGTATTTCAACCAACCTAGATTTGTCTACATATGCAGTCATTGTATCACTAGTATAAAGTATTACTCAATGCAATCTATTTTTGAAATAATTCAACTAGCTATGAGATCTATAGTACCTGTATTGCCCCATCCCATACAGATTCATCATCAACTGTGACTGATTTTGTCATTGAGTTCCACCCAAATCCAGTTGTGTCAAGTAGTCTCTTGAATTGTTGGTACTCGTGTTTCAACTTGTTCATCTTGTTGCGTAATTCTTCTCTCCTAACTGTATGATTTAAAGCCTTCTGAAATTATTTTGTAATGTCCTCCCATCCAGTTTTGTTAAACAAATTACCGGATTTGTGTCTATTTTTTACAGCTTCTTTCATTGCCTCAATGAAAACAGTGGTCTCAAGTTCTGACCACTTAATGGCAGGGATACTACTTCCAGACATAATAGCTAGACATTATGAGTTAGCGTAAAAAGTTAGCATACTGGGTTGAAAAAGATTGAACACTAAAAAAAGAAATAACAAAGGTCATCTTCTGAATATGATACAAGCATTTGTAAATAAAACTTATTACATGCATTCATGTATTCAGTTATCCATTAACTAACAACCATGTAATGAATATTAAATCAACAAATACCATTAACATATACCATGAGACCATGAGAAGAAAGTAGAATGAACCATGAATTCCAAACAACCACAAACATAGAAAACCACAATTCTAATAGCAGGGGAAGCAGCATATATGAATGAATCTACCATTAGTTGATAAATCCCACAAGCCTTGTTGTATCAATTCAATAGAAGTAGCAACAGGAGATGTAAATTAGACAACCCTTTTTTGACCTTCCTTCCCCAAGGTGATTCTCTATGTTTAATATTCTAGAACCCCACCTTCCCCTTGTACCTATAATTTTTCTATAGCATCAGTTCTATTCAATCTACAAGGTATTCTAAGTAGCCAATAGACCTTTATTTCATGCTTAGAGGCAAGGAATTAGTGCTTTTCAAAGTTGAGTTACAGACAATATAACATGAATACTTGGTGAGTAGTACTATACTCAAAGCTTGTAAACAACATCCTCCTACCCAATACTCAACATGTAATCATAACTATCTTTCCAACACCATAAGAACTCAAAATCTGTTGAATGATGTCAAAGAACAGTATTATCTAACACTTTTTATTAGGCAACTGAATTTAGAAAAAAAAAAATATCAAAATTCAGAGGAACTTGGGCAATGAAGTAGGCAACTTAAATCTGAAATTCTCCATTGCACATTCAAGGTTCTTCATCCGCTAGTTTTGAGAGTTGGTCAAATGGTGCAACATGAGAGAACTTGAGTTCCATAGGTCTGCTTGCACACATTTTTGTGTACAGCTTATAGTTCATATAACAGATTCTAGGGAGACCAAGCAAGAAGAAATGGCTGGCAAGTGGAACTCTCTTAGGCTACAACAAGATTAAAAAATAGCTTAAGAACAGAACCCCAATAAACAAAGAACCAGAGAATCTGTAATCTGTACCACTCTTCTCTCCATGTCTCTCTAGCCATAGAGACAACCCCAACTGATACAAAGGGTTGACTCCTCAATTAATACCTCTGAAATAATGGAATGCATAAAAGGTTCATTCACCATCTTACAAATTAAACACAATCTTCCAATGAAATGGTGTTTGGGAGTTGGGGGCTTCCTCTGAACTTAAACAATTAAAGATTACATATACTAAATAAAATAAGCCTGTGTTTAAATATTTTTTTACTTAGAAAACATAGCCTCTCTTGCATTACTTTTTAGCCATACCTGCATGCCATTCCTCCAAAACCCCCATGAACATGTGCAATCTATTTCACCACAGTTGTCTATTTTGTTATAAAAATATCTTTACCTTTGTTTATATCATTGAAAGAATCAGATCCCCACTCTATACGCCTTTCTCATCTACCAAGGCATTAACCTAGATTAGTGCATGGCCTCCATATGTCTCAGAGAGTTCTTGCTGGATTCCCCATTCTCCATTCATCATTGGGTTTGATCTAAGAATGCTTCTCTGTGTGGGTCCATCTGAAAAACATTGGATGATCACAGCTATGGATATAGATATGGCTACTGAGTAATAAGTAATGATAATAGGTGCATCTGCAAATGGTCTCATTGAACAAATCAGCCAAAGTAAATAGTAAAAGCAAGGAACCCAAATGCACTCACTGAACAGAATCAAAGATGCAAAATTCACTACTAAAAGGAATAAAAAAGTAACAAGGCACAACTGATAAACCCATCAAACAGAAGAGTTTAGAAGTTCAATAGAGACATATATATGAAAGCAAGGGGAAGGGGAAAGTGCTCTAAGGATCTACCTGGGCAGTGGAGGACTATGAGAAGGATCAGCCAAATGGGTAGGAAACTCAAGTCCCTTACTTTTTTTGGTGACGACGGTGGAACCACAGAGAGAGAGAGAGAGTTTGCAGCAGTGTGAACGGCAGAGCTTACAACGGCGTGAACGGAAGAGCTTACAATGGCATGAACGGCGGAGATTGCAGCAGCATGAACTGCGGAGCTTGCAGCAGCGATGGTGGAACGACAAAGAAAGAGAGAGAGAGAGTTGCTGCAACATCAACAATAGAGAACTTGCAACGGTGTGAACGACGGAGAGAGAGATGAGGGTGCAGACGGTCGTTCGACAAAAATGGGGGAGACGGATGTGAGACACGATCAGCAACTAGCAAGCTTCAAAATGGGGGAGGAAGTGCTGCGAAGGTTAGGGCTTTGTGAAAGGCATAAAGGGTATGTTGGAAATCACCGGGAACGAATTTATTAAAATGCCCCATATTGTTCCCTTTTTTTCAATCTGGAACGAAACTGGAATGACGAAACGACAAATTGTCGTTCCGTCATTTCCTATTTCTACAGTTTTTTTCCACTTTTTGTTTCAAAAAAACTGAAACACAATAAAAGGTTGCCAAACAGCTTTTTGCATTTTTCGTTCTATTGAAACGAAAAAACGATAGAAATGTTTTTTTGAAACGATATCAAACGGAACCTAATTTTTTCCCTTGCTTGTATGTCATTCGAATCTCTGGATGCATCTATTATTTTAAATTATGGAATTTTTCTAATTTCTCTTATTATGTTAAAGTTGTACATAATACATTGTTGTATTATGGTTGATTAGGATAAAAGGTTGCTCTCTACTACCCATGAGTGAAATCATAGATATGTAACAGAATCTTGTGTATTTTTCGGCTATCTATTTGTATGGAATAGATTGATATCTCTTTCTCTTCTTCTGTTTTGAATATGTTTGTTCTGTTGCTGTCAGTTATTGTTATCCTGTACTGTTCATTTTTGGAAAAAAATAAAAATAAAATAATAAATAAATAAATAATCCTTCTCTTTTGATTCTCAATTGAATGCATATGAAACAATGGCTGCACTCTCATATCCTCCTTCACATTCATTACATCCAAGTAATTTGTGGTCCACTTGAAAGATGTTTTGGATTATCTTTTTATTTTCTTAATGGACTTACTACTACTTTGGCCTTTTGTGAGTGAGGACAGGGTAAGGGAAGAAGTATGGTAGTGATCCCATAATCGATTGTTCAGATCCAAGGTTTAACATTTGTATACATTCACATTTGAAGGTGAAAGGCTTTATGTGGGATTTGTCAACTGAGTATACAATTAAAAATTTTTAATAGCATGTCTTGGAACAAATAGTAACACATGGAATGCTTCTTTTAGGTGATAGTCTGCGAAAAAAAAAGGGTCATTTGACGAACCTCTCTCTCTATTTCTCTAATTTCTAAGGTAATATTCAAATCATTTTCTTATTTCTGATATTTATATTTCGAATATGACATCTACGTTTAGTAATTTCATGTATTTGGGAACATAAGTTGTGTAAAGCCTTGTTCTTTAAACCCAGTTTATTGACCGGTCGGTTTGGTTTGGTCTTGCAGGGTCCGAACCGGAATGGGTTGATGCCTGTGCCTTATGGTATATAACTGCAAGGGTAACATCAAATGTGGGGTGGCTGAATAAAATTGAGCCGGTACCCAAGATGTTCTGCATGCCTAAGTCGTGCCCTTGTGCATATCACAAGGCCATGTATGAATAGGAAATGTATGTTATTGTATATGAATGATAGGAACTTGGTCCACAACACGTGGCGAGAGTAAGATACATGTTAAGACCTCGTTTTCCTCCAAAAATACAGCAAGGTTGGCTTGTTTGGCCAACTGGTGGGTGTCACTGGTAGGTGCGAGACCCACCAGTGTGACCCACCTGTTGGGGTAACGTGGACCCCAGCATGTCCAGTTTGGATGAGCACATATATTTCGACCTCTTAGTCATAATGAAGTCTTGCATGTCCGATGATGTCAGCTACTTCACCAAAAAACGTGATTTAATGTGTTTTGGTCCATAAATGGGCAAAACCAAACAGGCCTTAGAAGATATTTATGACACTAGGGTATAAATAGCCTTTATATCTCTCTCTCCCTCATTTATGGTTTTTATCAAATTTTGGTGAGTGGAGTAAAGAAGAGGGAGAAAAGAGGAAGAATGAGAGAAGGAAGAGGGAAGAGGCTTCCCCATTGGATCCCATGGCCACGTCTTACCTTTTCACCGCCAGTATCTTCACCTGTGTCTTGAGATCTAAACTTTAAGGTAAGTAACGCCATAAACCCTTGAGATATGATGAAACCCTTGTGTGTATGGTTGAATCTAGGGAATAACGAAATCATTGTGTGATTTCCTTGAAGGATTTAAGAAGCAGGGAAGCAAGGATTTGGGAGTTATTGAAGTGGCATTTGAGTTGGAGGAGAAATCCCAAGATTTGGGGTTTTCCAAGTTAAGGTATGATTACTTTCCCCAAATCTTATTAATGACTTAGATCCATGGAACAATTAAGTAGATGAGGCTTAAAATATGTGGGAAATGAAGTGGGAACCACTCTATTGGATTTCTAAGAGTTGGAATGGAAGAAAGAAGGAAAATAGCAAAACCTGAGGAATACTAGCGGGTAGGACCAACAGGTGCCACACCTACCAGTATGACCCACCTGTCTCCTCTGGGTCTACCGGTGGGTAGGATTGACCGGTGCTAGACCTACCAGTATGACTCACCGGTCTGGACAGATTACATAGGTGGATTCTCCTACCCACCTGTATGACCCACTTGTAACCCAAATGAGCTTCGATGGAACTCAAACTCACCGACAACCTTCTTCACGCTATTATATGTGTCATGTCTATATCCTACGTCATTTATAGTCTTGAATTGGATGTATTTCTAAACTCCTTATTTGTGCTAAGTTTCGGAAAATTCATCTTCTCACTCCGGATCTTACTCGTACCACGAGTGCAGATTCTTCTACAAGAATAGGTAAGTGGGGAGAGGACTTTGATCTTATTTTTTGGAATGCTTTTTGCATCCTATGCATTCATAGACTATATTGACATTTCGATTTCCATTCCCATGCATATGCTTGATGTATGAATGATGCATTTAGAATTGAACATGTTATATCTCAAATTTCTAAATGCTTGTTACATGCTTGGAATCATGAGAATGGATTTATCATATGATGTGGTATGGTCATGAATTTTTCAACCATGTGTGGGATTTCTAGATTAGATGCCGTAGTCGGCTTGGAAACAAATGCATTGGTACACCATGGAATGAGACACGAAAGTACTATACAATTGTACTATCGCATGTAGGAGTATATAGTTAGGATTTCATATTCTCTTGTGCTACGACCCTTCCTAACAAGGGTTTATGTGTTGGGTTATCACTGGGGGAATCGTCGATCGCAGACCGTTGTGGTAGTTAGAAGTACACCTGGCTGATCATTAGGACAGTTGGAAACCTTAGTGATATATTCAGAGGGTCAATCATACTGCTTTTAATTTCTATTGTGGTTCGGCCATGATTTACTTTTTCGAATGCTCACAGTGGGCTTTCTCTGACAATCCTATGGGTGTATCGTGGGATGAAGAAAGCGTCTCGAACCCGGGGCATACGCATTGTGGTTGTGCGTAACACGTTACGTATGACCTAGTAATGATTGTTTAGGTGGAATAGGATTAAAATGAATCTTATGCATATAGTATCAT
>NC_056569.1:23394601-23482047 GCF_013358625.1 Macadamia integrifolia
AAAAAAAAAAAAAATAATAATAAATAAATAGCGAGCAGTTCATGACTAGCCCATTAAATTCACTGCAAAAGAAAGGAAAACTTCCCTAAACAGAGAAGAACCTCTGCTCAAGTTGGTTCCCTTACATGATGGAATGAAATGAGTAAAATTGAAGAAAAAAAATTAGATGGAGGTTGAAAATGAAAACTCAAAAAAACAACAGAAAAAGAAAAAAAGAAAAAAAAGTTATATTACAGATGCTCGAAATCAGGGAATATTTAGGGGCTTGAGGGGTTTCTCGCAATAGTAACATGAAGAACCAAAGAAACCTAAGTGAAAGGCCTGAAGTGTATTACCACTTCAAGGCTGACCTATTTGCTGCTAGAGCTCCTTCAGGTACCAGAGAGAACTTCCTCGTCTTGTGTATTTACTACTCTTCCTCTTGTTTTGCAGAGATTTGGTTGGACACTTGAACAACAAAGCTTCCAAGTCTCACAGGAATGGGAGAGAGTGAGCTCTTCCCTCCTACATCTCTAGTGAGAATGGGTGAAAAGTAACCTCCAGGCCTTTTTAGGGTTCCAAAAATACATTATATATCCCTCGATAAGAAGCCATGAAAAGGCCCTGGATTGATTGGTGCAGGGGTAAGTGGTATTTTTGATGGCATTTGAGTCGTGAGGTACTTTTGTTTTTTTTGTTAGAAGAGTCGTGAGATACGCCATACGAAGAATGTTGAGAGCATTTTGGAGATTTCGAAAGGAGTTTTGGGTCTCTCTTTCGTACCCATTGGATAGAGGTACCTGGATTAGGAACCTATGTCAAAAATGGGTAAAATGGAATCGCTATTTGGAGATTTCAGCAAAAAAAAAAAAATAAAGTAAGGAGAGATAAATTCTTTCCGTTTCTTCCCAGCATAAAAAAATAAAATAAAGTAATGCTGTCTCGAGATCCATGCTTTCTGTTTCTTCCCAGCTTCTTTTACATTTCTATGCTGTCTCGAGATTCGCTTTTAATGCGTCTTTTTCTCGTTGCTTGTATGTCTCATTGATTTTGATTCTCTCTACGTTTCCACCGTAAACTGCAGAGACTGAGAACTCCAGGTTGGGATGAACACGCAAGGTTCCTCCCTCTCTCTAGTCATGTCGAAGCTAGTTGCTAGTCACCCGAATACAACCTTTTTCATGCCCAATAATTTTACCAAAAACCACTCTAGGCCACTGGCCATTGCTATTCCTTGTAGGGCTTTTTTAGTAAATCTGCTGAGAGGGACTGTTTGATCAATAAACAAATCGCATGCGCTTCTACCAAAAATTATATAAATAAACACCATATGCTGACGTGTCACATGTCACGTGTAGCGGACTCTAATCTCCTATACTCTTGTGTAGAAATTTTATGCGTTAAATTATAATATGGCTATATCTATATCCAGATCTTGATTCGAGATAATCCAGATCTGTATAGGAAATTAAGAACCCGGGTGATCGGGTCATAGGTGGTAGTTTGCTCCATTTATGTCATATGTGGAAACTTCTGTGATCACTTGCGATGTGTCAATTGAGTGTTTTTTTTTTGCTTAAGACCTTTTATTAACGAGGAAACAAACAAGAGGTACAATTGGCAAATAGTAGGTAACTTAAAACATGGGGTTAGGAGAACAAGAGAGAAAATTGATCTTGAGATGAGGCAGCAAAAGAAGCAAGGCAATCGGCATCCGTATTGGCTTCACGCAAGGAGTGTTGAAATCTGATGGTTTCACTGACAAAGCCTCCGCCGTGATTGAATGGTTAGCTCCAATGCCTCCTGAAAAATAACAAACAAAATTGGCATTATGGTCACGATAAACACCTCGAATATCTGTCGGTCCTGGGTTACCTTTACTTGCTCCATCAATGTTGAACTTGAGGAGTCCATTCGGTGGAGGGGACCAGGAAACAATGATTGGTGGCCTTATGTTCTTGATTTTAATACTGGAGCAAAGCTCTCTAGCAACCCAAATAGTCTTAAGTGCTATGGTATTAGGTAAGAAGAGATTTCGTCCAAACACCCAATCCCAATAGGCCATCCAAATATTCCACAAGGTGAAACAATACAGTGAAGTTCTGAGCAGTTGAGATATGCTATAAAACCTATGAGCAAGAGTGATTTTCCAAATAGAGCTTATGACCGAGTCCTGATTAAGCAAGAGGATTAGTCCCACCAAATGCCAAACCTGAGAGGTAATTGGGCACTCAAAAAATAGGTGGTTGGGATTTTGATTATTTTGAACGCAGAGAGCACATCTTGGGTTTAGAGAAAATCCTCTAACGTTAAGCAAATTTGGAAGGGGGAGTTTACCTTGTAAGATTTTCCGTAGGAAAACTTGGATTTTTGGGGTTGTAGGAAGATACCAAATCTTGAGCCACTTATTAGATGGATTTGATATAAAGCCATTGATCGCTATACTATATGCAGATGCCACTGAGAATTTACCATTGGATGTGGCAGCCCAAATGTATCTGTCCGGCCCTGGAAAGGTAGGAATGGGGATGGACACGATGAGGAAAGCTATGTTGGGTGGCCACCATGTGAAAATCAACTCTCAACGCCAAGTGCGAGTCACGGGGTCTATGAGCATGGCACCAAGGTGGGAGCATCCAAAGGGAGGGGAAAGGGGGCAGTTGAAGGATTGTGGTTTGGTATCCAAAAATCTGACCATGGGTTAATAGATTCCCCATTTCCCAGTTGGAAAAAAAGACCTTCCCTAAGAAGATCTCTAACTGAGCAAATCGACTTCCAACCTCAAGAGGCAGAAGGAGGGCAAGCAGCGATTAGAAATGTGGTGTGAGGGAAATATTTGACTTTCATGAGGCGGGTCCAGAGGCTTGAGTTAGGATTCAGAGTTTCTTATGCCTTTTTGGCAAGCAAAGCTTTGTTCAGCATCCCTGAATTTTTGACATTTAAACCCCCAAATTGTTTTGGTTTGCAAATTTTTGACCAAGAAATCACGGGCTGATGGAGTCAAGGGATTTTAATAGAGGCCGGAAGAGAGAAACAATACATTGCATAAAGTGGCATAATTGAGAGAGTAGAGTGGATTAGCACTAATAATTTACCTGAAGGGCTAAGGAATTGTGATTTCCAATGTTGAAATCTGTTGGAGACCTATTGAAGGAGATATGAGCAATGTTCCTTGGAAAGCCTTCCCTAATAAGGGGGATACCCAAGTATTTGTTGAGGGAAGTTGTAGGAGCAATCTGAAAAAAATTCCCTTATCTGGCATTTGAGATCTACTGTGACATTATGGCTGAATTGGGCTCTAGTCTTTTGCAGGTTTATGGATTGCCCCGGAATGTTACAATGAGTATTCATAATATTGCTCAAGTTCCTGACTACATCCATAGATGTAACATAAAAAAGAATGAGGTTGTTTGCAAATGCCAAATGGGAAATGCCTTCCCCACCCCGACACAACTGGATTCCATTAATTTTTTGGAATTCAAAGCCAGCTCCAGATGAGATGACAAGAGTTCTGCACAGAGCACAAATAAATATGGTGAGAGCAGGTCACCTTGCAGCAAGCCGCATGATGGTTTAAAGTAAGGCAGTGGCTTCCCATTGAGAATAATGCTCATTTGAGATGTCTCCACACAAAACATAATTCGCTGCACCCATTCCGGATCAAATCCATAGGATAATAGAGTCTTCCTGAGGAAGGACCATCCCGCCTTGTCATAAGCTTTACTCATATCCACTCTAAGTGAGAAGTAGCCTTTTCTGCCTTTACGAGTGCTCTTGAGCTTTCGAAGAATTTCATTGGTGATGAGTATATTATCCTATATATGTCCGATTGCCCTCTTATAAACCTGTTCTGGTAGAAAGAGATTATGCGAAGTAGGATTGGTCGCAACCTGTTAACAATAATTCGACTAATCACTTTGTACACAAAATTGCATAGGCTGATAGGGCGGAACTCATTTATTGATGTGGGGTGTTCCACCTTTGGGATAAGGGAGAAGTATGTGTTATTAAGAGATCATTTGAAGGAACCTGTGGCGAAGAAATTCTGGACACAATCTATTATCTTGCCCCTGCCAAGCCTTGTGAAAGAAGATTCTGGAGAAGCAATCCAGCCTTGGAGATTTATATTGGGGCATAGATAACACAATAGAGGTGATCTCTTATATAAAAACAGGTCTATTCAGCTCGATGTTGTCTTCAGTAGTAACTCGCCCAGTAATGGGAGAGAAATAATCGTCTTCCATAACTGGATTCGAAGTAGAATAAAGCTGAAGGATGTTATTCCTACTAATAACAATAGATAGGATCTTGCCATAACAATCATTGAATCACAAAATTAAACTATAAGGAACGATGCATACCGTTCACCATCGACTGTGAAGAATTTTCCGCCATTATATTCTTCCTGTATTTTTATTCCTGCAATCCCAATCACGAACACAATGGATCCTCTAGGTTTCTCCCACTAGCTCCCCTTAATGCTCTCTTAGTGATGGAGCCAATAATGAGATTGACGTTAGGGTAGGAGGAGGACCTAGAGTCCTATTTAAAGTTTTTGTACCCTCCCATCAAGGTGTGCCAAATAGAGTTGGATTCTTTTCCCTAATTAGACGATGAGTGGATTTTCTATTTGGAATCCAATTCTATGAGATTAGTATCGATCAATTACCTAATTGGTATATGGGGCAATAATAGAGAACATTCTAGAGAATATTCTTATAATCTCCCACTTGAACCATATGATCACATAATAATAATCTCAAATATAATTTGGATTCTAACATTATACTACAGTATTTGAAAGTAAACCCATCAACTTTATGTCATCACAATCATAATACCATATTTGAATAAAACTACTAATGTGGATCATAGCGGTTATACATCATATAACGACATACTCCCTTTCATAGTCTCAACACTATTAACCTCATCCAAACAGGTGCAAAAGTAGGGAATATACTAGAAAAGTCTATAACTAAATGGTCCAACATAATATCTCACATATATTAAATAAAATGTGTACACACAATAATAAAGTGAGAAATATTCAAAAACAACAAATATCATGATCATTTAAATAAAGAAGTAAAAATGTCTAACATAATATGACCATTACATCAAACTTTACATAAACCCATGTCCATTACAAGATCTGTAAAATGTTTAGGCGCTAATGCCTTGGTCATAGGATCAACAATCATCAGACTTATCTTAATGTGTGTAATAGACACTTATTGTTTTTGAACTGATTCCTTCACAAAATTGTATTTTACTCCAATAAGCTTCGCTCTACTTAAATGCTTATCATTCTTGGAGTAATATACGGCAACAACATTATCACAATACATTCTCAGCGGCTTCGAAATGGTGTCGACAACCCAAAGTCGTAAGATAAAGTTCCGTAACCAAATTGCTATAGATGTAGCCTTAAAGTATGCCACAAACTCTGCTTCCATAGTAGAAGTAGAGACACAAATCTGTTTCTTAGACTTCTAAGAAATCGCCCCACCAGTAAGTAGAAAGATGTATCCTGATGTAGATTTTCTACTGTCGAGGCATCTTGCATAATTAGAGTCTGAATATCCGATCACTTCTAACTGATCAGATACTCTATAAGTAAGCATGTACTCCCTAGTCCCCTTTAAATACCTCATCACCTTCTTTGCTACAACCCAATGATCCATGCCAGGATTATTCATATATCTGCCTAACATACCAACAATAAAACTAATGTCTGGATGAGTATAAGTCATTGCATACATAAGATTCCCTATTGTGGAAGAATAGGGAATATCTTTCATTTGTGCTCTTTCCAGGTCATTCTTTGGGCACTGATTTAGACTGAACTTATCTCCTTTGATAATAGGGAAAACACCTAATTTGTAATTCATCATGCCATATCTTTCCAAAACTTTATTAATATAAGTTTTCTGGGATAGCCCAAGTATTCGACAAGATCTATCATGAAATATCTCAATATCGATAACGAAAGAAGCTAAACCCATATCTTTAATTTCAAAGTTCTTAGAAAAAAGTTCTTTGTATCACTCAACAAACCAAAATCATTACTAGCAAGTAAAATATCATCCACATATAAGACCAGAAATATAAATTTACTCCCACTAAGTTTTAGATATATACACCTATCAAATATGTTCTCAACAAATCCGAAGGAAACAATGATGTGGTTAAATTTAATATACCACTATTTGGAAGCTTATTTAAGTCCGTATATGGATTTCTTAAGTTTGCACACTAGATTTTCTTTTTCTTGATCACTAAATCCCTCAGATTGGTTCATGTAGACTTCTTCATCTAAATCCCCGTTCAAGAATGCAGTTTTCACATCCATTTGGTGAAGCTCTAGATCATAATGAGCTACTAATGCCAATATGATTATCAGAGAATCTTTCTTAAAGACAAGAGAGAAAGTTTTATGGTAATCAATGCATTTTTTCTGAGTGAATCCCTTTGTAACTAGTCTAGCTTTATGTCTCTCAATATTACCATTCGAGTCGTGTTTGGTTTTAAATACCCATTTACAACCAATCGCCTTAAAGCACATTGGTAATTGAACGAGATCCCAGACATCATTGTCACTCATGGACTTCATCTCATCTTTCATGACATCTACCCATTTAAGAGAATCATTATCGTTTATGGCCTGTGAAAAGGTTAATGGGTCATTCTTGATTTCAATATTGAACTCTGATTCTTGGAAATATACTATATAGTCATCAGGAATAGCATACCTCCTAACCCTCTGAGGTCTTCCTTGAATTTTCGGTTAAGAAACATTCATAGTATTATCAATGGTAACTACATCTTGGAATGATACATCTTCAATAGTTTATTGTTCTATAGGATCATTTTCAATAGTTACCTGTGGGGCAACATCATCATGATGAATATGTACATCTTCTATAGTTTGTTGTTCCATAAGATCATTATAAACAGCCACCCATGAAACAACAATATTATTATGATGTACATAATTCGTAAGGAAATTTGATGTTCTTCAAATACCACATTACGTGGTTTCTCACTCCCATTAATGTTACCATCCTCTAAGAATCTAGCTGTTCGAGTTTTCATAATTCTAGTACTGTGTGTGGGTGCATAAAACCTGAAACCTTTTGACCACTGATAATAACCAATAAAGTAACAACTTATAGTTTTAAGGTCAAGTTTTCTTTCATGTGGATTGTACAATCTAGCTTCAGCAGGACAGCCCCATACATGTAAATGCCCTAAACTAGGTTTCCTTCCATTCCATAACTCATGAGGAGTTTTAAGAACTGACTTACTAGGAACCCGGTTCAAGATATACATAGCTGTCTTTAATGCTTCGCTCCACAAGAATTCAGGCAATGAGGAGTTGCTCATCATGCTACGTACCATTTATGTGATAGTACGATTACGTCTTTCTGCAACCCCATTTTGTTCAGGTGTACCAGGAGTTGTGTATTTGGTGGTTATACCCTTCAACTTAAGGAATCTGGCAAATGGTCCATCACTTTGCCCTACATCAGTATGTCTACCATAATATTCACCGCCTCTATCAGATCTCATAGTTTTAATATTTCTGTCTAACTTATTTTCGACTTCAGCACAGAACACTTCAAAAGCATTCAAAGCATCAGATTTTTCTTTTAATAAGTAGACATAATAGTATCGTGAGTAGTCATCAATGAAGGTGATGAAAAATTATTGTTTTATGGTTGTCCATGTTGGCAACCCGACCACGTGACGATAATGACGTGGCCAATTTGGGTGACATGGATGAAAATGATGACATGGTAGTGTCCAGTGTCACCGATGAGATAACAGAGCCATTTGGTATGCATGGAATGGTTTGATACATCCTTAGTAGGTGGTGCGGGTTTTTGGGTCAAAACTGGTAAAATCAATCTATTTATGCTCGGGGGGATTTTCGATAATGAAAATGACATTTTTGGAAGATTGGTTCTTCATAAAAAAGATAGATTGTAATTTACCTAGTCCAGTGCATTTGATTTCGTCACATTCCGATACCGTATGAAAAAGTTACGGCATTTGTCGTAGTCAAAGGCAGTTTCAGCATTGAAGATGAACTTTTTAAAGAAAGTGTTCTCCATGTAACAATATGACAAAAACCCAATCTTTCCAACGGTTCTGATTTCATTGTGTTCCGATTCCGTATGAGAAAGATGCATCATTAGAAAGGTCTAGGGGCATTTTGATCTTTTTACATGGTTGATTCAGATGATTGAGTCTTATAGCGTCCAGTTACGGTTCCAACTCATTTCGTTTCATCTCGATCGGATATCGTATGAAAAAGTTATAAGTGTTTCCGTAAAGCCGGTTCGAAAATCCAAACCGAAAATTCATCAGTATGCTCTCGGTGTTGAGTGGATTTTTCGGAATTTATTTTTGAAATTTGAAGGGCTTTGACGTAATTTTGAGATTTTGAAGGTCTTAGTTGATAAGGGTTGTTTAGCACTGGAAATATGAGCCACGTCAGTCAGATTCAGATCTGACGGTTTATGCAAGAGCTTGAGTTGAAGATGCTTATCCAAGGCTTCTCATTAGTGAAGTGTATTAGATATGATGGTGTGGCGCCTCACCCTATTGAGTCTTGGGGCCCGTTTGATAACGTTTCAAGAAACGCGTTTCTGCCTTTTCTCTTTCCAGAAACAGCAGAAACGGAGTAAAAAGCATTTGATAAAACTGTTTCGTTTCACTTATTTTCAGAAATAGAAATAGAAATGTTTACTTATTTATGGTTCAAGAAACGACCTAGGCGAAACAAGTTCAAACACCTTCATTGTTTCGCCGTTTCTGGATACGACTTGTGGCCATTCTTTCATTGGTTACTATCGACTTCTACAAACATGACTTATCAAACACCTTCAATTCCGTTTTTGTTTCTAGAAACAGAAATTTATGTTTCTGCCGTTTCTTGAAATAGAAACAGCAGAAACGTTATCAAATGGGCCCTTGATTGTGTGTAGCGCATGTGCATAGAATCTATAAAGAGATTCTCCATATCTTGATCTGAGTCAATCATATCAGATTGGTTCTAATCTAACGGTCAAGATCGATGGAGCTTTATTAAAGTTAGTCGACAGCGTACCGTGAAACTCGTTACGCCATCCAATCAGTGATTGACAATGTGTCTGACATAGTTAGCGCGTATGTCATGATGACGTCATCGAGATTCAAAACCTATGGTTTAGATCTATTGTCCGTTGATTTAATCGAACGGTTTAGATTAAGAGATACCTTTTGATGAGATCTATAACCAGATCTACGCCTCTATTGCGCGTGACGCCGGTGTAGCCTACGCCAACCTCCAAAGATTCCATTTTGAGTGTTCTGGTTGGTCCAACTTCAAATGGCCATATCTCCCTCATATTAACTCCGATTTGGGTGATTCACGTTGGAGATTCTTCATCTCTCCGAGATCTACACACCAGAGGGAAGAAACAGAGGGATTGCTGAGGTGGTCAGAAAAATGAGTTGAAGCTCGTGGAAGGATAAGGGTTTGAATGAAAGACTTCCATCCTCTTGCACTTCATCCATAGTCCCCCATTAGAGGCTTAGGAAGCTTCTAGAAACCTAGGCAGCAAGCTCTATTAGTTGTTGCCAAGGGAAAGAAAAAGAAAACGGAAGAGAAGAGAAGAAGAGAGAAATAGATAAGAAGTTTTTCCCTCTCTTTGTGTGTGTCTTGAATGCCTCTTAAGAAAGATTTTTTCAAATCCAATTAATGGAGTTTGATGGTTCTTGTTAAGAATACTATTTCCCCATGAAAGCTTTATTTACAAGGAAGAATAGAAGAGGGGAGAGAGAGAGAGAGAGAGAGAGAGAGAGAGAGGAGTGTGTGTGTGAATGTGAATGCCATTGTTGCTCCATGAAAGTAAAGACAAGGAGAAAAGAAAGAAGAAGAAGAAGAAGAACCTAGAATTTGGTTCTTGTGAGTTGCTTTAAAAAATCCAAATGCCAACCGGGGTTGAAGCATTGGCAGCACCGAGACAACGTGGTTATGGTCCGCATCAAGTGGAGATCGACATTATTGCATCTCCGACGGTTACTCCTTGCCAAGGTAACCTCACTTTTGCCAAATTTTCATTATTATAAATCATTGTAGGAAAGATGTTTGATAAAATGCCTAAGTGATAGTTGTAATCTATTTGGGAAAAATTTACATGTATGGGTGCTTCGCTATAGGGCATTATTATAAGCCCAAATTTTTTTTTTTTTGGTGTTCAGTAGGTGCTGGACACAAGGGCTATGTGTTCCTTGGTAGTTACAACTACCTAAACCTATTTGCCGTGGGTGCGGCCTCTCAGATCATTCTAAGAAAACTAGGGTGAAGACCTAGCCAATGTATGTCATTGGTGAAAACTGGGAATGTGTTCCCTTGGCTGTAAGTGCAGTCATAATTAGTATTGAGTAAATGCTGAGCTTGACAGTGGACATTACTCTGTGCATGTAGGCAACTGGCCGAAGCACGTATTTCTTGTGTTGTGGATGTGTATGCTCGTATTTGTATTGTGGATTGGAGTGCTTGGCTGCAGAATGGGTATGTACATCTGGTAGACCTGACCACTTGGTGGTGCAGTGTGGATGTGCATATGACTGTGTATGTATGTGACAGTGATTACAGTGTGAGGTTTATGAGACAGCTCTAGACAGCAATACATGTTATGTGAGTAAGTTCCGTGCAACAGTAAGAATGGTCAATAGTATACATAGCAACTCTGGGCAGCATCAGTAGACTGTGCTATTGAAGTGCAAATAGTGATTGCCACATCAGGGGTATAGCTTAAAAATAAAAAATTATTTGGCACACTGATTCACCCCCCTCTCAGTGTCAATCGGAATCCAACAGAAATATTTTTCACTAGTTATACAAGGATCAAAATGGCCACAAATGTTAGTGTGTATCAATTCCAGAAGTGAATTGGTCCTTTTGGCAGCAACTTTATTTGTCTTAGATTGCTTACCTTTGATGCAATCTATACAAGTGGTAAAGTCATTGAAGTCTAGATTTGACAATAGTTGATGCTTCATTAACCTCTCCATTTTAGGTCTGAAAATATGATCTAAACGTCTAAGCCATAGGGATGAGGAATCATTATTGTTGAATTTACGCTTTGATCCAACATTCACATGCAGTGCAAGAATGGATTTAGAAAAATTAGAATCCAAATTAAGTTTATAGAGACTATCACATAAATATCCAGTGCAAACTAGATTGGTGTCTTTAAAAACCTTTACAACCTTATTACCAAAAGTAAACTTAAAACCTTCACAATCAAGTCTCGATAATGAAACTAAATTTCTAGAAATAGAAGAAACATAAAGAGTATCCATAAGGTCCAATTGGAATCCAGTGTCCAAAATGAGTCTATAAGTGCCGATGGATCGAACTTTAGACTCTTGCCCGTTTCCCATGTAGACGACGCTCTCACTTTGATTTGGTTTCCGGGTTGTAAGAAAGCCCTGCATAGAATTAGAAATATGAACAGTTGCTCCTAAATCAATCTACCAAGTATTACAAGGAACATCAACAAGATTGGTTTGAAAACATACTAGGATAGAATCATTACCCTTCTTTTCGAACCAAGTCTTGAATTTCTGATAGTCTTTCTGAAGGTGTCCTACTTTCCGACAGAAGAAACACTTCAACTTGTCAGTTTTCTTTTCCTTGTCATCAGACTTTGGATTGGAGGCTTTCTTTGATGCATTGTTCTTTTTAAAATTTCATCTCTTCATTTTATTTTGGTTGGATACAAAATTGAACACCTGGCCTCCCTCATCATTCAATCTCCTTTCCTCTTGGACGCACATACTCTGAAGTTCATTCAGAGTCCACTTATCTTTATTTGTATTGTAGTAGATCTTAAATGCTCCAAAACGAGGAGGAAGTGAAGTCAAAATGATTTGGACAAGACAACCTTCATTCATTATCAATTCGAGGGGTTTTAGTTGTGCACAGATACTTGTCATTTCAGAGATATGGTCTCATATCTCATTAGTACCAGTATACTTCATTGTTACCAGTTTGGTCATCAAAGTCCGAGCCAAAGATTTATCAGCAGTTGTAAAATGGTTCTCTACATTGGTTAGGTATTCCTTTGCATTTTTAGAAATTAGTATAGAACTTTTGATAGTCTTGCTAATCGTCTTCATGATATATAAAAGGCAAAGACAGTTGGAATGCTCCCACCAATCATGTAATGTAGCCTCATCATCAGTGCTCTCATCAGTGAGAGCTTACGCAAGGCATAATCATGATCCATGATAGCAAGGTAATAAATAAATTCTTCATGCCAGTCATTAAAGTTTGATCTATTCAGAAGTGGCACGTTATTCGAAATAGGGATAGGTGTTGAACTTATGAATAAGAGTAAATAATACATGCTTATCAATCATCATGCTTTGAGTTTCAGTAATAGAATATTAAAATTCTAGAAAAGTAACCTATTACATCATTATAATTTATCCTGTGAGATCGAGATGGTAACATGCTAATGGTTCACTTTACATTAGACAGAAGACATCATTAGGGTAAAAATATTTAAGTCATCGAAATGGTCAAATAAGATGTATACCTATAGATATTCCTATCCTATTTAACAGTTAAACTAACATATATAGATCAACGCAGTCAATCAAGAATGTATACCTGCGGATATTCCCATTCTATCTTGATCATTACATAACAAGCATCATAAGACCCTAAAGTTTGAAATTTAAATTGAATGTATGATACGATTATGTTTAAGGCCAACATATATAATTATTATGATCAAGAAAAATGTGTACCTATGGATACTCCCATTCAACTTAATCGCATAATCATTGATGCTCCAAACGCATTTAAATTTGAGAATTATACACTTTCAATTTAAATTTAACATAAATTGTCATCCAAGCATCATAGGTGTTCTAAAATAATGCATAAAGATATATACAACATCTATTTCTACCATAAAAAGTATTCTTCTAAACATCATAGAAATTCAGTTGGTAATAGAAAGCATAAGTAGAAATAGATTACAATCCATGAAGTATGTACAAACTTAAGTAGAGAGTATAAAGAAACCATCTCTATTATGAATAGAATCAGAAATAAGGCATAAAGAGAAACATGTTTAAAAATAGAAATAAATAACCAAGAATAGAAACAATGAGAAAAGTGTTTTTGGTTTTTTTATTTCTCTTTCGATTTATACAATAACCCTTTAATGGGCTTAAGTAAGAAATAGAGATGAGTTTATTTCATAATGGGCTCATGGTTTCATTTAATCAAAAGCCCTTTAATGGGTTTAAACAAGGAAAAGATGGACTTACATAATGGGTTTATTTCATTAAATCCCATAATTCACTGCACCCATTCCAGATCAAAGCCATAGGATAATAGAGTCATCCTGAGGAAAGACCATCCCACCTTGTCATAAGCTTTACTCATATCCACTTTAAGTGAGAAGTAGCCTTTTTCTGCCTTTACGAGTGCTCTTGAGCTTTTGAAGAATTTCATTGGTGATGAGTACATTATCCTGTATGTGTCCGATCGCCCTCTTATAAACCTGTTCTGGTAGAAAGAGATTATGCGAAGCAGGATTGGTCGCAGCCTGTTAACAATAATTCGACTAATCATTTTGTACACAAAATTGCATAGGCTGATAGGGCGGAACTCATTTACTGATGTGGGGTGTTCCACCTTTGGGATAAGGGAGAAGTATGTGTTATTAAGAGATCATGTGAAGGAACCTGTGGCGAAGAAATTCTGGACACAATCTATAATCTTGCCCCCAACCACCTGCCAAGCCTTGTGAAAGAAGATCCCGGAGAAGCCATCCAGCCTTGGAGATTTATACTGGGGCATAGAGAACACAATAGAGGTGATCTTCTATATAGAAACAGGTCTATTCAGCTCGATGTTGTCTTCAGTAGTAACTCGCCCAGTAATGGGAGAGAAATAATCGTCTTCCATAACTGGATTCGAAGTA
The DNA here is from genome assembly GCF_013358625.1 of Macadamia integrifolia. NCBI lineage: Eukaryota > Viridiplantae > Streptophyta > Magnoliopsida > Proteales > Proteaceae > Macadamia > Macadamia integrifolia. The sequence continues at coordinate 23,408,584 of NC_056569.1, forward strand.
GAATAGAGCTTCTTGAAGAACACTTGAAAAGCTTCTACAATGTCTGATGCGTTGGTTAAATTGATACCATCAGCATTGAGCTGTTTAACTTCATTTCGAGCGCTTCATTTCATAGTAGAAAGGTGGAAAAACCTGGTATTTCGTTCTCCCATCTGCATCCAATCTACTCTTGATTTTTGCTGCCATAACATTTCCCCTTGGTGTAACAGTTTTCGGAGGAGAGCAAGATGTTCTTTTTCCGGCAAAAGCCATTAAGAATCCCTATGCGATGGATCCACCATATGAATGTCAAAGAGGGATGACCTGATCCTTTCCAGATTCTCATGTATGTTCCCAACCACTGTTTTATTCCAATGCCTGGGTGATATAGCCAATGATGCCAACTTTGAACAGCAACGGAAGGAGGGGGAACCATAAAGGTAGCTTGAGTTCCACGTTGTGTTAACCAGATCCAAAAAAGAAGGTTCTAACGTCCAGAAGGCTTCAAAACGAAATGGTCTCCGTCTGCGACGAGGAACTGGGTCACTGTTTTGAGAAGCAAGGCTCGATGATACGAATTAGAGAACAGTACCGTAGAGAGAGAAGAATGTGGGTACATGGCTAACCAAGCATCATTTGCTAGAAAGCGATCAAGTTTGGCTTCCATTATGTTCGTTCAAGTTTGATTATTAGTCCATGTGTATTGTGATCCTGGTAAATAGATATCAGACAAGCAAGCTTGATTGATGAAGTAATTGAAAGGTTTAATTTGATTTTATGTAATAGACCTGCCACCCATTTTGTCAGAGAGGGATAAGTAAGCGTACCAATCCCCAACCAGCAGCCAAGGAAGATCAATACATGAGGCAATGTGCAAAAGGGAAGGTCATTGTAAAGATTTAACATTTTCCAAGCAACTGAGATAGACAAAAGACACATTCCAATGTAGATTTAAATTGGGGAAAGCTATTTCTGTATGAAAACACCAAGGGCCTTGCCAAACAGCTTTCACCTGGATACTATGAGCCCACATCAAAAGAAGACCACCAACATTTTGGGTTACATGAGAGCACAGAAAATGATTGAAGGAGAGAGTGACAAAAACGATGGAGGTGCTGGTTAGATGGTCTTAGTTTTAGAGAGAAAACACACTAAAGGTCTATTATTCTTCACCAAATAGCAGAGCTCCCGCTTCGTCGAGGGACGACTAATCCCTCGATAGTTAAGCGATAAGAGTATCATGGCTTCTCCAGTGACTGCTTCCGGCCAGTCACCACAGCCTCAGAGTTGTTCATTGGAGCTTCCATGTCCTTTAGCTCTGCAGCAGTGTGTACACTTCGATGATACGCCTTCTCCACAAGTAAATAGTTTCAGAGTTATCAAGTCCTGGTCTGCACAGGAAACATTTCCAGTTGCATAACCAAAACACATAGTAGAGCACTGCACCATTGCCTGGGCGTTTTCAGTTGAATTGTTGATTGCATGAATGACATGTGGCGTTTTCATGAACCAATGCATGTAAAATAGCAGTACAGGAGAAAGACTGTGGACCAGAAGTTGAATACTTCCAAAATTGCATGTTAACGCCACGTGTAACGAAGAGAGTGTTATGATATTGGGAACTCACCAATGAGAAGGACCATAAAATTCTGATTTTCGATGATCGAAAAATAAAGAGTATCGGGCAGTAAATACTTATGCCGGAGAGAATGAGCCGGATGTTTGATCTGAGAGAACTGCATGATTTAACTTGTCAACAACCAGCATTAAGGCTTAGAGGATGTAAATGAGAGACAGCTACTCGCCCCGAGAAGACGCCATCACTTCAGCGAAGACGATGCTCGCACGACCAAGATTTCATCTCAGAAGGAAGGCCAAAGAACACAAGAAGGAAGCGACAACCGCAACAGCAAGCGGCAAGTCTTTCCCCGATACACTCCCTCTAAGATACCGCCTAAACAGATGTTACTGACTTCATAGTTTCAACCGAAGAAACAGATCACCACCGACCGAAAATCTCTGAAACAACCTTCAACATCCCCACCAAATCCAAGCTCTTGTTAGCATTTCCACAACTGACCAGTAAAGAACGACGGCATCCGCATGCCCACGCCTACTCTTGGGTTCCTCGTAACTTCTAACTGTCAATTGAGTTGTAAAATGCTTAGAAATGGTGTTGTAGGGAAGAAGCTACCTCTTAGCCGAAGTTGAAAAAAGCTGTAGATATCTGCTGGTGTCAGTTTATTGTCACAGTTTGCCCTTTTTGTTTATTTTTATCTTTCTTTTTTCCAAAACACAGAGATTTTATTTATAGAAATAGGAGAGAAAAGTTCCACTACAGTCTTGAAAAAGAAGATGAGAAATACATGCAGGAGGACAAGTGGTCCATTCTATATTGTGCTGATGCGTAGCTCCCCACTAAGCAAGTTTACCATTGCCTTCTCGTAAAGAGTGGTTGTATTCAATTGTCTAGAATTGAAGATGTAGTTCCCAACAATCCAAGATGATAGGCAATATTCTCCATGGTATTGGTGGTCCTCTTCTTGAGAATATTTATAATCATATTATCACTTTCAAATCATAACATGGAGAAATCCTAATTGGAGAGCAGATTTCATTCCTTGAAGTACCGCAGAAGCTTCAGCAATATCAGATGTCACAAACCCGATGCCTTGAGAGAAACAGAAGGTGAAGGCACAATCAAGATTGATTTTGATTAATACATGAGGTGCGGGACTCCAAGACACCCAGATAGTCCTTTGACGTGGCGAGTTTTGGAAGCTACAAAGAGATTGTGACAGTTCTCTGAAAAATTGGATCATTGATCTGGTGTTGTTGTTGAAGATGGAGTCATTATATACAAGCCATAGGATCCAAAATCAGATGAATGTGAAGGACACCATTTTCACTTGCTATGTTTCTGCTTCCAGAAATATATTGAGATAAATCATGAGAAAATTGTTACATCCGAGGACATTTTCAAATCCAGAAGAATGCCACACTAGAGAAGGAAGATCGCATTGGAGGAAGATGTGATCGATGGAACTTTCAGTTTGATGACAGTGGGAACCGATGTTGGGGAGAGAGAGAGACCTCTAGCATTGAGGATCACTGGAATAAGGAGTTTTCCGTTAAGTAATTCCAAGCTAGAAACTGAGCTTTAGGGATGGAAGTGCAATGCCAATTTTTTTGCCAAGCAAAATGAACTTGGTTTAAGAAGGATCAAGAGCAAAGCGATATGCAAATGAAACAAAGAATTAACCAAGACAAAGGAACCTGTTTCGTGTCGTGGAATGGACAATGGAATAAATAATATTTTGAGAGCTACATCAAGTGGTCACCATTGAAGAATCAACTCAAAATTCTAGGATCTAGTCCTCGGGTTAATGAGGTCAGAGACAAGAGAAGGAGGATCAGGTTAAGTAGGGTATGGTGCTGAGGAGGGGGAGTGATTAGGTATCTAAAAATCAGACCATGGATTAAGTGATTAGGTATCTAAAAATCAGACCATGGATTAATACTGCAGCCATCCCCCACTTGTAATGAATAGTCTTTTTTATTTAGGAGGTCTCTTACCCCAGTGATGGATTTCCATCCCCAAGAATCGCCTTGATAAGCATTGAGCAACTAAGAACTTGGTAGAAGGGAAGTATTTTGCTCCCCCAAAAAGAAAACAGTGGGATTCAGGAGAGACCAGCATCTTTTAGCCAATAAAGCTTCAATTATAAAAAGAGACATTTTCAGATTCAGACCACCATTTCTTTTTTCTTGACAGATGGTTTTCCAGCTGATGGTTGGAATATGTTTAAATTCGTCATTGGACCAAAAGAAACGGCAACTTGCTCTATCAAGAGTCTTTAGAATAGAAATTGGGAGTCTAAAGCATGACATATAATGATGGACTGGCAATGCGGAGAGGACTGCGTGAATGAGAGAGTGTTCACCAGCGTAGCTTAAAAATTTTCTCTCCCAATGTTGAAGCTTAGGATTGACTCTTTGCATGACTGTTCACTGTTAGTCTTGGTGATCTTTCCTCCGATCAGAGAACATTCTTCTTATGTTTGAGATGGCATTAGGACTGTATTGAACTCTGATTTTATTAAGAATGATGAGTTGCCCATATTTGGAGCAGTAATCTTCTAAAACAGCCATAAAACCATGAAGTTCTTCTGAAGTCACTTTGCCAAAAAGAAGGAGATCATCTGCAAAGCCAAACGTGAAATACCCCCTTGAGATTTGAAGGCCATTAATCTTTTTTTGGGTAGCTACAACTGCCAGATGGGAAGAAAGAACTTTAGCATAGAGTACAAAGAGATAAGATGATAAAGGATCGCCTCTCCACGTCTATCTTCTCTCCGGCTCTCCCTCGACGTCTATCTGCTATAAGCGTGCAACTCATGATTCAGTCAAAAACAAGGAATAAGAATGATAAGAAAATTGAGAACAAACGAGAACCTACCTCTCACTGGAGAGTTGCAGGAATGGAATTATGTAATGCCCTCACCCCTTGGAATCGTCAAAAACAGTAAATCTTAATCACTACAATGGAGGAATCAAGAAAACAGATCAGAATATCAATATGGAATGGTAATGGAGAGATAACAAAATTGATTCATATCGGGATTCCTGATTCAAGAACATAGTTTAGAAACTAAAACCCTAGGGCATGAATAAACAAAGCTTTAAGTCCGACCTCTCCACGTCTATCTTCTCTCTGGCTCTCCCTCGACGTCTATCTCCTATAAGCGTGCAATTCATGATTCAGTCAAAAACAAGGAATAAGAATGGTAAGAAAATTGAAAACAAACGAGAACTACCTCTCACTGGAGAGTTGCAGGAATGGAATCATGTAATGCCCTCGTCCGTTTGAATCGTCAAAAACGCTAAATCTTGATCACTACAATGGAGGAATCAAGAAAATGGTAATGGAGAGATAACAAAATTTATTCATATCGGGATTCCTAATTCAAGAACATAGTTTAGAAACTAAAACCCTAGGGCATGAATAAACAAACCTGCTTTAAGTCCGACCTATCCACGTCTATCTTCTCTCCGGCTCTCCCTCTACGTCCATCTGCTATAAGCGTGCAATTCATGATTCAGTCAAAAACAAGGAATAAGAATGGTAACAGAATTGAGAACAAACGAGAACCTACCTCTCACTGGAGGGTTGCAGGAATCAACGAAGGATACGTCGGGAGGGTTAGCATTCAGTGGTTCACCAGTTTTGAACTTTGAAGCACGAATTTCTACCAAAAGAACTTTGAAGTACGAATGGTTTTCCCTCTTCTTCTTCTTCTACTATTTTTCATTCTTAACATAAAGTATTCCATGCATCGCACCTGCATCATACTATACACAACCAACATAAGTGGTAGAAATAGAAGGGAAAATTACATGATTACCCACTTCTGGGTTTCTCTTAACAAAATTATTCATCAAAAGTTTTGATTAACAAAAATACCCAAAATTAGGTTTCCCTTTACAAAATTACCCACTTAAAGTTTAAGTTAACAAAAATACCTAAAATTGAGTTTGACTTTACAAAACTACCCACTCAAAGTTTTAGTCATAAAAAAATACATAATTATATGTGGAAGATGAAGAATCACTATTTTGGGTAGTTTTGTAAATCCAAACCTGATTTTGGGTATTTTTGTTAACTAAAACTTTGGGTGGGTAGTTTTATAAAATCAAACCTAATTTTGGGTATTTTTGTTAACTAAAACTTTTTGTGGGTAATTTTGTAAAGTGAAACCCAAAAATGGGTAATCATGTAATTTTCCCGAAATATAATGGGAAATTACCTAATTACCCACTTTTGGGTCTTTAGTAAATTACCCAACTTGTGTTTCAATTGACAACAATCTCTAAAGTCAAATTTGGGTTTACAAAACTATCCACAACAGTGATTCTCCCTCAATTATGCTTTTTTTTTTACCATTTTACCCTCAACTTCTTGCACCCCACTTTCTCCGATGTCCCATGTTTGATGTCCAATGTCCGATGTCCGATCATTTGAGTGTGAAGGGATTCAAGTATCCAACCTCCTAGTCCATGCCAAAGTCGTTTTGCTTAAGATTTGCACTGGATTCAAGCTCAAGCTCAAGCTCAAGCTCAACTAGGAATCCCACATTGGAGTTGCTGGCCCACCTCTCTCTCTCTCTCTCTCTCTCTCTCGCTCCCCCCCCTCTTCTGCGTCTTTCCTGGATCGTTGGAGGAGAGGATAAACCAAGCAAGATCGATCCACATCTCTCTTTGGGTGCTTGTGCGTGTCTAGGTTTGCAGGAAAATTAGGAAAATGAAGTTGTTATAGATCCATCATCTCTTTAAATTCGGGCTTCTGTGAGTTGAGGAGTGCGAAAGCAGGTTCATCTACTGATGCCCTTCCACCTCTGTCCAAAGAAAGGCGACTCACCTATCTTCTCAATCCAAGACCTTTGCCAATTTCTTCATCGCCATTGTCAGTGCCAGTGTCCTTGGCCTCCCGTATACCTTAAAGAAGACTGGTTGGGTAGTTTTGTAAACCCAACCGAAAGGTGATCGGACAAGACAGGGTAACATGGTAAAAAAAAAGCATAATTGAGGGAGAATCACTGTTTTTGGTAGTTTTGTAAACCCAAACATGATTTTGAAAATTGTTATTAACTAAAACACACAAAAGTGGGTAATCAGGTAATTTTCCCAAATAGAATCATATGTATATCAGAGTCATCAGGTGGCTAACCAGATAACTGACTTTCCTACCAATTATTGTTAAGGGTTGTTAAATCAGTCATACTTTTGCTTAAAATCTCATGAATGTGTAGCTTTATTAGGTTGTTGCTCAACATAATGAATACATGCAAAAAAGGGGAAAAAACAATTTTTTTCCCCCTTTTTGGTAACCAAAAAGAAAAAAAAACACACATGTTTTGTTGCCTAAGGCTTCCTTTGGTAATGTTATATTGGAATGTTTTTTGAGTTTTTCATTATATTGAAACGAAAAAACGGAATAAAGCATTTGGTGCATCATAGATAAGTTTTTTTTTTTTTATTACAAAAAATTAAAAAAGAACAGTAGAAACTGGAATTGACGGAATGACAGATAGCTGTTCCATCTTCCCAGTTTTGTTCCAAATAAATAAATGAACTATTTGGGGGATTTTAGGAAAATCGTTCTCGATAAACTTGTCTTCCGCCCTAGCTCTTCATTTTTTGCAATTTCACGCACATAGAGGAGATAAGCCTTGCATTTTGAAACCATTCCAGAAACATATTCACCAAACACCCTTTTTAGTTTAAAAACGACGTTTTGACACATAAACTGAAATTTTCGTTTTTGACACGAAACGTTTTTTTCTGTAACAGAAACGTTACCAAACGCAACCTAAGTCTTAGGCAGCCCTCCAATGATTTGGATCCTCCAGTTACCTTGACAACATATGTAAGTGATTTGGCACCATTTTTTTTTTTTGGACTCCTCCCCCCCCCCCCATTCTGTCTGCCGAAAACAAAACGAAACACTGAAAATTGGTCAAAATTTATTCCATGTCGATCGATGAAAGCACTATTTTATAACATTTCAGTCTAAACAATACTGAAATCAATGCATGAATGAAATGCTAAAAATTTCGATTAGGACATTGGATTCCTACTGAGTCGCACTATGTTCATTCACCATTGTTGAAATCACAAAAATTTGTGAGATAACGGTGGTTTCGAACGAAAACTTGAACCATATTGTAAACACTGTGGATTAGTGGGGATGTCGACTCAGTTCATTTCGTACTAACTGATATGATATATGCATTTTCTTTTCAGGTTGCAAAAGTAAGGGTGTGATTGGCATTGGAAAGTGGTGGACAAGGAAAGCTTTTATTCTTTCTGAATTCTGATTTGGTTAGGCGATGTCTTCTTCAGATGGGGAGGATGAAGTTGTGCCACAATCTATTGCAAATTATTATTTCGTGTTATAGAAGTGATGGAAGATTGTAAATCTCTGTGTGATTTTCATTATAGAGAGTAATACATTTATACATGAAGCTATACATGAAAGTCACTAGTACAGTTGGAGCTACCATGTGCTAACATTTATAACCATGTACATAAGTAAATATTAATTACTAATATTAACATCCTCCATCAAACTTAAGGTGGGAGAGTTGATCCCAACTTGAGTTTAGAAACTAGATTGCCAAAACGTCCTAGTAAATGAGATTTGGTGAAGATATCGGTAGTTTGATCAGAAGATGTAATTGGTACGAGGCGAAGAGTACCACAAACATGATGTTGATTGTGATATTTCAGCTTGGGATGCATTTTATTTTGCGATTTTTTGGATGTTAAATATCATTGGATGGGTTACTTTTTATTGGCATTGGAAGCACATCACATTATGGCAGGGTAACGTTTCACAGTTTAATTGGAAAGTTTTAGCATAAGCGGAGTGGATTCGCAGATCCTCTAGACATAGAGCACATAGGGCTTTGAACCCAAATACAATACCCGCAATCCGAAGTAAACATGTTAGCAATGGAACCTTCTTCAAAAAGGTCTAAAGGGTAAGCTACATAAGCAATAAATTGATTTTCTTCTCCAACAACTGGCTCAATGTGGTGAACAAAGAGACAATCATTCTCTATATGTTTGGTGCGTTCATGAAAGACATCATTATAAGCAATCTAGATAGCACTTCTATTATCACAATTAAGAATAGTGGCACCGGACTGTGTCATGCCCATGTCTTTAAGTAACCATCATAACCAAAGAAGTTTAGAGGTCGTATCTGCAATGACATGATATTCTGCTTCCGTACTGGAGTGAGATGTAACAGTTTGCTTCTTGCTGCACCGAGAGATAAGAGAATAGCCCAAGAATTAGCAATAGCCAATATTGGATGGTCGATTAGTGGCGTCTCCAGCCTAATCAGCACCAGAATAGGCACGTAACTCTATAGAGGAGTGAGTAGAAAAATGTAGACCATCAAAGATTGTGCCTTTGACATAGCGTCAAATATGAAGTACAACAACATAATGGGCCGACTGAGGAGCAGAGATGAATTAACTGACGAGATGCACTGCATAAGCAATATCAAGACGAATAATTGTGAGATATGCAATGCTCCCAACTAACTATTGATAAAGAGTTGCATATTGAAGAGGAGTGCCATCAGTAAGAGTAAACCAGACATTTGGCTCAAGAAGAGTAGCAGTAGTCTTGTTGTTAATCAATCTAGCACGAGATAAAAGATTAGTTGCATATTTGGCCTAAGAAATAAATGATCCATTAGACCCAGAGGAGACCTCAAGACCCAAGAAATAATTAAGAGATTCAAGATCTTTCATCTCAAATTGCTGGTGAAGGAATTGTAAAACAGTTATGAGATGCCAGCAGAATCATCGCCAGTAATGATCGTGTCATCCACACAGAGTAAATGAATAATGGTGCATTTTGTAGATGTGGGAAGAAAAAGTGCATTATCATATGCGCTCAATGTAAATGAGTATTGATTAATAGTGCCACTAAACTTTCCAAACCAAGCATAAGGAGCATGCTTGAGGACATACAATGTGTAATACACCTAATTTTTCTTTGACTCAGTCCAACCCTGACTTAAAGTGATGAGTCGGCTAATGACGGGGCAGTCAGAATCAATGTTTTTAATGGATGACGTGGCGGTCAAAATATAAGCTTATTGACCAAAGTCTGAGATTCTTGGCCTTATCCCCACTCTAGTTTTGGTAAGTTTTTAAATGTTTTTGAATTTGCAAAATTCTATTTTTAGACTCATACCTTTTATGGTAACTATGTGGTGAGGCATAACTGCCTTTTTGGTTGTCGATCACTTATAGAAACTCCTGATTTGCCTTACCATTACTACCTATTATAAACCATATTGAATATTGTATTTTATCTCCCCACCTCACATTATTTCCTCATTTAGTTTATATATTTATGGTTGATTTTCAAACCACCTTACCTATTATGCTAATTATTCAAATTCATGCAATTATGATTTAACACACTGATTACTATCATTTTAATTATACTAACTTAGTGATGTATTTTTTCCCCTTCCTTGTGAGATTCAAATCAATGGGGCACAAATTATCTGATCAAGGGGGACAAATTGTCTAATCAAGGGGGTAAATTGATTATCATCTTTCCCTTCCTTATGAGACTCAAATCATGGGAGGACAAATTATCTAATCAAGGGGGACAAATTGTATAATCAAGGGGGCATATGGCAATACTTTTGGCACCTCCTCTTAGCCTTGCTAAGCAAATTGACAACAGAGAATGCTGATTGGCCCTTAAAGATTTTATTCCTTATGTGAATTAGGAAAAGAGTCTGAGAAATAAAAAGAGAAGATGGTAGGTTGGCAGCCTCTCACAAGGCTGCAGAATTTGAAAAGAGAAAAGAAAAGAGAGAGAGAGAGAGTGGGACACCCTCATCTTTTTCTCCTCTCTTGGTGATTCACGTGAGAAAGAGAAGAAGAAGAAGAAGAAAGGTCCAACCTCTTCCCTTAGCTTTGTTTGATTAGGAGGGAGACTACGAATAATGGTAAGGCGGGCAACAGATGCAAATGTCTCTTCATAGTCAACACCATATTCCTGGGTGAATCCCTTTGCCACAAGACGTACTTTGTAACTCTCTATGAACCCATCAAAATGTGTTTTAACTTGTTTATCCACCTACATCCAATGTCTTTTTTATCAGAAGGCAATTCAACCAAGTCCCAAGTGTGAGTTTTAATTAGATCTTGAAGTTCTTCTTTCATTGCTTGTTGCCATAGAGGATTAGAACATGCTTCACAGTAGGTTTGACGTTCATGGAGAGAGATAATAGTGGAAAAACAATGATAATCACGAAGATGAACAGGTAATGCTCTCTCCCTGGTGGAGTGACAAGTAAGGTGTGAGTCTTGTTGTGTGGTAGAGGGCTCGAGAGATGTACAACAACTTGCAAGACCTTCAGACATATTAGGTACATTGGGATCCAGAGACGCATGTGGTGATGTCGAGATGAACTTCTAGGGGAATCATCAGGAAAGAGGTCAATGGTGTTATTGAGAAAGTATGGAGAGGCAGAAGTAACAGGGGTGTGGAAGGAATATATAGATGAAAGCATGCGATACTCCTAAAAGGTAACATGCCAAGAGATGCTAAGATGATTAGAAATGGGATCCCAACATCGATACAAAACTTTCCACAAGACTCAATAAACCAAAAGACAAAACCTTTCACAAAAAGATGATGCTTTATTTGAGAAGATGTGTCCTGAGAGAGAAAAGTGGTGCTTGGTTCGGTTGATTACGACTCAACCTTATAGGTAAAGTGTTGTGCTGCTATGCCTTCAAAGAAACAGTGTTGGACTTCGATTATAGTAACATAACTATGAGAAACAGAGGCGATAGCAGCTGTGAAAATAGAGGCAGTGGAGTGCAGAAGAATAGATGAAATCAAGGATGAAGGTTGAGGTTTCAGCAAAGCATATGATAAAATCAGAGAAGTCCTTGTAAGGACAAGGACCTGTGGTGACAATCGTGCAAAACTCAGACCCTTATAGTGGTAGTGGTGTCGAGGTTGCAGCGTCTGAGTAAGCTCAGAGATTGGCAAATGTAAGACTCAAAGTCTGAAGGACTCGAGGGGTCATAGATGCTTGCAACAGTTGGGAGTTGGAGTCCGATTGGTCGAAGAATGACCCTGTTGCAAGAGTGCAACATATATTGTAGGCAGGGTGTTAGCAGCGGCACATTTTGAAACAGAGAGACAAGGTGAACTTAATGCTCTTATACCATGATAGAAGTGATGGAAGATTGTAAATCACTGTGATTTTCATTATAAAAAGTAATACATTTATACATAAAACTATAAATGAAAGTCACTGGTACAGTTAGAGCTACCATGTGCTAACATTTTATTACCATGTATATAAGTTAATATTGACAACTAATATTAACATCGTGGATGAAAAGGACAAACCTATTACATTTTTTATTTTGCCTATTCCCTATGGTGATTAGGGGTGTCAATCCTAAGCCCGCATCAATAGGTCCTACCGAGCCCGATTCGCTAAAGGCCCAACTTGAATCGGCATTTACCGTGCAAGCTACTAGCCTGTCAGGTGCCCGACCGGCCTAACTCATTTAAGAAGCTCACTTGAGCCGAGCCGTTTAGTCCGACCGACCTGACCCCTTTAAAATTGCCTAAATACCTATTTTACCACTACTAATACAAAATAATAGTAAAGACTTTGTAATAAAACATCTATGATAGATGATGTTGAACACGGTATTACATCCAACTTTGTAATAAAAAAAAGGGTCTTTTAAGTTGTTTTAATAGGGAGTGAATGAAGGGCATACAATTCTTGTGGAGAACAATCACTTTGGTACTTGTCATAATCTCTCTCTCTTTTTTTTCCTGTAAGAAACAATCATGATCTCATATATAATTAACTATGGAGAGTTTTGGGTGACCTTCACTATGTTCAAATGTAAGATTTATGGACATTTAATCCACTTAAAAAAAGATTATAGTGGGATCCCATTTAGACTTAAGTAGTTCCGTAGCCTGTTTAAGGAAGACCGATTAAAGCTCGACACTGACCAACCCGATTACAAACCGTACCATGCCCACCAAATCTAGGCTCGTTTAAATAAACGGGTGTTTAAATATGTGAGTATGCTATTTGGTTTGAATATGTGAGTATGCTATTCGATTCGGCTCGGTTTCGGCTTAGGGTATTATAATCATCGGTTCGAACCGAAATCGAATTGCCCTTATCATTCAAGAGTGTTTTCTGGAATTTTTTTTTTATGTGGCAAGTGTTTTTTGTAATTTATTGTCACATATTTACAAGCTAAGATAATTTTGGAGTTAGCAATGGCCATAAGGCCCATAACTTGAGTCCATTATGGTCTTTGGTTCATCATAGTCATGGTTCAAAAGTGGAGCCGTTTTCATAATCGAATTAAAATTGCATATCAGAACTGAAACCGAATTGAGCCAAATTGAATCGTTTTAAGTATCTAAATACGGAACCAAGTTGGATCTCGGTTCGGTTATGGTCCACCTTATCATCATTTGGAACCAAACCGAAACCAAACGATTGACACCCTTAGTGCAAGGGTTTCACACCGCCAAGCCTGGTTAGGCCCGACCGAGACCAAACCAGCCCAGCCCGACTGATTGACATCCCTAGGGATGATAATGAAAGCCCATACTTTATACACACAAAAAAAAGATCTTTCTGCATGGGACCGCTGATGGCCTTCAGAAAATCAATAAACAGGTTACATCATGGAAGTTTGAACTTTTGGATGCACAACCTGAGATTTCGGTGCTCTCCAAGGAGAAAAATTGGATTAATCTCCAAAAGCCAAGGAAGAGTTTTGAGGGTACAATCAGGACAGTATTGATTACAGGGCAATGCCTTCACTTTATGGGGAAGAATCCATAAACATCTAGCAAATCCTTGTGGGAACACATGCCGAAAGTTTTCTGGTTTGGCTATTTATATTATCTGTTGAACTCTCTTATGGATTTTGGTATTGTGATGATTGCAAAATCTTAATGAATTCTATACATTGTGCAACTCATATGATGTCCTGCCTACTGAGAATGACCTGTTGGATAACATGCATGTAATTCGCTCAGCTGTTCAGAAGGAAAAAATTGGCACAATTCTCTAAGAGGGGCATGATGGTCATTACATGTAAGGGCTGGGGCTGCTTTGGATTAAAAAAAAATTATCCCAAATTTTAGTTATAGTAGTATATTAATAAGGGATTTTATTGATGCTGCGTAGAGCTTTCTCACACTCATGTACTACGAGTAGCATCTGAGGCAGTTGGGGGAGACACCATTAACACTAGCATGTTGACGTTTAACCCATCTCTCTCCCTCTATGTTAACCCATCCCTCTCCCTCTATGTTAAGGCGTAAGCCCCTTCCATTGGGCTTCCATTTAGATCAGGCCCATTTAGCCAAATGGGTTGGATGCGAATATTGACTCATTCCTAAAACTTAGATTTAAAGAATATGCCAACTTTGTGGGTCAATCCATTGAATTGAGATTGGCTTGACCGATTCCGATACCGATTCCATGTTTTGAATACTAGACTAATACTCACGGTTTCGAGAATTGTGATAGGCCTCAATCAATTCAATGTTGGCTCTACACATTTACAGAGCTAACCCTTGTCTAGTGTCTGGCAGAGCTAAGGGGGCCTTCAATCCTTACTCCTAATCCCCATCTCAGCCCAAGCTGACGGGGCCTAGAGTGGAGCCTCGAGAAGCACTGTTGAGAGGAAGATCCTTGGCCCTCTTCATTCTCTACATGGGTCTCTACCCACGTGGAAGCGGGGCAGAGATGGAAGAGATCTAACATGGGAATAATCCTTGAATTGAAAAACTCTAGACCATAGGTTTAAAAATTGGGTCGATATAAATATTGGTTCAGACCGATCCTATGTTTTTAAACGTTGCCCTAGATGAAAGAATAAACCGATTCAGGGGTTGATCCAGATTCTTGATCAGATCTTTCCTGTTTTATGGTTTTTTATGAGCAGGTGTTGAAGGAGGAGATGGGGTGGTTGAGAAGTGGGCAAGAAGGGCAAAGTGCTCAAGGCAAGACATAGATATATCTCAAGCCCAAACACAACCTCTATAATGGGATCCTAATGTACACAGCGCACATAGTAAATGCATATAGCACGGGTTGTTCCATCTCCAACATTCATCTCAGTTGTGGATCCTTCCGCACCACTTTTCTTATCAGCCCTAAATTCTTTCGCCACCTCTCTTACAATGACTGCCTTGTCAACAAAGGTCAACCATCTCCATCCAATACTTCGCTACCTTCCTTTACCCGATGTCCATCTCCTCCCTCACATGTTCCTAACATGATCACTACCACCTCAACATCAATATGGAGAGACAAAGATAACATTGATTAATTATAAATAAAAGAGAAATTAAGCAGTTGTGAGCTTGTGGTTGTGGGGAAGGGTAATGAGTTTATGAGTTTGTTCAGATAAATAAGGTGTTGAATCAATGACAAAGATTTAAATTTGAGGAAAGAAAGAGACACAAAAGCCAATCATGTCATCATGATGACATTTAATAAGAAAAATACTTGCCTCATTAGCATAGAATGGAGCAACGAGTCCATTCAATATCTTTTATAATGTGTTCTACGCTATTAAAAGCTAGATCCATGTGAGGTCTATACAAAAATAGTTGAAAAAACACTAGTTACCATCTGGATGACTACACAAATACCATCTAATAGACTAAACCCTCACAAATAACTAGTATTGCTCAAGGTTGGATAATCTGGGATCGAAATCCTCTACAACATCCATTATTGGCGGAGGCTGGCGGAGGGTACCTGCGATGGCAACATGTGGCATCGGCCACATGTATGGTGGATTGAAATCCTGTGCTGGTATGAAATCTTTTGAAAATGGATTGGGTCAAACCCCCAAAACATTGATGTTGATCGAGCCCTATCCCTGTTTCATATCTTCTTCTTCTTCTTCTCCCTCCTTACCCTCTTATGTTCGAACGAAGCAAAACCCTCAAAACCTTCGGATTGATCCCTCTGTTTCCCCTCTTCTTCTTCTTCTCCCTCCTTACCCTCTTCTGTTCGAATGAAGCAAAAACCTCAAACCCTCAAGGGGAAAGTGAGTCGTGAGGAGGCTAGTGAGAGTCACGAGAGGGTGAGAGAAAGAGATCGTGAGAGTTGGGTTTTTATTTTTCTTCCTATTTTGGTCGGAAAATAAAAAGGGAAATTTTAATGTTTAAGTGGAAGTTTTTTTCACATGTAAAATATATTTTCTTGCAATCAAACATCTAAATTTATTTCCCTTAAGAACAAAGTTTCACTTTACATCAATTTACATTCCCCTTGCAATCAAACGTAGCCTAAATCAGAAAAAACACAACTTGAGAACCGGATTTTGTTAGTTTACTTGGAAGTTGAAACACAATGAAAATCCCAAGCCAAGGCCCACCCCAAAACAAGAGTTGGGCTTGTCGGAATGGGCATCTAGGTGTAGCCCATTTAAGCCAATGAGATAGACTGCAAGAGAAAGTGCATCCATGAACCAGTAGAGTCAAAGATAGGGTTTAAAAATAAAAAAAGGGTCTCAGTCAATTCTAATTCAAACCAGCCCATAGCTGGCTAAAATCGACCCAAAAACCTAGTATTGGTGATTTTATCTAAAAGCCCAAGAATCAATGGGGGAATAATTTGGTTTAGAAAGATGGAAATTGAGATCGGTCCTATCATACCCCATTCACATAGAATCGGACCGGTGACCGGGTTCCCTTCAGGTAACCTAAAACCACTAGGATCATAACCACACCACAACAAGCCACATATACATGGAATATAATAATGTGATTTCAACGGAAGTCTTGTTATGTATAAATACCTATAAATCCCCATATACTCTTGATATCCAAATTATTATACATTGTATATTTACATGTAGGCCCCTAGACATGATATTTACACAAGAAATAATAATTTAAATATCAAGAGCACAAAAGGGGTGTATACCAAAAGAATAAAAAAGGAGAATTGTAAATAGAGTCTGTTATTATTGCCCCATAACACAATTCTTGCATGGGCAACCGTCACCATGGTAGAATCCTTTGGGGACGCACCAATCCCCCATTGGAGTTTCATTGGTGGGACTTGACACGGGTTCCTCTACCGAGTAGCATGCACAATCATTTAAAAAAGTGTGTACACGAGGGGTGAGCTCACTAGCTTAGTAATGGAAAGAAAAACAAATACAAGTCTTCTCAATTCAAATGATATTACATGCATGAGATTTATCTTACACCTATTTCACCAAAATAATATTTACCAGGTCATAGGTTACATGCTACTCACAACCACAGTGCACGTATGCCCCAGGTTCGAGACGCGTTCTCTATCTCACGGTATGCCTATAGTGTTGTCAGAGAAGGCCAACTGTGAGCATTCAGAAAAGTAAATCGTTACCGAACCACAATAGAAAAGTAAATCGTTGCCGAACCACAATAAAAAAGTAAATCGTGGCCGAACCACAACAGAAAATAAAAGCAGTACGATTGACCCTCTGAATATATCACTAAAGTTTCCAACTGTCCTAATGATCGTCATGTGTACTTCTAACCACCATGGCGGTCCGCGATCGATGCTTCCCCCTAGTGATAACCCAACACCTAAACTCTTGTTGGGAAGGGTCGTAACACGAGGAAATGTCAAATCCTAATCACATGCTCCTATATGAGATGGTACGACTGCATAGTACTTCCGTGTCTCATTCCACAGTGTACCAATGCATTTGTTTCCAAGCCAATTATGACATCTAATCTATAAATCCCACACATGTATAGCAAATCATCTTCATGGTCCATCAATTGATAAATCCATACTCATAATTTAAGCAAGTAACATGCATTGAGAATTCAAGATACAACATGTCATTTCTAAATGCATTAAATAGTAGTCAGGCATATGCATGTGAATGGCATTCGTGATGTCAAGAATATATATAAATGATATACAATTGATGCATAAACACTCCAAAAAATAAAGTCAAAGTCCTCTTCCCACTTACTTATTTTTGTACAAAAGTATGCATGCACGGTACAGATAAGATCCGATGCGGGAAGACATATTTTCAAAACCTAGCACAGATAAGGAATTTAGAATATATCTAGTTCAAGACTACAAAATGAGGCAAGATATGGCCTCGATGTGTTTTACAATGCTTAGAAGGCTGTCGTCAAGTTCTAGTTCCAACGGGGCTCGTTTGGGCAACATGTGGGTCATACAGGTGGGTAGGAGGACCCACCTGTGCAAAATGCTCAGGTAGATAGCACACAGACACAAATCGACAGGTTATACCGGTGGGTCTGGTACCCATCGGTAGGTCCAGAGGGAATCAGTGGGTGCTACCGACAAGTCGAGTCTGGTACCCGTTAGTAGACCAGAAGCATTGGCGAGACTGGTGGGTCATACCGATGAGTCAGGCACCCGTAGGTCTTACTCATCGATTGGCCCAGAAAAGACCGGTGGGTCACGCTGCTGGTCTGACAACCCGCCGATGCTACCCACCAGTGTTCTGTGGATTTTGCTCTTCGTTCCCTTCTTTAGTCCTCCTCTTGAGAACCCAAAGGGGGTTGTTCCAACTTCATTTCCCATACATTCTAAACTTCAGCTACTTGATTATTCCATGGATCTAAGCTAGCATCAAGGTTTTGGGGAATGAAATCATACATTGGCTCAAGAAACCCCAAAACTTAAGATCTCCTTTCCAAATTTGAAATGTCATCTCAATAACTCAAAATCTTGATTTTCCCTTCCTCAAACCTTAAAGGAAATCACACAAGGGTTCCATTAGTTATTTGATTTGACCATACACAAAAGGGTTTCATCACATTCTAACAGTTTATGACGTTACTTGCCTCAAAATGTAGATCTCAAAGCACCAGTGACTATCCTGGCGGTGAAAAGGTAAGTCTCGGCTTCAGAAATCAAGGGGGAAGCCTTCTTCCTTCTCCTTTCTCTTCTTCTTCCTCTTCTCTCTCTCTCCTTTATTCCCTTCACCAACCTTTGCTGAAAATCATAAATAGGAAAGAGGGAAAGGCATAAATGTTATTTATACCTTGGCTAATAAACATCTTCTAAGGTCTGTTTGGTTTTGCCCCTTTATGGACTAAAATGCATTAAATTACGATACCGACCAAAATGGCCAACATTATTAGGCATATAAGACTTCATTATGACGAAGAATCTGAAATACAAGTGCTCACACAAGTCGGGCTTGCTAGGGCCCACGTTTCCACCACAGGTGGGTCACACTGGTGGGTCTCGCACCTACCAGTGAAACCCACTAGGTGAGTGAAATAAGACCAACCTTTATGTATTTTGATGGGAAACGGGTCCTGACGCATATCCCACTCTCGCCACCTATTGTGGACCAAAATACTATCATCCAATAAGTCCTCATGCTTTTCCTATTTGTACATGGCTTCGTGATATGTGCAAGGGCATGGCTTAGGCATGCGAATCACATCGGGTACCAGCTCAATTTTGTCCAACCATCTTGCATTTGATGTCATCCTTACTGTCATGCATCACAAGGCACCTGCATCAACCCTTTTCGATTCAAACCACGTAAGATCAAACTGAACCAACTGACCAATAAACCGGGTTCAGAGAGCTGGGCTCTATAGGTCCTCACTAATTTTGAGGTGAATCAAGCAGATTCCTGTTCTGATTCACCAATATTTTTAAACATTGGTCTAAGTCTAGTTGAAGACACTTGCTAATTGGAATGGATCCGGCTCCTCTCTTGAGCTGTGACTGCCGAGGTTAGCCTATAGCTAGCTAGACGATTGACACATGTCCAAATAGTGATCCAACAATTGTACTTCCACCAACAAGAACAAAGGTATCGTGTCGTGAGTCATTGGATCACCGCTTAGACATGTGTCGATCGCCCAAATAACTATGTGCAAGATGTGGACGATCACCACTCAGGAGAGGATCCCGAATCCCGAATCCCGAATCCCGAACCCCAATCCAATTGAATCCCCTCCCCATCCCCTCTTCACATGGGTGGGTCAGGTTACACAAAAGGATCGGTTAGATCCGAACCGATATTAATAAACGGACTTTTTTTTATTGCACCGGCATCTGTAAATGGCCTTTTCGCCCGAGCATAATACGTCAGCTTCCCGTCGTTGCGATGTCGTCTCTCTAGAAACTCACTCTTCTCTTCCTCTTAAACCCTCTTTTACAGAAGAACCCTACTTTCCTTCATTTTTGAAAGAGGGTTTACGAAAGTATGCATCAAATGGTTCGATCTCATCTTATTCCCTTCATTTCCAAGAGCAGCCGTAGAAGAACCTTCTGTTCTTATGGTTCCGCAAACCCTCCTAAGGAATCTGTAGCCGCTTCTGCATCTCTTCTAAATGATCAACCTCCGCCCGCTTCTTCTACTCCCCCAACTACTACTACTACCCAGAAGAAATCGTGGAATTTCCTCAAGTTTGGGATTTTCGGAGCTTTTACCACAGCAGCCGCCACTGCCGGTTATGCCACCTACGGTCTGTTTCTCTTCTCCTTTTTTTTTTTTTTTTAATTTAAATTTTCATTCATTCCTAGGACAAAAAAATCCTTTATTGTTTCTCTGGGATTCACCTTTCCCATGCGATACTTTCTGAAATTTCTTGTTGTTTCTGTATTGAAAGCTTGCTCCTTGGACGAAGTGGATCATAAGACAAAGGGTTTACGGGAATCTGCTAATTACACTGTGGGCGATGATGCGTCTGGCCTAGATGTAAGCATTGCTACCGCACCTCATCTTTCAATCTCGCGTAACTCGCGCTTTTGGTCTTCATCTCTGTCTGTTAATTTGTTATTATCATATTCTACTAATATACGGTACCTATTTTGCTATTGCTATCATAATAACTTGTCTTTGGGTCCAGTGTGAATTTGTACATGACTAACTAAGCTCATAGCAAATTAGTTCTGAGGTGTATCTGCTGCACCTTCTCATGCTCTGACCTAATGACTGCAACGGGTTTGTAGCTAAGGAATGAGAATTAGTGGGAGAATTTTAAGTTCATGGAACCTCTTGCCTTTTTCCAGTTTTTGGGGTCTAGGGTTGGTGGACCAAACCATGAGCCTCCCAGACTCCTACATTCAGGATCTTCTTTTACTTGTGATTTATAACCCTGGACAGATTATCATGCTGATATACTGAAATGTTCCGACAATGCTTTCTTCTGTTTGGGGGTTGTGGTGGTCTTCCCATCTACACGACATCCATGCAAAATCTTAGTAGCAAACAGAAAAGGGTTCTTGACAACTCATGTTCTATCTTGAATTTTCCATGGAGTACTAATCATTATCAGCAAATTAGTTTGAAGGTTGTATTGTCGATGAAATTAATGTGTTCTCACTTGGTAAAAACAGTTTCTTTTGGAAGTTATTGAATAAGTCATTGAAAAAGTTGTTGGTGCTTATCATGCTAAAAAAATTGTGCATATTACAAAGACTAAATTACTTGTCAATTCTTGTACAGAAGGATGCTGATCATTGTATTTATCACAGATTGTTATTCTTCTTCATTTTTATAAGATTTTTATCACATCTGTAAAAAAAAATTTCTTTTATTAATTGTACGTGTTTGGTGGGTGGCTGGAGGAGAACATGGAAGAGTGACAGAGATTTTTTCCTCTCTATCAGTGCGGCAACAATCATTACCGGAAAAGATAGAGAAATAACAATGTGGCAATGGCTAACCCTCAAATGAGCCTGTCTGATCTAGCATATTCAAAATCTCTAAAACTTCGTTAATAAATGGTACTTTGCATCTTGGCAATGGGGAGGTCATACCTTTACCATTATGAAGTTTAATAACCACTTACTTTAGTAATTATTTAATGTGGTTCTGGCCACCCCAGGTAATAATTCCAGAAATTAACCAAAATTAGAATCACAGACTACGGGAAGTTTTCCAGAATTCAGGAGAAAACCAATAAGACAGAATCAGAAACTCAGGTCGAAGGCTATATTTTATTGACAGAATCAGATATCAAAAGTTTAGGGTAACCAACGGTTGGAATCTGAGATCTGAAGAATCCAACAGTATAATAGTAATTCCAAATGCAAAATTTCAGAACCAGAACATGGAGAATTATCAAGCACAACTCAGAAAAGGCTCAATAACTGGTTGAGAGTCTTATCAGTATGCAGGGAATAACATCGGAACATTTCAGCCAATTCTAATGGTGGAATTGGAAGATCTTGAGATATCCTACTGGAACAAGGAATCTCAAGTGTAATGACCATCGATGGCCAGTAGTTTCTGATTTTGGAAGAGAAAAAAAAATGAAGAATAAGTGACGCACAGAGACTAATCATTGCAACTAATAATCAATAGAATAAACCCAGCAGCAACTAAGAATCATAAGAGGAAAGCATGCACAGTGTTTAATAATCTGACTTGTAATCTGAAGAAGAAGAAGAAGAAGAAGATAGAAGAGAGGAGAAGCACATGACTACCTATGCCCTGGATTGGAATCACCAGTTCACCGCTAGTCAGTTTCTTGAATCACCACAGCAAAAGTTTATTGCATCGCCACAATAAGTATTCTGAATCACAACAGAATAAACAAAGGCCAAAGCCAATTCTTATCACTCAAAAATATGCACAAGGATGGAGACCCTGACAAACTTATGGGAGTGCTTAAACCGAAGGAAACACTAAAAAGGAAAGGCTGGAGCCAACCCTAATAACAGAAGGTACTAAATATAGAAATAAAGGCCGACTAGAACTCCTAAACTGGCCATGAAAAAGGAAACCTGGAAAACTCCTAATCACAAGGTAGAGGAGAAGTCCTATACTTTCTTGGACTTGCGAAAACAGAACAGAAAAAGGACTGGAATTTATAACCAGGATTCCAACCTTCACAAGGAAACTAATTAGTAAAAAATAAAGAAGATTACAGCCTAGACCTTATTGTGAACCACAGATGGAAAACCAGAATTTTGCAGCAGAAAATTGGTCCGAAATCACTTTTTGTTTACCAGGTCTGATAGGTCAGTCGCCCGATAGCTGCTTCGCTATGGAGCTATGTGTACACTGCCACATTGAGACTCTTTCGAAAGTGAGATCACTACTGGGTATTTGCAAATCCTGCATATCACTAAGAAGATCGGGATCAAAGCGGGTGAGCGGTATGAGCCACCTCGGCTGGAGCCCGGTTCTTGAGCCGTTGGGGGCAACCATTGCCTGTATAAGGCCACCTTGTTCTCTGCAAGAGATTTGGGGACAGGTTCCCCTGAGCCTCCCCCGGGGGGCCAGCCTCTTGGTTCTTGTTGTTAGTAGTTAGGCATTGGCGACTAGTAGCTCGAGGTGGTTAGTCACCTTCTTTTTGGCTTCTCCTTTGGTTAGGCAATTCAGCTGGTAATCTCAACTGAATGAGCAATGTACCTTGATCCTTGAATCTGCATCAATATTCCATCTTGAACACTCATGGAAAAGGTGGAAGATAATCCACTCCCTGCAGTGGGCCGAAGAATTTATACCCAAGGAACGGATGCATGGAGTTGTTTAACTTTGTTTGGTTCCTTCATGTTAAATGTTTACAAATTTGTGACTTGGGTCACAAATTGTTGAGCCCATTTTTGCATTTGTCGGAACAAAGAAGCTTAATGCAAGATTTATCACCTATATTTGCTACTTTTTGGATATTGTGCAATCAAACAACATAAAACTAACAAACTCAGCCTTATCCCTACTTAATGGAGTCGGCTACAAAGATCCATGCAAAACAAAGTAGGGAACGCTGAGGTCCAAACAGAAAAGGATAGTTGAGAGAAGTTAAAAGAACTGAGGTACAAACAAAGTAGGGAAAACTGCGAAACATTGTTTGTAAATTAATAGTTTTGGTAGGTGGTGTGAATTTCGTTTTTGTAGTGTTAGCATGGTTTCGTAAACTCGAGCGAAACATGTGAAATTTCGCATGTTTCGCAGGTATCGACACAGGTCGAAATGAAACCATGGGGGATTTTAAAAAATCTCCTTTTTCGGCTTGGTTTCGACAGGTTTCGACTAAAATTCCTATGTTTCGACCTTCTCTTGTGCATTTTGTCTCCCAAGTGTGGGAAACTGGGGGGAAACAGTGGAGATTTTCATTTTTTGGCACTTATTTATGTCAAATGTCACTTAAGTTACTTAAGATATTATTCATAAATAAGGAAATACCCCCTATTTGAATCCAATAAAAATAGTTTAAAAATCAAATTCCTAAAGCATAAAAAGTCAACCCCCCAGTCCAAGAACAAAAACTGGATTTTGGTTATAGGGGCGATTTTTAACTTTTAAATGCTGTGGTTTTTCTCAATTATGAAAATTTTATAAATCCTATAATGTGAAAACATTGCTAAAAATCAAAAGTCTGGTAAAATAATATTTTGTTTTGATATCCCGAAAATTATTTTCATTCAGGTGATTTTAATATCATTCGCGCACTTTAAAATAAGTTTAACCGGAACATAACTATGTCATTCCAAGGCGGTGGAGGGTTGTCTAAGCGCTTAGGCGAGAAGGCGCACACCTTGAGGCGAACAAGGCGACCAATTGTTATTTTTTATTTTTCCTATTTTCTAACATTATTTAGTAAGCTATATATACCTTGTATCATAAAAAATCAAGATTAAGCAACATCAAGTCATTAAAAATCAACATTTAGCCATATTAAATCATAAAAAATTAACATTAAGTCATATTAAGTTATAAAAAATTAAAATTTAGAGAAATGCTGTGGTTCTATAACAAGTTTGACTGGTCAAATGATATTATTTTTACATGAGACTTTTTGTATCAGTTATAATATAAAACCAGCTTTCCAACAAGTCTAAGATTACTTAAATCTAAGTTGTAATGACAAAGTTATGCTCTGGTCAAACTTATTTTTAAGTGCGCGAATGCTGTTAAAATCGCCTGAATGAAAATAATTTTATGGATATCAAAACAAAAAATTATTTTACCGGACTTTTGATTTTTAACAATGTTTTAACATGATAGAATTTATAAAATTTTCATAATTGAGAAAAACTCCAGCATTTAAAAGTTGAAAATAGCCCCTATAACAAAAATCCAATTTTTCTTCTTGGATTGGGGGATTGACTTTTTATCCTTTTGGAATTTGATTTTTAAACTATTTTTATTGGATTCAAATAGGGGGTATTTGCTTATTTATGAATAATATCTTAAGTAAGTGCATTTACTGAAATGATATTTGGCATCAATAAGTGCCAAAACACAAAGCGGTATGCAGTGCAATAAGGCGACTGTCGCCTAGGCGACGCCTTGACAACTATGATTATAACTCAGATTTAATTAATCTTAGACTTGTTGGAAAGTTGGTTTTATGTTATACCTAATACAAAAAGTCTCATATAAAAATAAAAATCATTTGACTAGTCAAACTTATTATAGAATAAGAACATTTCTCTAAATGTTGATTCTTTATAACTTAATGTGACTTAATGTTGATTTTTTATGATTTGATGCGGCTAAATGTTGATTTTAATGACTTGATGTGGTTTAGTGTTAATTTTTTATGATATAAGGTATATATAGCTTACTAAATAATGTTAGAAAAGATAACATGCGTGCCTTGAGGGTAGTGGGCCACTACTTAGATGGAACCGCTTAGACACTCTACTTGGATTTGAGTCATTACTTTCGAGTGTTGAGTCATTGAGTCACTATTGTTCAATGTTGATAGATAATTGTCAATGATGTAATATTTTTATCTATTTTGGATCTTTTGGATTATATCTTATGTTTTGATGTAGATTGTAGACTATATATAGTCATTATGTAGTAAAGTTTTAGAATTTAAGCCAACAAGTCAGCGTAATGATTATCGAACCTTTGGTTCACAACACAAGTAAGACTTTATATGTTTTTTTTAATGAAACTAATGATGTGAATATGTTAGAAATGTTTAAAATATGTTGTATACAAAAAATCAGACAAAAAAACACTGTCTGGGGGGTCGAGACTTAAGTTTCCACCATATTGAGAAAAATTCCCCGGTATCCTTGAAATTTCCCAGGTTTCCACCGAAATTTCGGTCTCCCCAAAACCCAATACCGTAAACCTTGAGTGTTAGTAGCAGAGAGGAGATAAAAGAAACTTCACATGGAAGCTAAGTGAGCCTCCATCTGCTGTTCTGGGTCTGTAGATCATTGATCTCTTCATGGTGCAAGGATGGGAGAAATATTATTTAGTGAATTATTATACCTTTTACACATTTGTATGACAGTGAAGGGTACATTGGTAGATTCTGATGTAAGTTCTTCATGGCAGAAAATAACATTTCATATCTGCTGTCCCAGCTGAGTTCCTCTATCAACTAATTATGGTCGCATAGCAAGCGATGTAAAAAATCACTGAGATCTTTTTTATTTTTAGTATATCATAGATCTACTTTATGTACAATAACAAATGCATTTTTTATAGTGAAATTAACCATCACCTTTCTATGTAACTGTTTGATTTTTGATTTATGTTGCAGTCTTGCAGAGGGAATTCACTACTCATTGCTCAAAGTGCAATAGTCAACTTCTAATTAAAAAAAAAGAAGAAGAAGAAGAAGAGGGGGGAGGGGGGAAACCTTAAAGATGGTTTTGGACCCAAAAAATTATACCACTTTTTGTTTTTTGTTAGTGTCACTTGTAATAATTCAAAATAAAGAGAAAAAGAAAAGATAATTGTTTTCTCCATGTCTTCACAGATAGAAAGTGGCATGTGGCTAATGTTCTCTTTTGTTAGTTCTTTATCATATTTATGTTGTTTAACTTTGTCAAAATAATAACGCCCTGGATTTTTTGTATGCAACAGAAATTCCAGGCTTTGCTTTATTCAGCTGCAATGACAGGTGACTCTCTGAACATAGTTCTATTCTTTTATATATTATGTCATGGATCCTCGGGATTGTTAATATGCCTTTCTTTCCTACAAAATCACCTTCCCCCCCCAAAACCCCAAAATAAAAGTTGAATCATTTTTTACTTCATCATTAATTTTTTATTTTAAGAGTTTCTGTTGAGTTATATTGATCGTTATGCTGCTCGACATTGCCAGTCTCCTGGGCAAAATTATATTATTTTTGGCTTTGTCCTTGGAATAATTCTATTCTCTGATCCAGTGCCTGCCAAAACAATTGAGTTGTACCTGGACCTCAGGAGATCGATTGAAGAGCACGTTCGGGTGTGTTTTATTTTTCTAACTTGTCTTTTGTGTTCAATTTCTGAAGAATGTTAGTTATGTAATCCTTATCCTTGTATATGAATGGCTGCAGGGATTTACTGAACCATCTTCAGAAAAGCTTCTTCCTGACTTACACCCTCAAGAGCAGCATGTATCTACTCTTGTTCTTGATCTAAATGAGACACTAATATACTCTGATTGGAAGGTAAATCTAGTTTTTTCGGAGAACAATGGTTGCCATTATTATCTTTCTGCAAGTACAGTTTACTCCGTCTTCATAATCATGTTGACATGGACTGTCATGGTCTACTTCGCATCTTTTTATGTCAGTAATTGTTTTTTTGTCATCATTTCTTTCTCCTTCATTTGTGTATCTTGTGCTACCAAACATCAAGAAAGTGGGCTTCCCGTTAAACTCTCTCTCTCTCTAGACTAAATTAACAACTACAGTCTTTTGATGTGCAAAGCGTGACAGAGGCTGGAGAACATTCAAGAGACCTGGAGTTGATGCTTTCTTGGAGCACCTTGCCCAATTTTATGAAATCGTTGTCTATTCAGACCAGCTGAGTATGGTAATTTTTATTTCCTGCTCTCCATAAATATTTCTATCTTTTATTTATGGGTGCAACTTGTTATAAAAGTGAGAATTGAGAAGCTTTAACCTTCTTTTGATTGCTCTTGTTTTATTCCCAAAATTTCTTTCAAGGGTAAAAAAGGGTTTTCAAAATAATTTGAAAGGTATTTACTATTATGTCATTTCCAAGATTTAACATTGTCTTGTACGCTTTTCGAGTACACATGTGAAATGAATGGATTTTACCCTCATAGAAAGAAATGTTGCTATATTAAAAGGGCAAAAAAATATGGTTACAACTTTTTCACTTTCGTCACAAGAAGGTTTTTTCTTCCTTTTTTTTTTTTTTAATTTTTTTACTGAAGTACCTAGGTGGTTTACTAATTAATTTTATTTTTCGGCCGTATCTTTTTGTGTAGTATGTAGATCCTATCATGGAGAGACTTGACAAGAAAGGATGCGTACGGTATAGGCTATCAAGGTCTGCAACTAGATACCAAGATGGAGTGCACTATAGGGTAAGCAAGAGCAATGTACTTTATTCCATTTCTATTACCTCATGATGTTTTTTCCCTCTTATGTGCATCTTTCAAGAGTTCTCCTTGCTGCACTAGTAGTAAATAACCGAGTACTTTGGCATTTCATTCATCCAATTCTTTTTCTGTTGTATTTTTGCGGATCGGATCAAATTTTTTGACCTTGATTCATTCCCTAATTAAATCCAAGCACTCTTATTGTTCTTTTATCTTTTCCTCAGGTTGGGTAAATCATTCTTCTGATTGCAGTTTCATGAGCTTTATTGTTTTTCATAATTTATTTGTTAAAATGGGCTGTTGATACATTCTGGTGTGTGTTTTAAATGGGCTCACTCCTCGAATTTCTACAACTTGTTTTTTTCTCAAAGTTATAGAAGTACATGTAAGCGGTGACATGGTGGATATCAGGACAGTTCATCTCTATCTATCTATCCCTAAATTTGAGAATGTGTGTTTTTTGTGAACCCAACCAACTAGAAGGACACTTTGGGACAAGCAGTTGAGCTTGGTGGCTGCTACAGTAGACCAGTTTGCCATTTTTCCCCCTTCCTAGTTTCTATTCATGGTGGCAGTTACTTATTTCGTTGCAGTTAAAGTTCTTCCTTTCATTTTTACCGTAGAAGGGGAATTTTGTTATCTCATATGGATTATTTTTATGGTGCCACATGATTGATGTTGGTATGATGGGAAAAGGTGACAGTTGTGGTAGCCCCTCTAAGCCCAATGATGTCCTAAATTGTTTTAGTTACCATTCTGAACCTTGCCTGACGAGTCCCTACAGGGCCAATCCTATTCCTTGCATACTGCTGAAGTTTATTAATTCATCTCAGGTCCATAGTTTTAATCATTGAATACCATAAATCCTAGGTAACATGTCAATAGAAACAGCCTCTCGACATTCTCAGGGTAAGGCTGCGTGGATCTTCCCCCCGGACCTCGCACATGTGGGAGCCTTGTGCGGGTACGAGGGTGTCTGTAGATTAACCTCAAGAGCCCAGCCCAGCAGTGAATTTTTCTTAGCATACTTTCATTTGTTGAATCTAATATTTTTTAAGGAGATCTTGGCTATCATACCTAAACTCACCATAGAAATATGACAACAGCAACAACAACAACAACAACATACTCAGCCTTATCCCAACTTAATGGGGTCGGCTACATAGATCCACTTAAGAAAAAAAAAAAGGGATACACCGGTCACACTACTCTCCAAAAGCACCTCGCCATTCCACTTTAATTCTCCATTCTCTATGTCACTCTCTTTACTTATGGTTGACTACATATATCTAAACTCGTCACTTTGTGGGATACTTGTCTACTCAATATTCACCATATCGTCATCCATCATAGAGTGGCTAAAATTACACATCGTATACTCTGCTTGGATCTACTAATCTTAAAACCTCTTGTTTCCAAGGCTGGTCTGTTGGTGTATGATGTCTTGTATTCCGTCGCAGTTTAATCCAGGGAGTACTGGTGCAGCACCTAGACAGCCAGGACGGCGGTCCCGCTAGCCGGTTAGCGGGCCGTGGGGGTTGCAAGGGGGGCAGGAGGCCCCCCTGCACAGCAGGAGGTGTAGGGGGGCGCAGCCCCCCGCTCGAATTTTTTATTTGAGGGCAATTGTAGTTTAATCCGGATTAGGTTGGCAATTGTAATTTGATCCGGATTAGGGTTTTTTCCGCTATATATTTGTAGCGAGGGTTTCTTTCTCTGTAATGCAAGCAATACGGAGAGGTGTGAGGAAGAGCGTTGTAACCCTATTCTCCATTGATAGTGAAGCAGGATCTCATCTCACCGGGGACGTAGGCAACCTTGCCGAACCTCGTAAAATCTGTGTGTATTGTTTGTTTTGTTTTTCCATTATCTTCTGCATCGTTTTAGGGTTGCGTTTCTACATGGTCTCCATAGCTCTAACTTAGTGTTAATCTTTTCTTTAGTCGCTTCCACTAAAACAATATCATCGGCAAAGAGCATAGATCAAGGAACCTCGTCTAGAATGCTTTTGGTTAACTCACCCATGATAAGTAAAAATAAATTGGGCTTAAGGTCAATCCTTGATGTAACTCAATCGTAATTGGGAATTCCTTGCCTTGACTTCCCTTAGATCTCACGCTAGTTACCACATCCTCATACGTGTCTTTAATGTCATGTTTTTTTGTGAAATGTTTGTTCATGAAATTCAGCTACATAAGGACTTCTTTGAACCTGAGATGTGCATATTAAATATATTTATATATGATAAAACCCTTGCTGGATTTTCTTAACACCTAACAAATAAATAATAAAATAAAATCCTTCATGGCAGGACCTCTCAAAACTGAACCGGGACCCTTCGAGGGTTCTCTATGTGAGTGGACATGCAGCTGAGTCTTGCCTTCAGCCAGAAAA
Organism: Macadamia integrifolia; assembly: GCF_013358625.1. Lineage (NCBI taxonomy): Eukaryota > Viridiplantae > Streptophyta > Magnoliopsida > Proteales > Proteaceae > Macadamia > Macadamia integrifolia. The sequence continues at coordinate 23,438,853 of NC_056569.1, forward strand.
TTGTGTTCCAATTAAGCCTTGGAAGCTTGAATCAGATGATACTGCACTTTTGGATCTTATTCCATTTCTTGAATGTAAGTGAACTACCACGATACTACCTCATAATTTTGCTAACAGATGTGTTATTTGTGCTTATGGTAATTTTCTTAACTTGAATCCACCCCTGGGACTGAAAATATTTATTGATTTGACCGTCGACTTATTCAGATGTGGCCCGCCACAGACCTGCTGATATAAGACCAGTTCTAGCCTCTTATCAAGGTCGGGACATCGCTACAGAATTTATTGAGCGTTCAAAAGAGCATCAGAGGTAAATCTTTCCCATTCTATGTTTGCTTTATTCGAGCAGTTATGAAATTTGCAGTTGACCATTTTGTGGTATTCTTCATATCCCTTGGCCTCATTCTGTATACCACTAAAAAACTCTTAACTAATTATTATTTCAAAAGACTGCTTTTGAGGGCCATATGCATCTTATTCTGTGTATGGACAATTGATAATTATTTCCTGTAGCTCTTGCCTTAGACTGTTTTCTGTAAGTTTATGGTGTCTTATAAAGAGAGAATCAAGGATAATATCTATGTCACTAATATGCCAACTTTCTTTGGTTTGCTGGTATTCACCAGCTTCATCTGCAGTTTCTGCAGCAGCTTTTTTATTTCTGATTAATGATTGGGTGACATGCGTCTGCAAATTACCCATGTGCTCGATCGGGATTGAATTTCGTAATAAACGTTGGAAAGGGTTTCAACCCTCTCTTATTACTCCGTATATAAGATCCCAAGTAAGTGTTGGCCTATCTTGTCTTTCTTTCACAGAATTCAGCAATCGATCAATGTCGGTAAACACAGCAAGAGGGAAATTTCGAGTTGGGCCCGACTCTAGGAGAACTTATGAGAGACGTTAACTTTCACACAATCGCAATCTACCACTATCATTTATGCTATCAAGGGGTAGTACATAGGGTGCGTTAAAAGTTTAAGACATGGGGTGCATTAAAAGTTTTAAGACACGTCAATAGCTTGCTCTGTTGATGGTACTATGTTTGGGAGTCTGTTCGGAGCTTGAATTGTGCCTATGCACGAATGGCCCCAAAATACTGTTGGTGTAGGAAATTGCTTCTCTTTTTCTTTTTTCATCATTGCCCTTTCGTCTTTGGGGGTTCTGTTCACATTTAGGATTGTATGGCGGGTGGATTGCTAGCCATCTGCTTTTTTTTTTTTCAATAAATATTTTACTTGTAACTTTATTGTCCTTCTAGAAACCACTTTTGAAGTTGTATGGTTAGGATGATTTCTTGGTCCATTAAAGAACTGGACTGATTTGGATTACTTTATTGGTAATTAATAAATATTCATAGAGTTACTTTTGTGTATCAGTTGAATGAGAGCTGGTGTCATGTTGTTTATGCTGCTTAACATTTGTGTTGCTGTGTTAATAATGCAGGCGGATGCAAGAACAGAAGCAGCATGGCCATTTTTGGCGACGTTGAGGTGGAAGAGGAAGAGCTGAGTTATGAAGGATTTTATCCATGGTCAATTGGGGCAAATAGTTTGATTTTTTTCTGATGATTTGGATCTACTTTTCTTGTAATTTCGATGGATATTTAGCTTGAGAGAGGGTTCGGACAGATCATTTTGATCATGGTACCATAACCTTATTTCCTCACCTATTGAGAATTACGCATAGGACGGAAAGAGGGATCATTCTTTAGGGAAGGTCTTGTTGTCTTGTTGCTCCTTGTAAGTTGGGTGAATTTTGACTGGAGTACTTTACATATTGCCTTTCAGAAATTTTCCAGTTAGGTCTAACTGATGATTTGTTTGCCATACGCACTACGTTCGTTGTGGTATTAAGGTGTAGTATTGAGATTGACTTAGATGCTACTGATGATTTGTTTGAAATAAAATTTCCATTCTTAGGGTACAAGGTGCTATTGAGATCGACTTGTACCCACCTCCCAACCCAAGAAAAAAAAACAGAAGAAAGAACCCCAAACTGAAAGCTTGTGATTTGTGGTAAGCATGGATGTGGCGAGTTTTGTCAGTGCCCAGATCATTCTCTACAGTGTTTGGGTTAATCAGAAAGAGTTGGAATGTTTCAAATGATGCTTATTAGCAAGCCCAATGAACCACCATTAAAGGGTGGTCAACAGTCCTCTTTTCTTGCAGGTCCTTGTATTTGTTGTCCGGACTACACCATATGTTGGGCTGAGGAGGATGCCATAGAGGATCTGCTACCTGACCCACAACTCGTAATTGGATCTTGGAGACAAAAAATGGCTCTTACTGAGACAGGAAATTGGTGCGTGTAGGTTGAGGAAACAGCCACCAGAACAGTTTAGGAGCCAGAAGAGGTTGATTTCTGGTGCATCAATGATCCTGTCAATTTCTGCTGAATGTCTGACCTACACTTTGGAGAATGAAGAATAGCGCAATTCACCCCTTTCCAATGCTTTTCTGAAACTCTTTAGTTATCAATTCTCTTATGTTTACTCTAGCTTTGGGGTTGATAACTCTACATGGACTAGCAATTAGCTCCATTAATTTTGCCAAAACGTTTGGCCTTAAAACCTATGCATACTGTGAGGGCTTCCCCTCAGATATGCTACTGCCCCTGAAACAAAATTATATCATCAGTCTAATGTCAACTTAATAAAGAGGAACCCTTGTTAACTGTTAACATGTATTTTTTTTTGTTTTTTGATAAAGCAAACAAAGTAGTATTAAACAAGCGTATGTACATTTCCTAAGTCTATATCATCCTCCCTATTCCCAGTAGTAATATTACAGGCCAGCCTCCATATAAATTCCATGGCAGAGTTGTTGTCTTTCCCTTTATATAGAAATTTGATGGACCGAGATAAGTCCTGGATTTTATAGAAGGTAACAAAATGTAAAAGTGGCCAAGCACCCTCGGTCGGTTGAGGAATGAGGTGAAGTAAATTCTTGTTGGAAATCCATACTTCATGTACATTCCATTGTCCTGTTCTTGCTTTTTTCAGACCTTGTAGAATTCCTTCTGTTTCCACTACCTCTTGTTGAGTAGTTTTGGTAGAATTGGATTCCAGTACCCTAAACTTATCTTGTGAGAGGATTCCAAAAGCCCATGCTGAAGCTGACTGCAAAATATTAGAAGTACCAGCACAAACTAAAATTGGATATGTCAAAAATGGAAGAGAAGAGTTGTGTTCCAGGCTTCCTGGACCATCTGTATTGAGGAGAGCAAAAGCATTTAGTTCTTTAGGATAAAGATTAAGATCATTGGCCCATCGATGAATATTTTTTAAGACAATGAGAGGGTTGGGTGGAACATTGGATAACAAAACATCATTCTTGTTTTTCCAAATTAAATAGATGGTTAATGCAAAAATATTAAAAAACCAGTTGCAATCAGATGTAGAGAATGCTTTATGAAAGAAAAAATATTTTACCACCTATATCATGAAAAATGTGTTTAGGTTCTACAATTGAAGACCCAATGGTCATGCCATCCATATGTGTGAAGTGAAGTCACAATGTAAGAAGAGATGGTCTATTGTTTCAGACAGGTAATTGCAGAATAAGCATGATTTGTTGATATCCATCCACCTGCCCAAGACTCCTCTAACTGGAATCCCATTATGCAATGTCCCCCATAGAAACATTTTTAAATTTTGGATGGATCTTTGTTTTCCACAAAAACTTCCACCAACATCCAGGTAAGACTCTCAGATTCTAATCATTTTTGGGTTCTGACATTGATTGAATGAAGCGAGCTCCAAAACAAGTTGAGAAAGGTCCAATTGATGTCAAGGAACACCTCCATCTATTATTTTGATTAGATGGAGTGATTTTACCAATTTCAGTGATAAGATAGGACTGAAAAGATTGTAAAGAATTAGTGAGTAAACTCATATTCCAGGAATTGCCTTGAATGAATCTGCTCACCCTATTCATGGGGTTGTAAACTTGGGCTTTAATAGTGGATAAATCAATAGATTCAGGTGTGATCCAAGGATCATGCCAAAAAAAAGTGTCCCTGCCATTACCTATATGTGACTTAACACATTTTTTAAGGACAGGAATGATCGATACCACACTATTCCATACCCATGATCCGCTTCGTTTAAGGACCTTTGGATCAAACAGGGATTTGTTGTGGAAGTATTTGGTACTTAGTACCTATGCCCAAATTGTATTAGGTTGAGATAACAGTCTCCGGCCCAACTTTAGAAGAAGGGCTTTGTTTTGAGTTGTGGCATCCCTGATACCTAATCCCCCAAGATGTTGAGGTTGACAGATCTTTTTCCAAGCAATGAGATGTAGTTTCCTTGAACTTTTGAAGTCTCCTCCATTCCAGAAACAAGCACATATGGAATCAATGCTCTCGCAAGTTTTGGCAGGAAATGCAAAACAAGACATAAGATAGGTGGGAATTGAGTACAAAGTAGATTGGGTTAAAATTTTACGACCAGCGTATGAAAGCATGTTGGCCTTTCAAATAGTAAGGCGATTATTAACCCTCTCTACAATGTGACGGAGACTGGATACCTTTGAACGAGGATGCAACAGGTTAGTCCCTAGATAGGTTGCATCTCTGGTAATTTCTTTAATTCCAATGATGGAGCTCAAACGAGCACGATCATTGTGAGAAACGTTTCTACTGAAGAATAACCCACTCTTGTCAAAATTTATAAGTTCAACTAAAAGATAAGAGAATAGATCAAGCACAACTTTAATTGGCAGCAGATCTTCTGTAGTTGCTCGGCAAAAAATGAAGGTATCATCTGCGAAAAGTAGGTGTGAGACCTCAAGCGCATTTCGAGCAATTTTGATTCCTTTAAATAGATTAAGGTCTCTGTAGGTGGAAAGCAGCCTGGAAAGGACTTCCATTATTGTTATAAAAAGGTAAGGGCTCAGTGGACAACCTTGCCGGATGCCTCGGGATGGCTCAAAAAAATCAAAGGAGGAACCTTCCAACTTAATGGAATAGGTTACTGATGATATAAGGTAGCTAATTAGGTCACACCAATGTTCCCCAAATCCTAGAAACTCAAAAATTGCTTTGATGATACTCCATTCTACCCTATCATATGTTTTTGACATGTCTAGCTTGATGGCAACAAATCTTAACTTACCTTTTTTTTTTTTTTCAAGAAATGGAAGATCTCATGAGCAGGAATGAAGGCTACCTGAAATGGTGATATGAAACTCAAAAGATAGGGTCGTAGTCTATTTGCTATGATTTTTGCAATGATTTTATAGGAAACATTGCATAAACTAATGAGACGAAATTCCTCAACCCTGGAAGCCTCATCTTTCTTAGGAATCAGGCAAATTAATGTGTGATTGATCCCAAAAGGAAAGGAGCAAATATTAAAGAATTCCTTGACAAGAGAGATGATATCAGGCCCAATGACATCCCAGAATTTCTGATAGAAGCACGCTTGGAAACCATTGGCCCCAGGGACTTTGTATGGCCCGATAGCCAAAAACTGTGCCATTTTTTATTTCCGCATCCTCTGGAATAGAATTAAGAGTTTCTAAATCCGTATCCAGTAGGATCTTTGGAAATAAACATTCCATAAAGGATGGATCAAGTGGATTTGAAATGCTGTAGATATTCTTTAAGAAAAAAGCAAATGCTTTGGCAATTCCTTGAGTGTCATCAATCAATTCATTATTGTTATTCCATATGAATTCAATTCTTCTTTTCCGGATATGCTGTTTTGAGATAGCATGATAGAAATAGGTGTTTCTATCACCATCAGAAATGTGAGAATGTCTTGGCTTCTGGAACCAGAACACCTCTTCTGCATCAAAAATCCATTTAAAATTTTGGGCAATCTCACCCAATTGGGAACATTGACGAGCATCCATCAGATTCGATTCCAAAGATAAAAAGTTTTCAAAGTAACTGTTCTTAAGAGTGTCAATGTGTCCAAATGTTGAATGGTTCCATTTTGACAGCATTCAACTGAAATTAGACAATTTGGTCATGAAATTATCATGTTTGTACATCTTCCACGTTGTACCACAAAAAGATGAGAAGTCAAGATGATGACACCATGCATCTTGATAATGAAATAATTTTTTAAAAGTTGCTTTGGTCCCCTTGAGGTTAATTGTTATGGGATGTGGTCGGATCCAATCGAAGCCAATTTTGATACAGAAGCATTTGGGAAAAGGTGTAACCAACACGGTGATGCAAAGCATCTGTCCAGACATTCTTTGATGAGTTTGGGAGGTTTTTGTTTGTTAGAATAGGTAAATCTAGAACCCTTTGGTTTAATTTCAGAAAGGTTCCCATGTGAGATGATATGACACAATATTGACCTAGCAGTGGAGAGAGAGAAAGGTGCTCCTCCCAATTTATCAGAAGCAGTTAAGACCTCATACCAGTCTCCAATAATGAGGAATGGTACATGTAAAGAAAGGATAAACTCTTGCAAAGAATTACAGCATGGAATTCTCAAGTGGACCTAGGGTGGGGCATAAAGACAAATCAGACACCAATTTCCCCAAAATTTGTCATTTAAATGTAGAGCCATAAAATGTGGGAAGTAGGACACATTGTCAAATCGTATCGAGTTTGATGCCAGGGCCAACATGCCTCCCTTGCTCCCTCTCTCTCACCCAAACTGTTAATATACCATCTGGCCAGCATTGTAGGAATCAAAGAAGTTTGGAAGACAGAAGTTATCATGATCTCTACATTTTGTTTCGCGTAGAAAAATAATATCCGGACGTAGAGATATACAATGATGTGTTAAGCATTTTTTTGTAAACTTGCTATGCAACCCACGAGTATTCCAATAAAAGATTAGCATTATGATGTAAAGATGGAAATATGCCAAGAATGTAACGTTTAAAGACAAGAACTAGCGGAGGAAAGGAGAGAATTAGACCAGTCAGTCGAATGCACAAGCTCAAGCACAAGCACGGAAATTTATCAGAAGAAAAAAATTGAAAGAAAATCAAGAATAGGTGCTATAAGATTGATGAGAAACTCTATAACTAAGCTGGAACCAATAAAGTATAAAACAAACAATTATAAAGAAACACACAACAGTCAAGTCAATTGAGGAATTGGAATAAGGTGAAGGAATTACCCCGTCTGACTTCTCAGCATTCACCCTTTCCCCATTCGATGCTTGATTCTCCTCCCCTGGTGTACAAGATTGTTTGTCCTTGTTGGAGGAAGAAACCGTTTCCGAAGAAAAAGCATTGATCCAGCCTTTGAGTGCATAAAAAAGTTGGTTTCGGTTTTGGTGAATAGGTAATTGATTCCAGAATGAGGTTCTTTAGGCATGTTAACAAAGTGGGAGAAACAATGGAATGTTAACACAGTGAAGAGGTAAATGCTTACCCCAAAAGCCGTCCCTGAATGAATGTTAGTAGGTACAATTCCACAACCTCGTCCATCTGGTCTGGGCATAGCTGGTTTTGGGTTTGCATGGGAATAGGAGTGCTGATGGATAGAGATGGTAGCAGGGATGTTGAAACTCATACCTGGGAGATCGCCAAAAGTAAGGTTGGTATCATAGAAAGGATTATCCTGGTTGGGTTGGGCATTTAGGCTAGTAGTATTTGTTGGTCTATCAGTCTGAATAGATGGGATACTGGGTAAAGTGAAGGGAATAGGGGGTAAAAAGCTACCAAGCCAACACCTATGGTGCCATCCAATTTACCAGATTTGGGAGTGTTAGGGATACCAATCTTCTCAAAGATTGAGGTAATTGAATACGCCGACTTATCCATGAACAGTGACACTGGTGTAAAGTCTTCATCATCCTCCATCATAGTATTGAATTTGATGGTGTAGACCCCACCAATTGAGTCATTGCAGCTGGAATTGCATTGCCAATTGGAAAAGCAGACATCTCCAAAGGTAGAAAACCACACTTAGCAGCAGCAACAGTGGGCAAAGAAACCCTTTAAAGTTCTGTTGGGCTCTTACCAGAAATTCCGATCTTGGTCCAGCCACTTAAAGCGACTACTGGAACAGAATATCAAAACCATGGCCAGTTATTGACCATAAACGGAAGAGGAAAGGCATTCTTTAAACACCCCTTTTGGGAGGAAGCTTAAATCCCCTTGTTTAACAGATGGAGTGGAGTTCATATTAATAGTCATTGAACTTGAATCCCCATGTTTATTTTTGATTTTCACCCTAGCGGGTAAGTGTTGTAGGCCAATTTCTTCTGGATTTAGGAGCATCACAATGCATATTCTGACACGAGAGAGAACAGTTCTAATAGATTCTTCAGAGAAACATGAATCGGGAATGACCGATATATGGATCCACAATGGGATAACTTCTTGGTTTCATACATAGCAGCATCAAGAGCATGGGAGAGAAAACGCAGCAGGTATTTATCAAATCACCAGGGAGAGTTATAAAACACTCGATCCCTTAGCATACAGTTTTTGAACTCCACAAAGAAATACCCTTTATCAAAGCAGGGTATGAAAAAAGCGCCACTAGATTCCCAGAGATTAATCAACGAGTCACGAAGGACATCGCAATTGGGTTTTAGAAATCCCACAGAGTAACCAAAAGAGAAGATGGCGAGGCATAGCAGCCTATGGTGGATCCATCTACCTTCAATGAAAAATTGCTGTGCTTAGAAGCACTCCAAGTTGAACGAAAATGGCAATAGAGTAGATCTTCTGGGCTTGGGACGGCCAGGAGTACTTGAATCTGGTGTTGAGCGCAGGTGCAGTGATGGCTGGTGTAGTGGCTTTCGTTGGGTCCATGGGTTGTGATGGGGTAGCTTGGGGTGTGGATTGGCTGGAGCAGTCACCTACGTTTGCAGAGTATGCAAATGGCAGGTAGTTGAGACAACCAGTGGTTTACCGAGTAAGAAGGGACAGCTTTGGGTTATAGCAGGAAGGGAAGTAAGGTTACGAGGGAAAATAATCCTTTGTTTATCCCATCCATGTTTTTTCTTGTTTTGCTACCTGCAAACACGACACGTAGACAACTTTTAGATCAAAGTACCGGATGTAATAATCTTCATCCAACCTTGATCGTTGGATCCTCAGTTGTCCACGTATCGTGTTCTGCAAGTAGCAAAACAAGGAAAAACAAGAATAGAAAAAACAGAGGATTTTGATCCTTATTTTTCAAGGTCCAAAATTTCTTACAATCAAGTTTCTGAGATAATCTGAGATAATCTGTAAACAAAGAAAAGCAACTGCAATTCCACTCCCAAACTGTGTCTTCAGCCTACAGCCTACAGCCTACAGCCTACAGCCTATTGGAAATTGGAAATGGGGAAGTGCCTTTCCTATTCCCAACATCTGCTCCATAGTTGCTATCAGAAATAAAAACAGTTAAAAAATTTTAGTAACCATTCTGAAGATCTGAATCGCAATTAAGGTGCACTGGTCGCAATTTCAATTCAGCGCAAAAATTAAGAAATGCTGGGCTCATCCCATAGGTACTAAAGCGTCCTCTCCAAGCAAAATGTCACAATTATGGGCCCAGCCAAGTCCCCAATAGCACAGCCTGTAGAAACGCAGACAACTTGATTTGTTAGCCAACGGGAAAAACCTAGAAAAATTGTATCAAAACTTAAGACAAGATGAGAGCTGCAGAATGACTACAAGATAAGGATATGAGCCTTGGGACCAGCTCGTGTTGGATCCAGTGGTAAAAGCAATGGTTTCAACAACTCAGAGAGCAAAACCCAAAACCAAACCCTTAAAAGGGGAGCTTAGAAAAATTAGGATGTCACATCACATCAAATGATAGCAACTGTCAAACTGATTGACCTGACCAGATGTAATTGCTTTAGTAAGGGCTCCCCCGTCCTTTCCAGGCTAAAACAGTCTAAACAAAGTCTAAACGGGAAACATAAGGGTCAAAACACAATGCAATCTGCTTACCAATCCATTGCCCTGCTGAAGGATGGAAAATGGTACCAATCCCCACCTCCAATAGAAGCAAAGACCAAGGATGCACCACACCTTACAGTCCCACCCGAAACCTTCTTCCCAAGAACCCAAATTTGTTCACGTTTATCACTATCACTCTCCTCTCCACCATTGGCAATACGAGAGAAGCATCGATATATCTCAATTCCTACTTGAACAAGCCATGATGCTAAAACTCCAAGCAAATGACCTGATCAACGAAAAGGGAAGGGAAGGGAAGGGAAGGGGGGGGGGGGGGGGGGGGGGGGGGGGGGGGGGGAGCACAATAGTCAGTGTAAACATCATTTGGCATTCAAGAGTTTGACCTCTGAAAGTAGTTCTACTAACGCTGTAGAAGTAAACAAAAGTTGGCATCCCCCTTATATGCAGATTTTGGAGCATCTAATACACATAAATCCAATGTTAGTTGAATATTGGCAATGAAGGATAGAACAATGGCATAGCTGTAGAAACGCAACCCTAAAACGATGCAGAAGATAATGGAAAAACAAAACAAACAATGCACACGAATTTCACGTGGTTCGGCAAGGTTGCCTACGTCCCTGGTGAGATGAGATCCTGTCTCACTATCAATGGAGAATAGGGTTACAGCGCTCGTCCTCACACCTCTCAGTATTGCTTGCATTACAGAGAAAGAAACCCTCGATACAAATATCTAGCGAAAAAACCCTAATCCGGATTAAACTACAATTGCCACCCTAATCCGGATTAAACTACAATTGCCCTCAAATAAAAAATTCGAGCGGGGGGCTGCGCCCCCCTACACCCTCTGCTATGCAGGGGGGCCTCCTGCCCCCCTTGCAACCCCACAGCCCGCTAACCGGCTAGCGGGACCGTCGTCCTGGCTGTCTAGGTACTACACCAGTACCCCCTGGATTAAACTGCGACGGAATACAAGATATCATACACCAACAATAACATCATAAAATTTGGTAAAGACTGGGAATTAAAGGTCTATAGTCTATACACATTCACCAGACATATAAGTTACTTTATATCAACTAGCAATCAGTGCAATGTGGAGCCACAACGACGGTCTGTACTATAATAACATCAATTGATGTAATTTCATCTATCCTAGTTTTGTCCCTTTTAAGACTCAGGATTGCAGAGGGAGTGCCTTTCAGCAGCTTCCATGCCATCCGCTGTGACACATAATGCACAGCGAGTCTTTCCAGCACCAGCCTTGTTACAACTGTAGTCTGCAGTCGCATTCCCTTCAAGTATATCTCGGAGGACAAAGAGATAATAGCCAAAGATTACTAAATCCTAAATACAAACAAGCATGCCAAACAAAATCTTCTAAAACACAGAATGATGCTAGATTATAAACAGTTCTCGGAAAGACAGAAAAACAAATATGTGGTAGCCAATGATCAATACAACTTAACTCAACTCAACTCAACTCAGCCTTATCTCAACTAAGTGGGGTCAGATACATGGATCCTTTTTCTCCAACCAGCTCTATTCAAAGCTATACTTAGTCACTAGTCCTAAGCTATGCATGTCTTTCCTCGACACTTCTCCTAGAGTCATTTTAGGTCTATCCATGGCTCTTTTTGCTCATTCAGTCTGAATCGAATTGCCCCTCCATACTGTCGCATTCAAAGGCCAATGTTGCATATACCCATGCCACCTCAAACGACTTTCTCACAACGTAACATGTATTAGAATTACTCCTAAATCAGCTCTAAGTTGTTAGTTCCTTATTTTATTTTTTCTAATTTTACCACTCACCCATCTCTACATCCTTATTTCAGCTACACTAAGTATGTTTATATGTTGTTTCTTCATTGTCAACATTCAGCTAAATACGTCATTGTTGTTCGTATAATTTTCTTATAAAATTTTCCTTTGAATTTTAGAGAAATAAGTTGATCATACGACAATCCGGATCACTCCTCACATGTCAAGTTTCACCAAGTGGAAAATAAAGTATTTAAAAATTCAGGACTATTGACAAGATGCATGAATATACATGGGAGGGTACATGGCTGGATTCAGGGTTGCAAGACGACACATGGCCTATTCATATCTTGTTCCATTGAGAATAGAGTAACTCATCACTCATCCGTTTACCTATTCACAATTCTACATGATATGTGGATGAACCAGTTAAGCCAGGATCCACCACCATTGAGACAGGTCGATGCCGGTGGTATGTCAGGTGATATCCTTAGATGAAAAAAGTTGGTTCATAGAGTTGTTAGTTTGGCCAACAGCCACAAGACTTCAAGATCAGAAAAAGAGACTGCGGTTACCCAGCGTTTTGTCTATTCCATGCTTCTCATGTCACTAGATTCAACCACATGGCAATTTTTCACTTGTTCAACTGAAATTTGTTAATTTAAGGAATGAGAACGCCCTGGAATGGGATAACTTGGTAAAGTAGCAATTTGGCATTGATTGAAAAAAAAATCATTGCAAAATACCTCATTCCGAAAGCTGAGAATAGAGGCTTTAATTCTTTTGGGTATTCCTTGGTATTGTATTTGATGGAATCGTGCTGAAAGAGCAAAGCAATTGATGCGGTAGTGCTACCATGTCTGGACCGGCATAACCTGATCTGGAAATCCAGACCGAGGCGAAACCACATTATTTCGGTTTGATTCGGTTTAATCAAATTAAAACCGGTCTGAGTAACATCTACTTCTCTCTCTTCATCTGGGTTGTCCACTCCAGCATTGTCAGGTGTCGACCTCTGCAAAGGGTATTGCATAGTATTGCACGAGATTGGAATTGCAGACGATTTTTATCCGACTGTCGGTGACTGAACCATCACTCGTGATTTAAGGTACCAGGGATCGGCCTTGGCCGATATAGTCCGATCCTAATTTAGATTGACCCGTATCAGTTCGGATCAAACATAAATAGCCCTGATTTTTATTTTAAAAATAAATTTTTAACTTTTTATCCTTCGGCTGTATCAATCCATCGATATGGAATCACATGCGATGTTGATGTTGATCCAATCATTCTGAATCAAGCCAATTATAATTGTGTAGGGATTAGGGTTGTTAGGGTTTTTTTATACAAAGAGGATGATACCTGAGATTTGTATTCGCTTATGAATTCTCTCGGCAGATGGGTAATATCCATAATAGCTATTTATGATATGTGCATATAATATGCAAGGGATTAGCCACTTCAATGGGATCTTTTATCTTAGTCAGAGGAGAAATTATCAAATGTCTAGCATTCCCTCACACTTGGCACCATGAGTTTTTTTTTTTATTTAAGAAAAAAAAAAAAGCAATACCTTCACCGTATGGAATAATAAGTAATAATAGCATGGCACTTTGAGTTCAGTACAAGCAAATCTTTATTGTTTGTTCATAATAATACCTTTGTATGAAAAACCTTAAACATAAGTAAAGAATTCACTTTGTGAAAAGTGGTATAAAATGTTTTTCTGACTTAATGAAAAATCTTGAATTTTCTCAAGTGGGCATAGGCATTCGTGTTAAACCACTTAGACCTTTCATGTTATGTTGATTGTTTGCTTCATTTTTGTCCTCATAGTTGCACATTCCTTCCCAACATGGTGGGACCATAGCTTGATGAGATAAAAAAAAACTGTTATTTTAGTATTAAGAACTCCAGAAATGGAATGAAGACAAAAAAAATTCTCTACATAATATGGATAACTTAATTTTAACGATTTGATCAGCTATTTGAAGTGGGTGCAGAAAGTAAATGATTGATAAATTCCAATTCCTAGAGGAGTCCAAAAGTTTTGCTCAAGATATTTTCCATTTCTTGAATAAAAAAAGGTTGAAATGGGCTTTGTTATCCTAAAAATTGATGTCTAAAGCGTACCATTCTTAAAATGCTCATTCTTTACTTTATCTTTTTTAGTTTTGCCGTACATTTATTTTAACATCCTCATCTCCACAACACATAGTTTCTTTATATAATATTTGTTAGCATGATGATGCCAAATATCTGGATACGTACATCTATTTAACATCCTCATCTCCGCAACACATTACTTCTTTATATCTTAGCATGATGGTGCCAAATTTCTGAATATTAAATTTTTTGGCGGCATAAATCTAATTGCATATCTTACAAGATATAGTGGAAAGATTAAAGCTAAATTATTTGGATGGAAAATAAACTAGCTATCCCTAGCAGGGAGAACTATAGATGTGAATTTAAAACCGAAACCATTTATCGAAATCGAATCGAGCCATTTACACCCAAATTCAAAACCATTTAGTAAATGGTTTGAGTCTGATTTCAAGTTTCATGCCGATTAGCTAAACGGATTGAAACCCAACCGAGCCGTTTAACCCATTGGTTTCAAATCGAATTAAAACCGTGATAATCGAACTGTTTAAACCATCAAACCGATCTGTTTAAAGATTAAATAAGGTGGTTGCAAAAAATCATTAGTATCTCATTTGATTCAAAGATGGAGTGCTGCAAGCTTGCAAATATTTCTAGAGGTAGCTTGCTCATTGTTTGGAATGCTGATTAAATTAATCCAACGCACTAAGTAGAATGTATACTGATAAAAATGCAATTTTTGCTTATACCATGGCATATTAAATATATATTTTTCAATATTATAACACATTATTTGGGGGGAAGGAGAAGAAGAAAATCCCTATTGCAAGCATTACTTACTGACTTGTTAGATGCACATGAGATTATTTTCTATCAAAATATTTTATTTTGCTTAGTTGTTTGGTTGTTTTAACAAAACATAATGGTTTGCATTTCACATTTTCAAGATTGAATCGTTTATCACCAAAAGCAAATTTTAATAAACATGCGAATAAAACAGCAAATCGATTGCTAACTGTATGAAATAAACCAAAACCAAAACCATTTAAAACTGTGAAACCGAAACGGTTTAAAAACCATGGAATCGAAACCGTTTACTAAATGGTTGCGATTTCAGAAAGTGCAACCGTTTAGTAAATGGTTGCGATTTCAAAAAGTGTAACCGTTTAGTAAATGGTGCAGTTTTGGTTTCAGCCAAAATATATGTGAACCAAATCGAACCGTTTAAACCGAAACCAAACCGATTAACACCCTTAGGGAGAACAACTCTTATTAAATCAGTCATTATAATAGGGAAATTCATACCTTATCATGGGATGTTTTGTGCCAATCTAAATCTCAGGGAGGCTTAGATTCTGGAATAGTAAGGTCCATAATATTGGATCACTGCTGAAGTTATGCTAACATATTTTGAAGAGTCCTTTTTGGTTCAACTCCTAAAGTATCTGCAACTACATATCTGTTAATGTTGGCAAATACAGAAGGATACATAAAGCCTTGGTTAACATATCAGACTAGAACTTCCCAAGGTATAATTTGGATGGATCAATGACCTCCAAGGTCAAAGAAACCAAAAGACAAATTAAATGCTAACACTGGGACCAAACAAGCAAAAATCTACTGCAGAAACGATCTAAAGAGGTTATACAAGACTTCAATTCACAACAAAAAGGACGATTTTGAGAAAATATTCTTGCAGGTAAAATTTGGATGCAGTAAAAATTAATATAATATTTCTTCACCCTAACATCCATGTCCAATCCAAGGGTCCGTATTCATATTTCCATCAACGTCAACGACTAGATCTCAAATCATGAGTCATGATATTCATTGACAAGAGCAAAGGAGAAATCAGTTTAAAACAATTCCTATAGCCCCCCCTCCTCCCTCACAGAAAATATACCATTTCCAGCTATCAATCCCAGACGCCAACATTGGATGCAGGGAACGACACTGGCGGCCCACTTGAATACCTCCATTGTTCACAAGCAAAGCATCTCTCTTCCTTGATATTGTTTTCAAGAGTGCAAAATTTGCAAGACCAGGTCTTGAACTTCACTGCAACATCTTTAGGCTTTTGGCTACCGCAAACATCACAAATTGGAGCTAATGGCTACAGTAACCCGCAATCATAACCAATGAGATATAATAAAAAAATGACTTATAGTAAGGATGGTATTTAGAAACAAGAAACAGGAAATAATATGTCCAGGCTGAATAATAAATGATCATTAAGGGAAATTTTCATTTTGCAAGGAATATGCAGAAATGAAGTTGCAGACTGCTAATATATTATAAAACTGGCAAGTTCCACTGAGATGTATTCGAATTAGTTCTGTACTACTCAAGCACTATAAATTTTCTAATCGAAGATGTTCCCTGCCAAGTGCTGATAAATTAAAAAAACTTTTGGAACCTCCAATACATTCCTTGCAAGCAGGACACACAACACAAATACTATCAACCCAGATTTCTAGTTGATAGCCTACATCCTCAATGACTTACCTTTTAAAGACTACCAATGACCATTTTATACAGCTATTTCACATTCTCATAGCTATTGAAGAGATTATTAATATTGTTCTTTTATACATATCCATTGGACTGAAGTGGCCTTCACTTTAACTAAGTTAGGTAAATGCATCAATAATCCAACTAGCAAAGGAAAAACTTTTTGCATTCAATTTTCCACTTTCCCTTTTTCTTTTTGTAAGTTGGGAAACAAAAATCTCTCCTCCATTAAAATGAGTTTAACTGATTTCTTTACTTTTTTATACAAATTGCAGGAGCAAAAGACCTTGACAGAGGAATTGTTAGCAATTAGGAAAGGTTATGCCCTCAGTAAGTGTTGTCAACACTGACTGTCATAGGGTTTGCCTTCTTGGGCCTTCACCAAAAAAATAACAAAGGCTGTTAAACTTATTCTGTGAATCTATATCAACTTAGTAAAGTCTACCTTCCTAATCTTGATCAATTTTCCATGCCTCTGTGACAAACCTTTTGCAATTAGTGTGGCATGAGATCTACAGATGTTCTTAAACATAGCTTGCATTAGTTTAGTAAATTCTATTCCCTAAAGCTGATCATGTTTCCATTCCAGTGTGACAAGTCTAAAAAGTTAATCCAGCTCAAGATAAAACTTCATCACAAAGTCCATGGTCGCCCGATATTGACAAATCATGGATTTGATCTACCATAGGACCTAAGGACAAAATAGCCTATAACATTTCGCAAAGAAAGAAGTGTCTTTTTCATGGTTTAAATTCTTCATGTTGGTTTGACCACATCAGACTAGGTATAAAAATTTTGAAAAGACAATTTAGATCACCCCTTCCTTAAGGCTCCATTATTTTCAAGGTAAAAACCAAATAAAAGGAAAATTTTCGAATAAAATTATTATTAAAGTAATATATATACTAGTAAATATACACGTGCAAATGCATGTGGTCTTATGTTGGGGGAGAGAGAGAGAGAGAGAGAGAGAGAGAGAGAGAGAGAGAGCTAAACAATGATACACACTTATATATATATATATATATATAAAACTGCATAGAAAAAGATATCCTCCCTGCTCAAAACTACATAAAAGAGAAATTTAGACCAGAAGTAACTAAGACAGATTTTTTCAGCGAAAAAAAAAAATATTAGTTGAAGGTGGGAAAGAGAGAGACAGAAAGAGATCGATAGCATAGGAGTTTTGGAAAAAAAATACTAATAGTTGAAGGGGAGAGAGAGAGAGAGAGATCGTTTATCTGTACAAATTTGAAGATATAGTAGCAATATAAAAAATAATATAAAGAACAAAAAAAAATTAAAAAGGTGGTTGTTTAAGACAATATGTAGAACATTTAGAAACCTCAACTGGTAGTTAGAAATTGGAATTAATAGTGAGACAAATTTAAGACATTAGAGAAAGTAGAGTATTGATACTTGAACTGATAATATTCAGCTCTTATAACCAAAAAAAAATTAATAATAATAATATTCTGCTCAGATATGAATCATGGCCTAAGTTATAGTGATTAAAGTTGGAAAAAAGGTGTTGAAAAAAACAACATATGTGAGAGAGAGAGAGAGTATGTAACAAGGTAAGAGTATTTATGATAAAAATCCTCATGAGTAATGACAAACCCACATACCCACCCCCACAGAAATGCAAAACACCAAATAAAGATTAAGAGGCTTGAGAGCCATAAAATCTTTCCTGCTATCTGTGGAAAGATTTGTTAGTTTCCCATTATTTGTTTTTGTTGCTTGACCAACTCCAATTAAAAAATTGATCAACCGAAGAAATATATGTTCAGTTCAAGTCTAATCATGCCTTCTTGCTATATTAGTAAAAGCAAACCTAACTACTTACTAGTGTTTGTTGTCATGGTTTACAGAAGCAAGTCCATCTTCCATTTGTGACAAATTTCTCTCAAGCCTCAAGCCTCTAAATCTGAACCTAAAGTATTTTGATATGTTAATCTTAGGTGCAAATCTTTGAACCTAAAAGAACGAAATCTGAAGCTTTGAATGTACTTTATCTTCAATCTCTCTGTAAGTCTGTATGACTATACTCATTTGCAGGTTTCCCTTTTTTGTTTAATCTTGATTAATATTAGAGTAAAGTTTTGTAACGAAGCAATCATGGAGGAGTGGCCCATTCCCACCATTCCAACACAAGGCAGCACTCACTCTGTTGGTGATGATGAGAACCAGTATAATGTGGGAATAGATTTGACAAGTCAAACCAGCCCAAACTGCAGAAACTTTTAATCAGAAGAACAACCAGAACCAGCCCAATAAAATATCAGAAAATTCATCGATCTCAACAATTTCAGAAATTCTGTAACTGAATAATCAGCCAAGGAATTAAGGACTTAAATCACCAATTAATAAGACTAAACAATGAAACATACGACCAGAAACCAATCAGCAACATCCAGAACAAAGCGATTCAAAATTCTGGGCAGAAACCAGAATTGGCCAGAATAGAGAGAATTTTTATAACAATAAAATCCCAGGTCTGATTGACCCCAAATTAGGATCGAACCACCCTCTCAATAGGCCTAACACTCGACCAGAATAGGGGAGCCATCAGGTGGCTGGTTGGTCTGATCAGTGAAAGATCAGGTAGGAGAAATCTGGGAAATTCGAAACCAGAAATTTAAAGAAGATCAGATCTGTTACCTGATTTGTTTGAATAGTAACAAACCTTTGAAAAGAAGACTTAGAAAGAGAAAAGGAACACTTGAAGAGGAACCTCTTGGACTTCACGCCGCAAAGAGTCGTTGGATCGAACACCAACCCAATACCTTGATCAAACACAAGGAAGTTCTCTTGCAGAGAAAACAGCAGCCGCAGCCATGTAGTTTGTCAAAATCGTGGCTCATTAAAAGAGCCATCAACTTTATTTATAATAGTGATAGGGGTTACATGTAATAGAAACTAACTTTAGTTTCCAAAAACTGAAATAGGAAACTAAAAATTAGAAACTCAACTAGTTACTAAAATCTGAAAATAGAAACTTACAAAATAGAAAATCTTAGTTGCTAAACTGGAAATAGAAACTAACTTATGACTGAAAATTAGAAACTAATGTAAGACTTCAAAATAGAAACTAAATTACTAACTAAATGACTAATTAGTAACCCCATCAGCAGCCCAAATCGTGGGCTGACTTGGACCGGATCTGGGTCGACCCAGTCAGCCACTTGGGTCGACCTTGGTCTTGGTTCTCCTTGTGTAAACCCTTGGTACTGCATCACAGTAACAGAAGTGGCAGCAGCGCCACAGCTAGACTTCTTGATTCACTCAAGCCTAAAGGGAACCCTGATGCTCTCTTCATCAGCAGTGGGATGAAATTACTCACTGAAACCAAAACAGAATGTTCAGCAATGCCTAAGGGTGTTACAAGAATGCTACTGGGGAAGGGAGTAATTGAGATGGGAAGAGACAGAGTGAACCATCAAACTCTTTTTTGTTTGAAAACAGTCTGGTAGCATGTAGTCTTCATCTTCAGCTACACCTGGGGAATTATGATAAGATGGGTGAACAACGTCACACTTGGTGCCCAAGCAATGCTAAAATACTACCTAGTAACAGGTAAGAGTTAAATCTGGTTCTGATTCAATCAAGCTTCCTTCTCTGTACAAGCATGTACAAAAAAACGAAACAAGGGATCAATGAAAAAAAACCCACCTAGCCCAAAAGTAGCCATTATTTTTTCCAACGAAGAAGCATTTATTATTGAAGAAGATTTCTCATTAAAGATATCTAGGTAAAATGTTTAAATTATAAAGGTATGTCCATCTTGATTAACAAAAAATACAAAAGCTGTATCTGACAACATAAATATGTCTATAATAAGACAATAACCAAACAGAGCTCTACTTCTACACTACATATTGGGAGATCAGGAGAATGGAGATATTCCTCTCCTACACGTGGTCAAGTTAATGTTCAAATAAAGAATAATAACCATAAAAAAGATTGAAAATCTAGAATGACTAATAGGTAGCAAGGTATAAAGCAAAATCATTCACAGCATATTCTAATGAATCAGCTAAAGATAATCATTAAGCACACAAATACTGATCTTTAAATCAGCTGGGCGCAACGTTGATTCAAAGAGAGATAATAGTTGAAACAGATCAGCCTAGGAAGTAGAAAAATGGAGAGAACCCATAGACAAACCTGGAAAAGCAGGTATTCTTTTTTAGAGTAATTGTTTCGTCTGGACTGTGATGCATATGAGGTTTCATTGGAGAGATCTAAGGAGGTTTCCTATTGCAAAGGGAAGGAGAAAGATGGAAAGGGAGTAGGTTTCTTATTAGTAAGGGAAGGAGAGTTGCATTGGAGATAGAGAATCTATATAGAAAGAAGGTTTCCTATTGGAGAGATATGAGAGCGATAGAAAGAATGGAAAAAGAGTAGGTTTCTTATTGGTAAGGGGGACAGAGACGTATTAGAGAGAGTGAGTGAATCTATTTAGAACAAGAGAGGAGGAGGAAATAGCATAGAATCTCGGGAGTTTCCTATTGGTAGGACAGTAAAGTGAGAGATAAAGGGGGATATGAATAATAGGAATGAATCTAAGGACTTTACTATTGGTAGGAGAGTTTTAATTATTAGAAGAAAAGGAAAGTGGAGAGAGAGAAGCGGACATGAGAGAGAGAGAGAAATATTATTTTAAGTGTCATAAAAATATAACAATGTAAAGGATACCAATATTAAAAAAAAAAATGGAAAGAAGAGATAATGAAGAAGAAAGGACAAATTGTCAAGTGAAAGATTTGCCACTTCGTGCTTTTATATAATAGCATGATAGTATGATATATATTAATTGAAAATTTTTCCCTTTACTTGCTGTCTACCTGGAAAGAAATGCAACCTAAATAGTTCCAGTTTTGGAAAAACTGAACAAGAAATCCATTACCCCTTTCCAATGTTGAGAAATTAGTATGATAAGTTGGTTAGAATCATCAAATGTTAAAATGACTGGCTGTTTACAGTAGAAAGATTTTACATTGAGGAACATAACATAAAGAGTTAGGGTCAAATTTTCTACAAATATTTCTCTTCTATGAGAAACAGTAGCAAATGGAGCTTCAGAATCTTATCAAGGAGCATCTTATGGATTTCCCCCAAATGAATAAGCATCTTATCAGTTGTTCTTGACCTACCATCTGGGAGTTGAATGACATTCAAGCCAAAAGAAAAAAATATATATTTGAGGATTAAACAGAGAATACACAAGAGAGCCAAAGGCCAAAGTGCCAGACAGAAGAATATATAGTTCTGAAAGGATGGCAAGAATAAGTGGCGAAGATGTACACCAAGATTTGATTGACTCCCAAATGCACAACTCGTGCACCTTTCTTTTGGATAAGTGAAGCAATGTGGACAGTTAGTTTTGCTTTTGAAGGTGCAATAATTTGATCTGTTGTAAGACACTTTTTTATGACATAATCAGTTGGTTAATCTGAAGGATTACCAAGGAAAAATATATTCTAAACACTATGGTGGAGGCCCGGTTAGGAGATGGGAAGAACTGAGATGTGACTCAAAGTTGCAGAGGAGAGAGGGAATCGCACAAGAAGAAAAAGGGAGGAGGGAAGAAAATCTCACACACTTTTGGACAGCACTCACAAACACTTCACTATTCTATTCTTAAAATCTGAATTTTAGTTGCACAATTACATAGTATAACCAATAAAACAAACCCAACAAGAAAACCTACTCTAACTTAGAAACTCAAATTTATTAGAAAACTAAATTATAATAGTTATCTCCTACTTAAGCTAATATATATATATATATATATGTGCGCGCGTGTGTGTGTGCATTGCATGTTAATCCCAAAACAAAAATAAATAAAATTCCTTAAATATCTTATTAGCCAAAGACTCAAATTGGACCCGGTTCATTTCTGTCTGAATACACAAATAGGTTTGAATTGGTCCAAGGTTGTCCATCTGCATCACACTAGTTTCATAGCTAGATCTTTTAAATATCATCCATTAACAGAGTAAATAACAAAGTTTAAAAAAAAAACATTCTTCAAAGTTTTATGAAATTTTTAAATAGTTGTATTGCAAGCGTCCAGTAAGAATAAGAACTTAACAATACAAAGCATAACAAGGACAGTACCATATAACTAATTACTACTCAATACACATTCCAGAAAACAATCCAACGCCTAAAAGATGCTATGCTTAAAAAGGAAAATCCATCTCATCAACAAATTGAATAAGTTTAAGAAAAAATCCATGGATATTAAGTTTGTGGGACTCACTGGATTGAACAGAGTGCATGTTCCACACTCCCAACTAACTCTATCCTCAGTATCATCTGTTTCAGCATGATTAAGCATAGATCCTGAGATTGAGGCTTCCGCAGTTAAATCCACAGAACTAGATTCTGGCCTCAGATCAGAAGAATGGACAAATGACTCATTATCCGACAAACGAATTTTCTTCCGAGGTTTCAAAACTGAATCGTGTGGTTGAGAACAATTCGAATTTTTGGATCTTTTGGCAGATGGACCCGAGCAAGCAACCTTTTGGAATTCATTGGAATTACTTTCTTCTTCACCTAACATTCCAGAAGATCCACACCACAAATCATCCTGCATTCTTCTTTCGGCAGCCATGGCAGCAGCCTGTATTGGACTAAGTGCAACCATAATATTGCTGTCACCACCAAGGCGCTTGGGTCCAGATGGCAGTAGAGATCCAAGACGCAGTCGCTTTTCTGCAGCGGTCAATGCAGTTTGGCGAAGAGATGACAAAGGGGGTTGGCGAGAAGAACCACCCAAACGTTTCCCTCGAAGATCAAACCCCTCACCTGTGCCAGTTATTCCCTTGGAAATAAGATCCTCACATTCCTGCAGAAAAGCATGAGCTTTTGGATGAAATTCTTCTAAAGCAAAGAATCAAAAAGATTGTGTCAAGATGCACATAGAAAATAACCTAGATGGAAACATATGTCAGACTATAAAGGCTCCAATTGTTTCAACAGAAAATAGTTTGTAGTAATTATGTTTAAATTAATTGTAAAAAAAAAAAAAAAAAAAAAAAGTGGCAAGACAAAATAGAGTTTATGAATACAGATTGAGTTTCCAAGAAATATGTCCAACTGATAGAGCCCTAAGGGAAATTTTCTGGCAGATAATGAAAATGCATCGGTATTAACATGCTATCTCTAACAAGCATTTGTTCAACAGAATTTTTTTTTTTACTTGCAGATATCACCAAAAATAAATAAATAAATAAATAAATAATTACAGAAAAATAATGAATTCAAGCAGAACTTGTGAAAACCTCTGGCTAGAGTTCCAACTTCCAAGTAATCATTGGGTTAATAATAGTCAACACCACACACTTGATATTTTTATTCTTAGGACATTTGACATATTGATGAAGGAGATACATGGTGAAGGCCCTTTTAAAACCATAACTATAATACCTGCATACAAATCTACCTTGAGAGCTTTGTATTTTGATAGGCTATTGGGCATTATGGGATCTATGTGAAAAGTGAAAAAAGACGAACCTTTCGGAGTTCATCCCATAGCTTGTAGAAGTTGGCGTTGTGAGGGCCATGGGCATTATGGCACAGCTCGTGAAGCATCGTATCAAGAACCTGATGGTAGGGGTAAAATTCCGATTCTCTATTTGGCATCCGTAATCTGAGCTTAACCTGCACGCCTCTTCCCACATTCAACCCTAGAAGAGACCGATTGTTCGGACTGCATTTTTAATTATATCTTATTTTTCAAATTTCCTTTAGTATAATAATCGAAAAGAAAAAAAGAGATGTAATTTATCTGCAAAACTATAAAGAAGAAGAAGAAGGAGAATTACCAAAACTCGGAAAGAAGCTTAACTCTCCATTTATGTTTTCGCATGATGGGTTCAACCTGGCTAGCTATTTTCTGAAGAAGCTTCCGTGCTTCATCTTCTCTGTCCCTTCTGATGAGGGTTTTGATTTCCCAAACCTTGTTAAGATCGCCCTGATTCATCCGTCCTTATCAGAGCACCGATGAACAAACAACCACACTCTTCCCTCTATCAAATTAGAAGAGTTTCTTCCTGTTATCAAAATTTCAAAAGACTGACCGCTTCCGTGAATCGATTCAATCTCAAAATCTTATGGATTAGCCATCGCTCTCCGGCGCTTTTCACCCCGATCCAATGATAGTAGAAATATTTTTCAATTTTGGGGGAATCGTCGCGGCCACATTCAAAAATTTGCACAAGAATAAAGTTCAAAGCGGGAACACCCCTACGAAAAGTACAAAAGACGAGCAGGGCTGCGTTTGGCACCCTACAATATTAAGAAAAGGGCAAAGAACACAATCCAGTCGCGTCATCGCGTGTCCCCACCGGATTCAGATTTCTCAATTGAGAGTGGATGAAGAGGGCCAGAGAAGCTGCGTTTGGTAGTCATCGCAAAAAACTGTTTCTAATGTTTTTTTGTTTTATGGGAACAAAAAACGGAATCTTCCACTTAATGTCAATAGATCTTTTTTTTTAATCTTATTTTATAAACAAATCCAATAAAAAAAATGACTACCAAATGTGACCTACGTTTTGCTTAGCATTATACCACAAGAAAAAATGTAAAGTAAAAAATAAAGTCTTTTTCGTCTAAGGAAGGATTGGCACACCACCTATGGTAAGCCAGTTGGTGGGCACACAAATGGGTAGGGATGTCAATCGGTTAGGCTCGGGCCAGGCAGGCTTGGTTGTTTGCACTGTAACCTATCTATTAATGGAATAAGTTGGATTCGGTCAGGTTTTGGGTTTTAATTGGGTTTTACTATTGGGCCTTAAACGGGTTAATGCACCATTAAAGTCTTAAATTTGCTTTAATTATCTTAAGACTTTAGAAATTTTAATATATTTATTAAATAATCAATAATTTATAAAATACTTGACACTTATTTACATTCAATAATTTGTAAATATATATATATACTTTATTCTAAAAAAAATTATATAGGTCGGGTTTGTACACGATCGGGTGACTATCGGGCTTACAACATGCTTCGAGAACGATCGATTATGAACAGACTAAGCTTTAGCATGACACATTTATTAATAAGATTGGTCTCGATCGGGTTCGGCCATGCCTAAAATTGACACTCCTACCAATGGGGGAGCAGGGTCATTTCAAAGGGACATGCACCCCAATTTTGACATAATCTATTTTCTTATGAGGATGAAACTTATGTATGCAAATTTAAAAATTGGAAGAAAAAAACGTTATCTGCTGGCATAGGTACACACCTAAACACAACGATATGGAATGACCGTGCTGCGTTGAAGATGCTTGCGCCACCAGGTAACATTCTCTTTCCTTTAAAATGTTAGACACTTTCCTTTAATTGCCCCTTCTCTTATATCTGATTTTTTTTTTTTTTGTTGGTTAATGGTATAAATGGTTATAAAAATATAAAAATAGTTTGAAAATGATTTATCTTTGCTATGCCATTTTTATGAGTACATTTTTTTTTTTTTTTTGGTGGAGGGGGGTTTGGAAGGGGGTTTAGTAGAATTCGATTGATAGTATTTACCCTCCTCAAAAAATATGCTTACACTAAAAGGGCAAAAGACAGGAAGAGATTACAAATTATTTTACACTGTTTGGGGTGTCAATAAGAAAACCCCCCATTACGGTGGTGTCAAATAATTAATAATTTTATTATTTCTCCCTTTATTATATATAATAAGGGATAAAGTTTATGTCCGTGAGTGGCCCTTGGGCCACAGACACAAGGGGCAGAAGGACTATCGTGCCCTCCTAGAGACACGTGTCCTTGTTTCTAGATGCATGGGTCGTTCGAGGATAGAGAAAACACTTGCCCATATAATATATATATATATATATATATATATTAGTGAGGGAGGATCTTGTCATTCCATGTGTATACTTTAAAAAAAAGAAGCAACAAGACTATGAACAATTTTGGTAATGACATGGTAAGTCATTTTCAAATTATTTTAAAAATATTTTTTTTTATTTTTTACTTTAAAATTTGTTAAAAATAAAATAAAAGACAATCAAAAGAATATGTCAAGTTCTAAATACACTTATAAGCGATCTCTACATCAAATGTCACTACTATGATGTTTTAAAGGTTTACTCATGCTTATTTGTTGTTAGTGCAAATTTGATTAGCCACATGGTTAGGGTTTTTTGTCATTCACACCCATCCATGTAACATGTTGTTGAGTGAAAACATTATTTGCAGTGAGTGCGAGGTGCAGTGGGCATCAGATGGCCAAGATGACCTCGAGGCGCATGCTTAGATGCTTTCGACCATCTAATGCTCATTGCATCGTTGCACTTACTACAGAGAATAATCGTTCTGGTATTGAGGGGAGAGATTTCTTACTTGCAAGTATTTCCTATAAAAATTGGAAGAAAAAAAAAGACTTTATAAGTTATTAATCATTGGACTCATAAGGCAAAAGATTAAAGGTACAAGTGATTGATTCTAGAGGTTGAGTTTTGTCGCCATGGTCATTACATCTGTTTCATCATTTATTTCTTGGAGATTAGTAAGAATGTGTTTGATTGGTAAGAAAAGGAAAGAAAGGAAAGAGGGAAAAAAAAAAAAAAAAACATCACTCCCCTCCCCCAAATTAAGGCGAAATATCAATTTTACCCACCCCCTTTATAAAAATATCACTCTCCTCCCCTACAAGAAAAATATGCTATCTATCAACCCCAACTGTTATATTTGGTTGTTAAGTCAAGTGACATTTTTTTATAATCCCCAAAATACCCCCTATTTGTGTAATACCAAAACTACCCTTATCTTAAGTGAAAGCCCCCATCGAATGAAAACCCCTTTCCCTCTCTGAAAAATTGTTCGAAACCGTAAGGGGCCTAAGTGTGATTTGAAGCTTGAAGACCTCAGGTTTTGGCCATTGCAAGTTCTCTCTGAATTGTCTTCAATCGCTGCAAGTTCTTGCAATACGGTACCCATCCTTCAATCGTTGTAAGTTCTTCCCTCATTATCGCTGAACCGAAGGTTCTCTCTGTTGCATAGGTAAGATACCCCCAAAAGTTAGAAGGAGAGCCAGTGAGAATATTTTGGGTTTGAATTGAGGGAATTTCTGATTATCCATTTTGCAATATGCAGGGCAGGCGAATGCATGCATAATGGTACCATAAACACCGTCTGAACTTGCAAATGACAAACATTAGAGTCCATGAAATTACAATACCAGAAGATAAATGAAATATACTAGTTCTCAAACACTTCACCCCTCCGCCCAACACTAGAAAGAAAAAGTAAGTGTTTAAGTGTAGCTTCCATCTTTGTGACTGTGCCTTTATTTTTAGAAGGGGAGGGGGGTGGGTTGGTTAAACTTGATATCTTCTTCCATTTGTTAACCTATTTATCTTACCATCAATATGTAGTTTCACCATTTGTGACCAGAAGAAAATTTTATCGCCTCAAGGGTTGTAGTTTGGGGGCACATGCTCTGAAACTGATGAAAATAAGTAACAATCAAATGTAGATACGAGAACCAAGATTATAGACTAAGAAAATGAAGATTGTGCTGTGGGATTTACAAACCAGGCACTATGGGACCATCAATTTCCATAATAGTCTTGTTTATCTTTATTTTGGTGGTTGATTTAAAGTTTTCAAGCTTCAAATCGAACTTAGGGCTCCTTACGGTTTTCGACAATTTTTTAGAGAAAGAGGAAAAGGGGTTTTCATTCAATGGAGGGCTTTCACTTAAGATAAGGGTAGTTTTGGTATTACACATATAAGGGGGTATTTTAGGGATTATAAAATAATTTAACTTGACTTAATAGCCAAATCTAATAATTGGGGTGGTTAGGTAGCATCTTTTTTTTGCAAGGGAGGGGAGTGATATTTTTGAAAAGGTGATGGGTCAAATTGATATTTTAAAAAAGATGATGGGTCAAATTAATATTTCACCTTAGCCCAGGGAAAAACAGCGATGTTTATCCAAAAAAAAAAAAAAAAAAGAGAGAGAGAATTGTGTTTCAAAATCCATTCTAGACCCAGAATCAATTACGGTAATGCATTCCAAAAATTTCAAACTAAACATGGGCTCGAACCCAGTAGGACCCAATGGATGTAACGTTCGATCCGCCGGAGACCGACTGAGGGCCTAGGCGAGGACTCAAAGGAGAGACCCTGCTTTCCCATTTGGCGGCTTCGGCCACCGCTGCGACGTGCGATCCGCCGGAGAATCCTCTCAGAAACTACCTTACCAATACTGCCCCATCCTGTCTTTGATCTTAAAAACAAGGCGATTTAGAACGCCTGAACTTGTTTCTGTGTGCAAGTGCTTTAAAGTTTCTGGGCTTCAAGTGCGCCATGGCCTCTGCAATAGAATCAGACCCCTCATTAGGGTTTCTAAGATGAAAAGATACAGAGGTGAAACTCCCTCGACCTACGAGGGTCAAGAATAAAACTCCTGCTCCTGTTCAGATTACCGCAGAGCAGATTCTCAGGGAAGCTCGTGAACGTCAAGAAGCGGAGATCAGACCAACGAAGCAAAAGATAACCGACTCGGCTAAGCTTTCCGATTACCGCTTGCGTAAGCGCAAAGAACTCGAAGACCTAATTCGCAGAGTACGATGGAACATCGGCGTGTGGATCAGTACACACAATGGGAGGAATCCCAGAAGGATTTTGCTCGTGCTCGATCGATTTGGGAACGAGCGTTGGAGGTCGATTGTTGAAACCACACACTTTGGTTGAAGTATGCCGAAGTGAAGATGAAGAACAAATTCATCAATCATGCCAGGAACGTTTGGGACCGAGCTGTTACTCTTCTCCCTCGTGTCGATCAGCTTTGGTACAAGTACATACACATGGAGGAGATGCTTGGCAATGTCGCTGGTGCTCGACAGATTTTCGAGCGCTGGATGAAGTGGATGCTGGACTAGCAAGGTTGGCTCTCCTTCATTAAATTCGAGCTTCGCTACAATGAGATTGAGCGAGCTAGGGCGATATTCGAAAGGTTTGTGTGGTGTCACCCTAGAGTTGGAGCTTGGATTCGGTATGCCAAATTCGAGATGAAAAATGGAGAGGTGCCTAGAGCTAGAAATTGCTATGAGAGGGCTGTTGAGAAATTGGCAGATGACGAGGAGGCTGAAAAATTGTTTGTGGCATTTGCAGAGTTCGAAGAACGGTGTAAGGAGACAGAGAGGTAGGTGCATTTATAAATATGCACTTGACCACATACCCAAGGGAAGGGCAGAGGATCTCTATAGAAAGTTTGTTGCATTTGAGAAGCAGTATGGTGATAGGGAGGGAATAGAGGATACCATTGTGGGAAAGAGGAGGTTAGAAAGAACCCTCTTAACTACAATTCATGGTTTGACTACATCCGTCTAGAAGAAAGTGTGGAAAATAAGGACCGGATCAGGGAAGTCTATGAGCATGCTATCACAAATGTTCCTCCGGCTGCAGAGAAGCGTTACTGGCAGCGGTATATTTACTTATGGTAGGTTTCCTGATGATCTTGATCTTAAAATGGCCATATTACAAGTTCCCTCTTAGTTCTATTCAGCTTGTACTGGTAGATGCTTGGTCATTTAATGTATGTGTTTAAATACAGGATTAATTATGCTTTTTATGAGGAGCTTGATGCACAGGATATGGAGAGAACAAGAGAAGTCTACAGGTATTTTTTGCTTTCAAGTAGTATTTTTCCCCTTCCTAACAAAGTAAACATTGGCTCCTACTGCCTTATTGTTGCCCATTATGTTCATCAGTGTAAATAGTTTAACGGAACTGATGAGTACGAAAATGGCACTTACATAAGTAGAAGATGGTTATTGATCAATGGAGGATAAATTGCCCCTTCTCTTTGTGTTTGCAAATTCATTTGCTTTGGTTGTCTATGAACTTTATTGTAAGCACTCAAATCCTCTTACATTAATGCAAAGTTTCCGCCCCATTAAACTGATGACTCAAATATTCCCATTTTCTTTGATCAGTATAGATAATCTCTCTTCTTAAATTCACTAGCAAACACCCGTGCAATGGAAAATTGTTTTATAAATGTTTAATTTAAATTAAAAGTGAAAAAAAAAACCCATCCACAAACTATTCAGAAGGTTTACATAATTCAAATGTAGAAGAGTACTAAAAAAATTTAATATAAAATATGTTTATTAGTTTGGAAATAAATTAGTAAACATATAATGTAGTAATTAATGGTCCATTGTGAGAGGCTCATATGGTTAGCCCCCTTGAAATGTGAATATTTTGCCAAGTGACCTAAAGGTCCCCTGCGCTGGCTCACATGTCAAATTTGAGCCCAAATAGGGTTAGCAACAACAACTCAGCCTTATCCCAACTAAACGGGGTTGGCTACGTGGATCCTTGCCCTCCAATCAGCTTTGTTCAATGTCATACTTGATACAAGGCATAAACTATGCATGCATTTCCTCACCACTTCTCCTAGGGCCATTTTAGGTTTGTCTGTGGCCCTTTTAGTTCCTTCCATCTCAATCAAATCATTCATCTGTATTGGAGCATCCAAAAGCCTCTGTTGAATATGGTCATGCCACCTCAAACGACTTTCTTATAACTATAGTTGTCACGGCGTCGCCTAGGCGGCGATTTGGCATCTTGGCGGAAATTTGAGGCATGGCAGTACAACGATTTATGGGAGTCACGATTGGCGGCCGCCATGGTCGTATAGGTGGCGCCATGGACTCCATCGCATGCCTATTATACTAATTGATCACCTTTTGTATTGTTTTTTTTTTTTACTTGCTATTAGGTGAAATAGAAAAGAGACCCTCGAAGTCTCTCGAGTCTCAACTATCAATTTCTCAAATTGAAAGTCGAAAACCCTTGAAGCTTCCGCCTGCGATTGCGAGTGAGCTTCTCCTTCTCCGGCAGTGAACCTGAACCCTCGAAGCTTCCGCCTGCGACTGCGAGTGACCTTCTCCTTCTCCGGCAGATTGGCAGTGAACTTGAACCCTCGAAGCTTCCGCCTGTGACTGCGAGTGACCTTCTCCTTCTCCTTCTCCTTCTCCTTCTCCTTCTCCATTAGTGAACCTGAACCCTCGAAGCTTCCGTCTGCGACCGCGAGTGACGTCCTCCTCCTTATCCGGCAGGAAGACGAAGGTAAGGGGCCTAAGGGCTTGCGATGTCTTTCTCCTTCTCCTTCTCCTTCTTCGTCTTCTTCATCTTATTCTTCTCTGCTTCTTTTTCTTCTTCTTCTTCTTCTTCTTCTTCTTGAGTCCTTCTCTCCTCCTTTGTCTTCTGCTTCTTATTCTTCTTCTTCTCTGCTAGTCTGCTGCTCTGCTTCTCTTTCTCCTTCTTTGTTCCTGACTTCCTTCTTCTCTTCTTCTCTTCTTCTCTTCTTCTCTCCTTCTCTCCTCTTATGTCTTCTGATTCTTCTTCTTCTTCTTCTTCTTCTTCTCTGCTTCTCTTTCTCCTTCTTCTTCTTCTCTGCTTCTCTTTCTCCTTCTTCTTCTTCAGTTCTTCTCCTTCTCTGTTCCTTCTTCTCTTCTTCTCTCCTTCTCAGTTCTCTCCTCCGTCTTCTGCTGCTGAATTCTTCTTCTTCTTCTTTGCTTCTCTTTCTCCTTCTTCTTCAGTTCTTCTCCTTCTCTGTTCCTTCTTCTCATCTTCTCTCCTTCTCAGTTCTCTCCTCCTTCTTCGTCTTCTGCTTTTGAATTCTGATTCTTCTTCTTCTCTGCTTCTCTTTCTCCTTCTCCTTCTTCTTCTTCTTCTTCTTCTTCTTCTTCTTCTCTCCTTCTCTCCTTCTCTCCTTCTCTCCTCTTATGTCTTCTGATTCTTCTTCTTCTTCTTCTTCTTCTTCTTCTCTGCTTCTCTTTCTCCTTCTTCTTCTTCAGTTCTTCTCCTTCTCTGTTCCTTCTTCTCTTCTTCTCTCCTTCTCAGTTCTCTCCTCCGTCTTCTGCTGCTGAATTCTTCTTCTTCTCCTTCTCCTTCTTCTTCTTCTTCTTCTTCAGTTCTTCTCCTTCTCGGTTCCTTCTTCTATGGTTAATGTTTCATAACAGCATAAATAGAAATATAGAATTAGTTCTGAATCGAAGTATTGGATTGCTTGTTTTACTGCCTTATTTTAATCCTTTCTTGGATCACTTGTTAAGTTGCTTCTGACTACTGATTTGAATTTTTTTTGGATTTTGATGTTGTTCTATTGGTTTTTGGTTAACATATATGTTAATGTTACTGTTTAACAAGTGTTTATCTTTACAACTTGTATAGTTGTATACTTAATGTTAATGTTACTGTTTAACATACTCTACTACTCTGTTTTATATATTATAACTTGAATACTTGATG
The DNA here is from genome assembly GCF_013358625.1 of Macadamia integrifolia. Taxonomy (NCBI): domain Eukaryota; kingdom Viridiplantae; phylum Streptophyta; class Magnoliopsida; order Proteales; family Proteaceae; genus Macadamia; species Macadamia integrifolia. The sequence goes on from NC_056569.1 coordinate 23,471,385, forward strand.
TTATCATGTTAATGTTATTGGTTAACACTTAACATACTTTGTTACTCTGTTTTGTAATTTGTAGGATAATAGGACTATAGGAGTTCATAATGGATGGTACGGTTGGTTTTATATGTTATAGGGTATATATTCTAGACTCGCAGCATGCTAAATAACTTTAAAAAATAGGGAAAATAAAAAAGTAGCATACTTAAATAATTTTAAAAAATAGGAAAAATAAAAAATGACACATGGGTGATTTGACCGCCATGGCAACGCCAAAACGGGCGATTCATTGCCAAATCGATTAGCCACCCCTCCACCTCCTTGGATCGATTTGACGCCGTGACAACTATGCTCATTACTCTTATTATGTATCGGAGTTACTCCCAAATCAGCCTTAATATTATCATTCCTTACTTTATCCTTCGCAGTTTTGCCACGCATCTATATCAACATCCTCATCTCCGCTGCACTGAGTTTATCTACATGATCCTTCTTAACTGCCTAACACTCTATGGCATACATTATAGCCAGTCGTATGACAGTCCTATAATTTCCTTAAGTTTTAAAGGAATATATCGATCACACAATATTTTGGACGCACTTTGCCACTTCATTCATCGTATTTTAATTCTCTGTGAAACATCATCCTCTATATCACCCCCACATTTATTTATGATTGAACCCAAATACCTAAAATAATCACTTTGCGGTACCTCTCTCTCTCTCTCGTCAATTTTCACGTCATTTTCTTTCATAGTGTAACTAAAGTTACACACCATGTACTCCATATTCATTTTACTTATCTTCAAACTTTTGATTCCCAAGTTAATCTCCATAACTCCAACTGGGCTTTAATCCTTGCTTTTGTTTCATCCACCAAAACAATATCATCAACAAAAAACATACACCAAAGAACCTTATTTTGAAGGTCTCTAGTTAAATCATTCATGATAAAACCATAGTTATTAAGGCGGTGAAACAACCGAGGCTTTTGAGGGTCTTTCAGAGCGCCTTAGCGATAAGGCGGGCATAAGGCATCGTAATACTCAAATCCTAGTTGAATCCTACTACTCATATGCTAAATAAATATTAAAGGTTCATACTTCATACAAATGCAAGGTATTCATCTTCATCAATCATCAATCAGCATTCATCAATCATAATCATGATGATCATAAAATATTAACATATAATATATAAATACATAATTATGAAACAAAATTATAAATATAAAGAAAAGAAGACTTTAAATATACAAGTATTCATTACTAATATGTAAGGGCCCAACTTTGATCAATCCCAATAATTTTCAATTGCTAGGTATGAGAAACACACAGCTAACGTAAGAGGAAAGAGAAACACACAACATCACTATCACAATAAGTCAAAAGAGAAGACACTATTTGCAGAATAAATTTCTGGAAAGCAGACTTAGTGGAAGAACAGGAATCAACTGTGTTTGAAGAAACTGGTTCTTCTCACAGTAACTGCGTTTTGGCCCCAAACTACACTACCAGAATTGCCCCTTTGTTTTAATACACCACCCACTTTTAGGCTCAAAGGTTCAGGAATGAGGGAGATTAAACTCCTCTCCCTCTGTCTAGTCTGCCACTCAAAACAGAGTATAACCAGTAAATACAGAAAATTTCAAACGACTGAGGAAGTATAGGAAGAAGAAATCGAATAAATAGAAGAAAAGAATTATGAGGCAAGAAGAAAGAAGGGGGATAAAGGTAAGGGTGTGGAATGATTCTACTGCATCAGCAAGAGTCTTACAACTCTCATGGTCACACCATAGGTAAAAAAAAAAAAAAAACTATTAAGACTTGAGAGTCGTAAGACTGATGAACAGATGAAGATGAAAGAAGAAGGGAGAGAAAGAAGAAGAAAGAAAAAAAAAATTCTCACAAAGAAGATGAGAAAAATCAGAAAAATAAAAAAATAAACAACATACTTGGAGAGAGGGGAAGGAGCCTTCGCCAAAGGCCGCCAAAGAAGAATCGAAGGAGGAGGGACCGCTGGAGTGCTTCACCATTAGCTGTGGAGCGATTTGGGGTTTTGCGAGAATATCGTGTTTTTTTGGTAGAGTTTTAAGTCATTAGCTTTTAATCCAGTGTACCTCATGTGCATCAAAATTTATGCACCAGCCAATCATGAAGTCTATTTTGGAATATTTATAAATCAGCTGAAAAAACATTTTTTTTTTTAAAAGCCAATAAGGCGGTTGCCTTAGGTGCCTTATAGCGCCTTACAACATAAGACAATTGCCTTTCATACCCAACATAAAGCGGCTTACTGCCTTTATCTCTCTCGAGCGCATTAGCGCCTTACTAGCACCTTACCAACGCCTTAATAATTATGGATAAAACACAAACAAATAAGGGCTTAAAGTTGATCCTTGGTGTAATTGGGAATTCATTACCTTGATCTCCCACAGTGGTTACACTAGTCACCACACCATCATATATATCTTTAATTATGTCCACATATTTATTTGAAACACTTCTTTAGTATTTGCCAGATTAACTCTCTGGGGACTTTGTCGTAAACTTTTTCTACGCTAATAAAGACCATATGAAGATCTTTTTTGTGATCGCTAAATCTTTCTATGAGTCTCCCAATTAAATAGTTTCTGTCGTGGATCTTCCTAGCAAAAAACCAAATTGATTGTTTATAATAGTAATTTCTTGTCTTAAGGTGGGTTTCATTAACCTTCTCCTATAATTTCATTGTATGACTCATAATGTTATGCCTTTATAGTTATTGCAACTTTGAGTATCACCTTTTTTTTTTTTTTTTTTGTAAATCAGAACCGCAATGCTTCTCCTCCATTTATCTGGCATTTTCCTTGTGTTCATAATCTTATTAAACGTCTTGGTTAGCCAAGATAAACTATGGATTCCTTAAAGATTTTTTTATTTTTTTAAAATTTTTATTTTTATTTTTATTTCAGACACCCTAATTTTTTGTACATATCTACGACATGTGGTATCTTGATGGGTAATATAATCTTTCAGTCCTCATCCCTTATTAGTACATTACCATCTTCATTTTTAATGCCAAAGTTCTAAATCTCGTTGAAACCAATGATATTTCAGGAAAACCAGGTATTTTTTTGGGCTATGTGGAATTCTTGGTTTTCGACCCCTATACAGTGTTTTTTTTTTGGGTACATGCTATTTTTTTTTCCTTTCAAAGCTAATCCATGAACTATTTCACAAATAGAACACCCAAAATGGTACTTATGGTGTTTTTCTCAGCTGTGTGGTACTTATTTATATTTTTTATTTCATTTACTTAAGATATTATTCATAAATAAGAAAATATCCCTTACTTGAATCCAATAAAAATAGTTAAAAATTCACCCCAGTTAAAGAACAAAAACCGAGTTTTTGGTTGTAGAGAGGCAATTTTCAACTTTCAAATACTGGGGTTTTTCTCAAGTATGAAAATTCCATAAATCTTATAATTGTAGAACATTGCTAAAATCCAAAAGTGCGGTAAAAAATTCATCATGATGCAATGATTGGCTTATGTGTCCATTTCTCTCTCCACAAATTCAATTTTTTGTTTTTGAATTTTTTATTTTATATTCTATTCATTTATGGACAGCCAAACTAAGCTTCCATGCGATTTTAACAACATTTGCGCAATTCAAATAAATTTTGATTGGAAAAAAAAAAAACCTTGGCCAATACAACTTAGATTTAAGCAATATTGGATTTGTTGGAATGAAAATAAATTTATGGACATCAAATTAAAAGATTATTTTACTGCTCCTTTAGTTTTTAGTAAAATTTTAAGATTAATGGAATTTCCAGATTTGAGAAAAATCCCAGCATTTAAAAGTTGAAAATCATTTCTACAATCGAAAATTCAGTTTTTGTTGTTGAACTAGGGGGGTTGACTTTTTTATCCTTTTGGAATTTGAATTTTTAACTATTTCTATTAGATTCAAATAAGGGGTATTTACTTATTTATGAATAATATCATAACTCATAAGTAAATGAAATAACAAATATAAAATCATTTACTTAAATGAAATTTGTCATAAATCAGTATCAAACCTTGCTCGATACCAGTAAGAGTGGTCTTTTACTCACAACTTAGATCTCAGTATTGCAGACCAGATTGGACACTGCCAATCCCAACCTGGATTGGATGTATCTGGCCATACTGGCTGTTCTTTGAGGGACAATTGGTGGTGGTCTGCCAGTTAACTGAATCTGTGCCGACTAATCCACCTCTTCCAACCCAGAGACTACACTGGTCTGTGTGCATCAAAACTTGAACTTCCTACACAATCACTGGTTAACAATTCAAAACAAATGTAAAATGTGATTATTAATTCATATCCCAATCATTGCTTTGCGGCTGCCAGTATAATATACTTTGAAGTGAAAGATCATGGACTTCCCTCTCTCTTGTGTATCTCTTTGTTGGCAAATGGTAATGGTTTTCATATGGGTAAATATTCCTTGGAATTCTGTCTCATTGAATTTTTGCATAGGGAGTGCCTTAAGCTGATTCCCCACGAGAAGTTCTCATTTGCCAAAATTTGGTTATTAGCTGCGCAATTTGAAATATGCCAGAAAAATCTGAAAGCTGCACGGCAAATACTAGGCAATGCAATTGGGAAGGCTCCTAAAGATAAGGTAGTCATTGTGTTTTTAATTCTGATAAACTATCATAGTTGGCGGTGGGTTTGTACTTATAGCTATGCCTATCAAAAACATATATTTAAGAAATATATCGAGATAGAGTTGCAGCTTGGAAATATTGATCGTTGCAGAAAACTATATGAGAAGTATTTGGAATGGGCTCCAGAGAACTGCTATGCATGGAGCAAACATGCGGAGCTGGAAAGGTCATTAAGCGAGACGGAGAGGGCTAGATCTATTTTCGAGCTTGCAATAGCCCAACATGCATTGGATATGCCAGAGTTATTGTGGAAGGTATGGTGTAGGCATTACTCTTTTTTTTTTTTTTTTTTTTGACGTTGGGTATAACTTTGAAGTTACAATTTTGGTTCTTGAATTGGAGTGCTTGCTGTTCAAAGTATTTTAGTATAGTGGCAGTTCTATTTCTGCCCTTTATTTTCAGAATTGCCCTAACTCATTTCTTTTTAAACTTCTTGTACAATTTCCCTGAACAATCACCGCACAATTATTGTCACTTGTTTTCATTGAGAATTTAACCAATAAGTATGGATAAGTAATTGTGTATGTTTACGCCCTCACCCTTTTTCAACACACACAACACACACTCATATATGAAGACACTCCTCCTACCTACTAAGTATTGTTCACTCAGTCTATGAAAAGGTACTAATTTATAATTTCAAAGTAGTGAGACTGCTTCCTCTTAATGCTACCCCTCTTGCTGAAATTCTAATTGCAATGATTTAGTTTTGGGAACTGAATAACGCCTAGCTCACTCTTTGGATGGATTTTTTAATTATTGAAGACCCAATAATGTAAGGGTATTGACTGAGCAATAACCCCCAAGAATATTCCCAGAACTCCAATCAAATAAAACACCTCAAACAGGGGAAACCAGGAAACCAGATTTAGAACAAAGCAGGAAACTGCTGTTGATTTCCAAGAACAGCAGTTATGGATCTCAGATGGACTCCAAACTGGGATCGAGTGGTCTTCTTGTGAATGTGAACAAATCCTCCAAATATGGCTTGTAACAGATCTGTGTACAGGCAGCAGCAGAGAATAGAAAACCCTGGCAGATAAAACTAGGGTTTGGGAGATTTCTTGTGGCAGGTTCAGCAGGCCTCCAAAGGCTCTCAAATCCTGGTCAAAGGCTCCTTTTGTGGCCAGGAACAAACCCTCAAAAGCCCAGGTGGAGCAGGCTACTGTAAGTGCCTGAACTGGAATTCGATAGGATGCTGAAAACCCTAGATTTGATGGAGATCGATTGGTGCCTTGTGATGGGATGGCTGTAGTCTTCTGCCCAGAAACTGTAGGTGACTTGAATGGCTTCAATTGGTCTTCAAATGCTGCTCTCAAGAACTGTTGATAATGGAAAAACAAAGAACAAGATAGGGATGGATGGGTGGATCGAATTGGAGTTGAGGGTGAATGGACTCTCAGTCCTGGGTTTCTCACCCTCAGCTCTCACAGCTGATTAACGCAACCTCTCTCAGGCAAATCTTCACAAAACAGCAAGAGAAAATTTCATTCAATCAATCGTATCTCCATTACATCTGATCAGCCATATATATAGGCTGTACCTTTGCTGATTACATTTAGGGAAGAGTTATCATAACCCAAATAGGAAAGTAAACCGAAGACGCCTATTATAAGTAACACTTAAGTCTTAAAGACCAAGTAACATTATTAATAGAAACCCTATCTCAACTATAACTAACTCTCTAACAAACCAAATTTCAACTATAACTGACTCACTAACTAACAAACAAGTCTCCAAAAATAACTAATTGAAAAACTGACTAACAAATTAAGCTACTGCTGCCCTGATCGAATTGATTCTTCTGTTGGCCCAAACTGAATCAAAGTAGGCCAGTTCGGTGGCCATTAATACTGGCCCTGAGCCTTCTTCCTTCTCTGTAGGTAATGCCAAATTGTGGGGCCATATCTACATCACCCAAAGGTGGGTATCTCATCATCAGTAAATCATTGGCTTCTGAAATATCTGCTTTTTATATGTTTATTCACAGCTGATATTATATTGATGCCTAATGTCACATCTTTGTATATAGACTAGCTCTTTGTTTCGTTACAGTTAATTTCTTCACTGGAGCAAATATCAATTAAAAATAAATAAAAAGAAAAACTGCGTATAGTGAAAATTGACGATAGTTATATTCCTTGGGCAACAGGCATATACATTGACTTTGACATATCAGAAGTTAATACGAAAGAACCAGGCAACTGTATGAAAGGCTGCTAGATCGAACCAAGGACTTAAAGGTGTGGATTAGTTACTCAAAGTTTGAAGCATCTCTTGCTTTGCAAGAGGACAAGGGTATGAACATGGCGGAGGAGAATGATTTGTCTTCCCTTCATGAACAGAAGAAGCAGTGCCTCCAGCATGCTAGAAGTAAGCAAGATGTATCGAGATATTGTTTTTGAAAGTTTGATGCATAGTTACAAACTTACAATCTAGATGTTGATCATTCTGTCATCCGCCAGGGGTCTTTGAAAGGGCAGTTAACTACTTCAGAACATCTGCACCTGAACCAAAAGAGGAAAGGGCCATGCTTTTGGAAGAGTGCCTTGACATGGAGAAGAGCTTTGGCACCATTGGAGATGAAAGTTTAGTCAAGAATAAGCTACCAAAGAAGCTCAAAAAGAAGAGGCCGATTGTATCTGAGGATGGTCCAGCTGGGTATGTCCAACTTTCTGTTGCTCTATTCTTTGAAAGGGTATTAGCATTGGCATATTTATTATCTGGTGAAACATATTCCTTGTCTTCTTTTGAGGGGTGAATGTGATGAAAGATATTCTAAGATGTGGGGGTTGGATGAATGGTTGCCATGCAAATGCTGCAACACAACCAACATCTCTTTCATTTGGTGTTGTTGGTCAAACAGCATGGGGCATCTAATTAATAATTTAACTTGCTTGATTTAAGCTACTTTTCTTCGGCAAATAAATGGGAAAATGTTCTAGCCGAGTTGGTCCTAATTTTGATGATCTGTGCAGTTTTGAAGAGTATTACGACTACCTCTTTCCAGAGGAAACTCAGGCTCCAAATCTCAAAATCTTGGAAGCAGCTTGCAAGTGGAAAAGGCAAAAAGTTGGTTCGGAGGACGATTCATAGGGAAATCCTCTTTCTGCCCTTAAATTCATGGAATTTTACACATTTTCTTTTGTTGCAACTTGATACTAATTTCTTAAGTACAGATGATGTTGCTTCATTTCCTTTTTGGAGTGGGGTTGTAGAAATGCTGTGCATTAAAAGGAAGGTGACCCTTTAAAAGTAGAAGTCAGTGATCGACTGAGTTCTTCACCACCTGAATGGTAACACCATTTACTGATCAGTGATGGGAGTTCACTCAGTTGTAATTATTTTGCTGGATGGATTCCTTCAATTGGTCTGCACGTCCTCTGCAACAGAAGCAAGCCGCCAGGGAACTACATGGACTTGGCTAATTCTCATTTTGGTGAGATTGTGTAGGGCAGCAAGAGTCTGAAATCTTATTTGTTTCCCCCATAGTAACATGTAGACTGGGTCATGTTGTCACCTTTATTTATTTTTTTGGGGGGGCGGGGGGGTGAACAAAGTCTAGTGAATACAGTAGAGTCGAATGATAGAGAGATCAGTCTACTTTATTGTCTGAGACTCTGAGTGCTGCAGGGGAGAGGACTTGAATGTAAGTATGAAACTGATTCACTGAAAGCAACTTTAGGCTGTCAATTTTTTATGTTATCATTGTGGATAAAACGTGGTAAGTGTTGCTGCACGCAATGTGACGAATACAAGGGGTTATGATAAATGGAAATACACTTTCAACCCGAGACAACCAACCAATACCTTTGGTTGCCTCATGAAAAATCTTTAGATCTCCTATCTTGAGAACCAAATACCAAGTATTGGTACTGTAAAGCCAACAAAAACCCCAGACAACCAAGGGAATTAGATTTTCTCTTTTAATAGACGCTTGTTTGTTTGTTCTGGTTTAAATTTGATAATCTCACATTTGGAGTCCTCTATCTCACGAGACCATTCACACCCATCAATGTATCATGCTGCGGAGGTGAGAGATTATTTTGATCCTCAGGGACAGTTTTTTGTTATCCGTAGCTATTACAATATGCTAGTTAGCATGTGTCTTGTGGAAGCTTAATTGCACCTATTTGGTCACATTTTTCTTTTTCTTTCTTTCAAGAGCAATAAAGGTGTGTTTGCTTGGTAAGAAAATAAAGGGGAAGTGTGGTTTCTACACTTGTGCAAGGGCCAATGGGAGTATATGAGGAAGTATTTATAAAAACATCACCCTTTCATGGGAGGTGGGTTGATTATTTAGCCCCCCATGTGTCTGGTTGTTGGGGCTTTCACTCTCCCACATAAAATATTTTCATTAAAATAAAATAAATTTTGACTAAAAATATAACAAAATAAAAAGAAAGACACAATCTCATCATGGCTTCATTAGTTTTTTTGTTTTCTTACGTTTTTCTTTTGTTTTCTTTCTATTTTAACCAAAGCTTGAGTTAATAATACATCTCACTAAACTTCCAATAAAAAATAAAATTCGATAAGAAAAAAATGCATTCAGTAGAAGACTATGCACAGCCTAGGGCTTCTGAACAATAAGTTCATAGAGTTAAACTGAACTTGAGTTCATATCCAATCATGGTTTCAAGTATAAGTATTGTATCAGTTGTATCGGCTATATTGTATTGGTATTAGCTAAGATTGATCTCCGATCTTTGACCGTTCTGGATCCATTACCCTTAACGATTTAGAGGTAAAACAGTAAAAAAATTATACTTTTTAAAAAACCAAGGGCAAAACCGACAAATAGTCACCGATCCGATCTGAATCGGTATAAACGGTTCAACTGGGGCTAACCCTTCTTGAACCAACTTGAAAACACTACATATAGATATGCAATAGATAAGGCTTAGCCCAAGACACTCCACGACAGCCACTCGTTCTTGAAGAGAAGAAAACCACTTGGGAGTCTGGTATTACTATCACAGGAGCAGAGAGAGAAAGAAAGACAGAGAGAATAGTAAGATGACAATAACCTGTGCCCTGAAATCTCATATTTCTTTGCCGATGCAATCTAACCTCAATAGGCCAACAGCTGAACCTACCACCGGTCTCATCCTTCCCCTCAAAACCAAGCCAAGAAGAAACCCTTCAGGTCCAAAACAACAAAGCCTAATTATAAAAAGGTTCACTGAGGAAAGCAACAGGGACAAGAAGAAGCCTCTCACCAGCTTCAGCTTCAAACCCGATGTCCCTAGACCTTCACAGAGAAGGACTGATGGGCTCCAAAGGTTTGTGATATTGGGTGCTGCTTCACTTGGGTTGGCAGTTCTACTTGCAGGGATAGAAGATGGGAATAAAGCCTTGGCTCTGGGTCCTGAAGGGCCTTTGGTAGAGGAGTTTTGGGACAATATGAGGAGATATGGTCTATATATTGTTACAGTGAGCACTGGAGTTATTTACACTGTGTTCCAGCCTATTCTGGAGCTTTTGAAGAACCCAATCACTGCAATTCTGGTCATAACCATCTTAGTTGGCAGCGTTTACATTGTTACCCAAGTGCTTTCAGCTATGGTTGGTGTCTCTAATTTTTCTTATGATTATGGCTATTAGTATTTAGAGTCATTTTGGATTAACAAATAGACTCTCTCTCTCTCTCTCTCTCTCTCTCTCTCTCTCTTTCTGTGTGTTTTTTTTTTTTTTTCTTTTATATATAATAAAATTCCAATCTACATAATATTATTTGTATTTAGAACTTAAAAATCAAGATGTGTTCATAGCACCTCTGCTGGGAATTAGGGACTCTATAGAGTCGGCAACGGTAGTTGGTAGTGGATAATTCTCTCTTAAAGCAAGCGACCAGAAATGGAATCTCCTCACACAGAAAATTGTGATGGAGAGAGCTCTAGGGAAAATCGGATGATCTGAACTCAAGCCCTCAACCATTGATATGGCCATATCCACAAAATCAATTGTTAAAAAA
>NC_056569.1:23482067-23482679 GCF_013358625.1 Macadamia integrifolia
AAAAAAAACTTAATTTCCTTAAATTTTTTTCTAACTCCCCACATTTTTTCAGATGAAAGAATAATTAAAAAAGAAAAAAAAAGGGGGGGAGAGGTTCCCTTTGAACCCTGAAGGCCTTTTTATTTTTTTGATAAAACCAGAAGGCAATTTCTCACCAACCCTATATCTTTATAATAGTGTCATGGCCTTTCTTTTTCCCAACCTCATATATTTCATGTTAAAAAAAATATATTGATAGCAAAAGTGTTTGCCGAGTCAAGAAAGTAAGAAGTGGGAGATTTCTTGAAAGGCAACATATCTCCTATGCAATGGGTACACACACGGAAGTATCATTAAGACGAGTTTTTCACCTTTCATGAGGGGCAGGATGGTTATTTCATCCCCTTGTATCTAGATGCAAAGACCATGTTGTTTTTCAAAAAAAAAAAAAACTCTTGCAACAGAATTTAATTTTTATTTAAAAAGAAAAAATTTCACACATTCAAGTGTGTTCTACTAATTTACCAAAAAAAAAAGTGTGTTCTACTAAAATGATGGAACTTATTTGGATTCAATTTGACATGATTCACCTATTCTCTACGTTCTCCCCTGCCCCCACCACCACCCCCCCCA
>NC_056569.1:23482699-23489468 GCF_013358625.1 Macadamia integrifolia
CCCCCCCCAAAAGAGAGAGAGAGAGAGAGAGAGAGAGAGAGAGAGAGAGATGTGAGAGGCTCATTAGTTTGGTTAGTTATCATGTGATGTGCTGCCTAGCTATGGAATTCTCTTTTTGGCTTTAAGAAAATAAAAGAGCGTAATGTAATAGTGCGTGTTATGTCAAGACACTTCACACGTATTATATCCAAGTGTTCTACTCTCTCTCTCTCTCTATATATATATATATATATAGAGAGAGAGAGAGATAATTCGCTATTTTGAGAAGTATCCTGAATTCAATTCCTCTAGTTGATGGATATAAATGTGTCCCAACATAGCTTGGTAAGTGCGACAATTACTAGAAGGAATATAAAGGATTGTTTCATCTTGGAGGTGATTTTCAAGGACCCATGTTGCACTATAGAGGGTGATTATGTTCTTAAGGAGAGTGGCAATGGCATGTCAGCCCCACCTTTATTCTTATTCTCATAAAGTCATATGTTTGCAATTGGCAAGTGTTCTTTGTTCTTGTATTAATCTCTCAACAGTATGTGGTTGCTTCATTTGAAGCGTTAAGCCCTTGAGATAAGTCCAATATTCTGAATTTCTTTGGTACAATTTCTTTTTTCTTATTTTTTTTGGTTAACGATTGGTATTCAGTCAACCATTCAACTTTCACCGAAAGCAGTGAAGAACATTAAACACCCCTGTGTAAGTGACCATAAGAAAATAAGAGAAGTCGAACTCAGAACCACAGGCTTCTTGAGGCGAAAGTCCCTCGTCAACTCGATTAAACAAAATTTGGCTACTACCCGAGTTGCAGCCAAGTAGTTGCAACCTCCTACTGGCAGCCAAGTAAATGGAACAATTCACCTCCCCCTAAGGTTCACAAATACTCTCCTAGGTTATAGTATTTTCCAAAATACCCTTTTAGATTCTATTTCTTTTGTTGCCACAGGGATTGCAGCTACTTGGTTGCAACCCAGGCAGTAGCTAACTCGACTACCCCCAGGGGTTATTTCAACTATGTCCACACGATAGTTTAAACATATTGAATATGACTTGTGAATGATTAAAATTGAATATTATTCATTCAATGATAGTAGATAACCTTCACTTGATATCTTAGCACCTTCCATGTTAAGTTGTTTACAAAACAAGAAAATTTCATGGGAGCATGAAAAGAGAACCGGTCATAATATATGCACTCAAATGGTCCTTTTGTGGAAGAGAGAATTTGGAGCTATCTTGTAGGTAGGGATACATATTGACTTTTACTTATTTATTCAACGGCCTTTATGTCAATATTTTATTGTTTAACCCCCAAGGGTTAGTGTAGTTGGCTTAGAAGGGACAAGGTACTCCGCTTCAGGAAGTGAGGTCCCGTGATCAAACCTTTGCCGCTGCATCTAACTTCTTGGAACCACTGCACGAGAGTTTCTATCTCAGATTGACCTGGTCCTATGTAAACAGTGTCATAGTGACCCCATGAATTAGTCAGGTCAAAGATCCGTACATCCTGAGTATCAAAAAAAAAAAAAAACCTTTGTTATATGATTTGGGAGACATTTTATTTGTGTCATTGATACAATTCAGCTTTAACAAATAGTTGTTGACTTGAACTACAAGATTAGAGTTTGTGATTTGATTTTTAATATAAGCAAGGTATATTAATTAATATTAATTAATTCAACCTTAATTTTTGAATAGATCTGGTTTGAACTGATTTTGCTATCCGAGCTTCTAGAAGGCAATCACAATATTTGATTCTTTCTAGGAAAATTTTCTTGGAAACTTTGATCAAAAGGAGAAAGAAAAAAATTTGATTGGGTTCAATTACCTGATGGGATTCCAATTAAGATATCCCTCTTGTGATTAAATGTAATTCATTAATTTTCCAAATGGTGGGAGATTTTTTTTTTTTTGGTGAAGGTGGGAGACTTGTTCTGAGTCTGGTGAATCCTTACGAACGTGAACGTCCCTGGTCTGTGGATATGGCATCTATTTTCTCTTTCCTCATTTAATAGATGCTATATCCATGGATCAGGGATGTTCACATATATTCACTTACGTGAAGATTCACCGCTCTCAAACAATTTCCATCTTATGCTTTGTGCTCTAGCCAATCTTATTTGCTTGAGGTTTATGTAGTATAATGGAACTAAAGGGATAGGGTTCCATGAAATAAAGGCTTACTATGCTCTCTTGTCTTTGGGGGTATTTTGACATATGCAACATGCTTGGTGCGAAGCTAGGGTTTGGTGTTGTGAGGTGAGGCCTTAGTGTGTGGTTTCCAATGGCTTTATGAATAGAGGGCACTCGGGATACTTTAGACATGATATTCTACATGTTCTACTCTCTCTGTCTCTGTTTTGCCTCTTGGTTTACTGTTTTGGAAAGTATTCTTAGCTCAATTCCTCATATTGTTTGAGCACAACTGTCCTGTCTCCTGACTGGCCTAATGAGTAAGTGTAACAACTACTTGAAGGCCTAAGAGGTTGTTTAGAAGGTCAATTCACAAGAATATCTCCATTGTATCATAGAGGGCAACCACGGGAGAGTGTCTAGGGGCATGACTCAACCCAACCTTTATTCTTATTTGTGTTTGCAGTTGGCAAGTGTTTGTGATTTTCGTTCATGTATAAAACTCTCCTACAGAATACAGTACGTGGTCGCCTCATTTGAAGTGTTAACCAATTGAGATAAATCTTATATTCTCAATTTCTTTAGGGTTATTTTCAATACTTAATATTTCAACTAAGTTCACACTATGGTTTAAACACATTAAATATGACTAATGGATGGCTAAATCTGAATTTTCTAAATCCTTTTCGTATTTAGTTGTTTAATTATAAAGCAAGGAAGAGAACTTATTCTCAGACAATTTCCACAGAACAAGGGAAGGACAGGACTACTGGACTGGTAAAATTAAACTGAAACAAACTTAGATTATTGGATAGAAACCCACAAAGAAAATCACTACTGATGGATACCAATTCATACACTGCTCTTAATTGAGGAACTATATCCACTATTAAGATCATAATATCTAGACCAGAGCATTACACCACCATACTTGGAGTAAACCCTAATTACTGGAAGCACTTGAGAGGTTAGCACATCTGCAGGGATGTATCCACTACCAGCTGCATCAGAAGAGGCAGGTAACCCTAGGAAGATCTTCCCGGCCGGAACTTTCGTCGCCCATGTGTTCCATGAATTCAAAAGATTTGTGACATTACCAGAGGTGTATTCACAAGGATTATTGTTATAGAACTGAACCCAAACATAGTCAAAAAGACCAGTATTGAGTGCAGTTCCAAGATACTTATCAGGGTAAGGACATTGTGGTGCCGCCGTCAAGTAAACCTTCCTCCCTTTCTTACTATACTGAGAGAGGTACTTAGCTAGTTTGTCCCAGTATCCCGTCGATCCCATCTCGATGTCGAAGTCTATGCCATCGAGAACCGCTTTGCCAAGCGGTCGAGACGACGACGATACATTACCGCCGAGGAAGTTGTTCCAAAGGTAATTGGCGACGTCCTCTGCGTCTTGGTTTGAGGTTAGAGTGTAGTTACCAACACCACCACCAATGGAGAGCATTACCTTAAGGCCTAGGCTTTGGCAATAGGTGATTTGACTACTGAAAATGGTGCAACCACCTGAATCTGGATTGCAATGGCCGGCGAGATTGAACGCCGGTGTCTGGCCGCCACCGAACTTGTAGAGGAAAGCTATGTTCACGTAGGAATAGTTTCCTGTTGCACAGGTTTCGTTTAAGGTGCCTTCATATCCGTTCTGACCCCAATAGATTGCGATGCCACCGGCGGCGAGAGAGGTGTCGACGAGGAGGGTGAGCACAAGGAAGGAGAGGAGGAATGATAATTCTTGACGTTTGATAGCCATAACTAACTGCTTAGGAATAATGGGTCTTTGCTCAGGCAATGCTTAGGGGATGGAGAGTGGAAGTAGTCCTTTTTATAGGAGCTAGGAAGAAAGCAAGTCAAGAAAGTCAGAAAGTATCTTCCTTAGGTATGAACATAGTAGATACCATTTTCAAATTTGACCGGCTTTAAATTAGGTATTGATGTTGGTTCGGGATTTGGGTTGAACTCAGGATTAGCTATTGACTTCTACGGTCAAAACTTCTCAAGTCTCACCGTCCATTACTCTTCCTACGTGTAGATACAAGGGTATTGAAATGATCATCTCACGTCCAATGTTGGATGCTTTGATATACGTTTTCATTTTCATTGGTCCTCGTGCTGGTGCAAATCTATAAGAGCCACATGATTAAGTAGCGTTCTCTCTCTCCATTTAACAAGTTTTAGATTTGAATTCAATCATATTTACTCTCATCTATGTGCACCCTTTTTGTAATCTTGAATATTTAGATATATTGTTTTGGCATTTGACAAAATTCATTGAGATTGAAATTTGAAATACGATCAATAGTTTTAGGGTTTTAGTTCACAATAAGGGTCATTGCTGATCCGTATCGAGCTGATACCAGATTAAAAAATATTTTTCCAACGAAAATCTAGGGTTGAAGTCGAATCATTGATAATGTCCCAGCCATGTATTGGTCTCGAGCATGGTCATTATTGATACGGATCAACTAATACACTAATCCGATACCGATTCCTAAAATCCTGCTAAATGCCCATAAATTTTCAACCCCTCCTAATCTCCCACATTCGAAAACTTGGTGTTAATCCCTAAATTACATTTGTCTTCATAACTGGTTATGGAAAAGTTCAACCATACATATTCAAAAGTTTCATATCCTATTTCAATCTTTTTAAAGATTCAATTACCATACAGGAAGCCATAGCCCTTCCTGAATGTATTTTTAGAGGTCATAACAATATAACTCATACTCTGTAGTGTAGCTTATTGGACCCAGTGTAGATTTAACTCCAAAAGATATCTACTACAAGATATCTTAGTATTCTTATGTGTTCAATTATGATGTTTTATTTGTTTCATCCTTTGTAATCTTGTCGGAGACTTGTTGTATTAGCTGTTAAATGAATCACAGAGGAAAAGAAGTTTCAAAATATATCATTTTTTATTTTCAAGTTTTATCTCCCACAAATTTTGACCTAAGACTTCCCCGATATTGCTTCTAGTGAAGAGTGGGAAATCTTAACAACAGTAATGGAAGATAATAGATTGAGGTTCATATAGGATAATGGGAACCATAAGGAAAGGGTTCCATGAAAGAAACACTTACTCTGCTCTCGTCTATAGGGGTTTGGGGTTTATTTTGACATCAAGTCGTGCCATACTAGGGTGTGGTATGGCAAGGCGAGGCGAGACTTTAGTGTGTTTGGTTTTCAATATGGGTATCTCTTTATGAATAGAGGATGTCCATGGTACTTTAGACATGATATTCTAAGTGTTCCATTCACATATTCTCTCTCTCTCTCTCTCTCTTTCTTTTGTCTCTTGGTTTATTGTTTTTAGAAGTATTCTGAATTCACCTCTTTATTGATTGAGCACAACCTAAATATAACTGACATGACCTAGTAAGTAGCTGTAACAACTACTAGAAGGCCTAAAGGGGTTGTTCCATCTTGGAAGTTGATTCGCAAGGTCCCATATATATTACATCATAGAGGGGCAACTACTTTCTTAAGAAAAGTGGCTAGTGGTATGACTTAGCTCCAACTTCATTCTTATTCCTATAAGTCTTGTGTTTGCTGTTGGCAAGTGTTCATGTTCTTCTATAAATCTCTCCTTTTTTCATTTTTTTAATAAGATAAAAAAATTTTTTCTTTTGAAGTTTCACAACCTTTGTAACAAGACCAAGAACTATCTCCATAAAGGTATAAATCTCTCCTCCAATATGTGGTTGCTTCTTTTGAAGCGTTAAGCTGTTGAGATAAGTCACATATTCTCAATATCTTTCGTGTCATTCCAAAACTTAAAATTTCAACTAAGTTCACACAATGGTTTACATACATTGAATATGACTTCTGAATGGTTAAAACTAAACATTCTTCATTCAACGATGGTGGGTGTGACATTTTTTTTTTTAATAATAATAATAATAATAATAGTCGATGACCTTCACTTGATATTCTTAGCACTTTCTATATTTAATTGTCTACATAGAAAGAAAAGTTCGTTAGAACGTAGAAAGAGAACTGGTCATAATATATGCAGTCAAATGGTTCTTTTGTGGAAGAGAGCTCTATTTCGAAGCTCTCAAGGAGAGAGATAATCAGTTGGTTAACCAGTTGCAGAGTCAATTTACCTCATAATTGACTATCTTCGAGGTGGGGTTACATATTGACTGGTGCTTATTTGTTGAATTATTTTATGTCAACAATTTAATTACAATTTGACTAGGTCGAACACTAGGATAGCCTAGTGGTGGTAGCTTCGGCTTGTGGAGTTTCCATCCACGGGAGGAGGTCGTGGGATTGAACCGTGTCATATGCGTTGTGTGAGTGTGTGTGTTTTTTTTTTATTTATTCTGTACCCATCCGTGGGTTGCCCAGATGGTTAGGGCGAAATGGGGATTGTGTAGATTAGGCGCACGGTCTCAGGTTCAATAAGAATGATACTTGTCTTGACGTCGCCTAGATGCAATAGGTGTGAAAAGACCGTACTATCCCACGCTGAAGTTGCTCGCGTGCCTCCCATGGCCACGCCAATTGGCATGTACCTACGCCAAGAGGTAGCATTCTCTTGCCCTTTAAATAAAATATCCTATACATGTTGATGCCCCTGTGCACAGTCTCATTGCAATAGGTGTGAAAAGACCGTACTATCACAC
>NC_056569.1:23489488-23489924 GCF_013358625.1 Macadamia integrifolia
TCTCTCTCTCTCTCTCTCTCTCTCTCTTTCTGTGTGTTTTTTTTTCTTTTTTATATATATATATATATATATATATAATAAAATTCCAATCTACATAATATTATTGGTATTTAGAACTTAAAAATCAAGATGTGTTCATAGCACCTCTGCTGGGAATTAGGGACTCTATAGAGTCGGCAACGGTAGTTGGTAGTGGATAATTCTCTCTTAAAGCAAACGACCAGAAATGGAATCTCCTCACACAGAAAATTGTGATGGAGAGAGCTCTAGGTAAAATCGGATGATCTGAAGTTCTGAACTCAAGCCCTCAACCATTGATATGGCCATATCCACAAAATCAATTGTTAAAAAAAAAGGAAAAAAAAACCCGCAAACAGCTGCACTTACCTTTCATATTTAATTTGCTTTTAACACCCCACCAACCCCCCCCCCCCCC
>NC_056569.1:23489944-23510981 GCF_013358625.1 Macadamia integrifolia
TGAAAGAAACACTTACTCTGCTCTCGTCTATAGGGGTTTGGGGTTTATTTTGACATCAAGTCGTGCCATACTAGGGTGTGGTATGGCAAGGTGAGGCGAGACTTTAGTGTGTTTGGTTTTCAATATGGGTATCTCTCTATGAATAGAGGATGTCCATGATACTTTTAGACATGATATTCCAAGTGTTCCATTCACATATTCTCTCTCTCTCTCTCTCTCTCTCTCTCTCTCTCTCTCTCTCTCTCTCTCTCTTGTCTCTTGGTTTATTGTTTTTAGAAGTATTCTGAATTCACCTCTTTATTGATTGAGCACAACCTAAATATAACTGACGTGACCTAGTAAGTAGCTGTAACAACTATTTAGAAGGCCTAAAGGGGTTGTTTCATCTTGGAAGTTGATTCGCAAGGTCCCATATATATTACATCATAGAGGGACAACTATTTTCTTAAGAAAAGTGGCTAGTGGTATGACTTAGCTCCAACTTCATTCTTATTCCTATAAGTCTTGTGTTTGCTATTGGCAAGTGTTCATGTTCTTCGTTATTGTATAAATCTCTCATTTTTTCATTTTTTAATAAGATAAAAAAAAAAATTTCTCTTTTGAAGTTTCACAACCTTTGTAACAAGACCAAGAACTATCTCCATAAAGGTATAAATCTCTCCTCCAATATGTGGTTGCTTCTTTTGAAGCGTTAAGCTGTTGAGATAAGTCACATATTCTCAATATCTTTCGTGTCATTCCAAAACTTAAAATTTCAACTAAGTTCACACAATGGTTTACATACATTGAATATGACTTCTGAATGGTTAAAACTAAACGTTCTTCATTCAACGATGGTGGGTGTGACATTTTTTTTTTTTTAATAATAATAATAGTCGATGACCTTCGCTTGATATTCTTAGCACTTTCTATATTTAATTGTCTACATAGAAAGAAAAGTTCGTCAGAACGTAGAAAGAGAACTGGTCATAATATATGCACTCAAATGGTTCTTTTGTGGAAGAGAGCTCTATTTCGAAGCTCTCAAGGAGAGAGATAATCAGTTGGTTAACCAGTTGCAGAGTCAATTTACCTCATAATTGACTATCTTCGAGGCGGTGTTACATATTGACTGGTGCTTATTTGTTGAGTTATTTTATGTCAACAATTTAATTACAATTTGACTAGGTTGAACACTAGGATAGCCTAGTGGTGATAGCTTCAGCTTGTGGAGTTCGCACCCACGGGAGGAGGTCGTGGGATTGAACCCTGTCATATGCATTGTGTGAGTGTGTGTGTGTGTGTGTGTTTTTATTTATTCTGTACCCACTCGTGGGTTGCCCAGATGGTTAGGGCGAAATGGGGATTGTATGGATTAGGTGCACGGTCTCAGGTTCAATAAGAATGATACTTGTCTTGACGTCGCCTAGATGCAATAGGTGTGAAAAGACCGTACTATCCCACGCTGAAGTTGCTCGCGTGCTTCCCATGGCCACGCCAATTGGCATGTACCTACGCCAAGAGGTAGCATTCTCTTGCCCTTTAAATAAAATATCCTATACATGTTGATGCCCCTGTGCACAGTCTCATTGCAATAGGTGTGAAAAGACCGTACTATCACACGCTGAAGATGCTCGCGTGCCTCCCATGGCCACGCCAATTGGCATGCACCTACGCCAAGAGGTATCATTCTCTTGCCCCTTAAATAAAATATCCTGTACATGTTGATGCCCCTATGCACAGTCTCATTGTCTATGTTTGTTTAGGGGCTACGTAACCAGAGAACGCCCGTATCATTTGTGCTGCTTTAGCTTTAACAAATCTTAGTTGCTGACTTAAACTACAAGATTGGAGTCTTCAACCAATAAAAAAAAAATAAAAACTACACGATTGGAGTCCATAGTTTGATTTTTAATTTAGGCAAGGTTTGCTAATTAATTAATTCAACCTTAATTTTTTTTTTTTATGCAAGAGAAAAAATCAATTAATATAACCAAAATGAGTACACATCCTGGATACAACATCATAATTTGCTGAGCCTGACTTTCCTAATTAAGTTATTTGCCTCCGCCACTAAAGATCTACTACACTTAATCATATTTACATACTTAAAATGTGAAGAGTTTTAGAGCTATCAAATAACAAGATAAACAAGTCCCAAGGCTATCCTTTCTTGCCGTCTTACTATAGCAAATCCACCATTTGCTTACAATCCGTCCAACCACTATTTTCCCATCCCTGCTTATGAGCAGCTTCAGGACCTTGTAACAAATCCCTAACTTTAGTATCTTCAGCACTCCCAGCAAAAATATAATCAACCCAAGCTAGAAGAAAACAAGAGTAAAAGAGGAAAACAGACGCCCAACCAGTTTCTCCAGTTTGTTGGTCATAACTGCGATCACATATTATCACTTATCGATCCCCAGGTGATATCCCATATATGGTAAGGACTAAGAACAGCTGCTCTATATTGACCATTTTCATTCAAATTCTCATCATAAACACTGTGAGAAAGGGGCAGAAGGATATTGGAATAAAAAACGTATTGAGAAATTAATTGAACAAGGAAATTGGGATTAGGACTCCTTGAACCGAACAATTTTTTATTCCTAGCCTATCATAAGAAATAAAAAGATATAGCAAGAACAGAAACAATGGTTTAATGTCAGATTTAGAGAGATTAGAGTTAGAGATGAGATCACGAAAGGAGATGAAGTAAAGAAAAGCTAGAAAGAGTCCGAATTCCTAATGGCCGAGCTGCCCAGATATGCTTACAAGTTACAACCATAAAATTCGATTCTCTTTTTGGGAAAAAAAAAAACCCATGATTGGGTTGAATTTATCTGATGGAATTGGAATTCTGATCCATCCATTATTAATTAGTCATAATTTGACAATCTTTTTGTATGGATGCTCATGCTCATCCTTGCTTGGAATCTTCACGTAGTTGACCATATGCCATTAAGTTGGGATAAGTTTTGGATGTTATTGTTGTTGTTGTATTCATCCGTGATTAAAGGTACTCATTGATTATTTTCAATTATTTTCTACATCAAATCTTGTGTACATACTTGTTCTACCACAAGAACTCTTTGGATTACAATATTTAATGAAGTGATTCCGAATATCATATGAAGACCTATAATTAATTCTTAAACTGAAACAAACTTAGATTATTGCAGAAATTAACCCACAAAGAAAAGCAGTGATGGATACCAACTCATACACTGCTCTTAATAGAGGAACTATACCCACTTTGAAGATCATAATATCTAGACCAGAGCATTACCCCACCATACTTGGAATAAGTCTTTGTTACTGGGAGGACTTGGGAGGTTAGAACATCTGCAGGGATGAATCCACTACCGGCTGCATCAGAAGAGGCAGGTAACCCTAAGAAGATCTTCCCAGCCGGAACCACCGTCGCCCATGTGTTCCATGAATTCAAAAGATTTGTAACATTACCAGAGGTGTATTCACAAGGATTATTGTTATAGAACTGAACCCAAACATAGTCAAAAAGACTAGTATTTAGAGCAGTTCCAAGATACTTATCAGGGTAAGGGCATTGTGGAGCTGCAGTCAAGTAAACCTTATTCCCTTCATTACTATAATTCGAGAGGTACTCAGCTAGTTTATCCCAGTATTCCGTCGATCCCATCTCGATGTCGAAGTCTATTCCATCGAGCACGGCGTCGCCGAGTGGTCTAGTCGATGATGATACATTACCACCAAGGAAGTTGTTCCACAGGTAGTCAGCAACGTCCTGTGCATCTTGGTTGGAAGTTAGAGTATAATTCCCAGAACCACCACCAAGGGAGAGCATCACTTTAAGTCCTAGACTTTGGCAATAGGTGATTTCACTACTGAAAATTGTGCAACCACCTGAATCTGGATCGCAATGGCCTGCTAGATTGATCTCCGGGGTCTGGCCGCCGCCGAACTTGTAGAGGAAAGCTATGTTCACATAAGCATAATTACCTGATGCACAGGTTTCGTTTAAGGTGCCTTCATTTCCATTCTGACCCCAATAGATTGCGATGCCACCAGCGGCGAGAGATCGGTGGACAAATAGGGTGAGCACAAGGAAGGAGAGGAGGAAAGGTAATTCTTGATGTTTGATAGCCATAACTAACTGGTGAGGAGTAATGAGTTTGAAAGAATTGGATTCTTTATATAGGAGGAAGAAAGTTAGCAAGTCTTTTCCTTATGAACATAGTAGATACCAATTTTCAAATTTGGACAGCTCTTTGCTTTGACAATGTAACTAGAGCTCATGAACAAGACCCACGAGGAACACATTACAAATTAAAAAGAGAATTCTCTAACTGGAATTCAGGACAAGGACAACACTGAGAAGATCATATATAACAGAACCAACCAACAAAAACTTATCATCTAATTATCCAGATTGGATGCACCCACCAATTCTAGAAAAGAATTAGGTTTCTAGGAGATTTCCTATTTTCCTTTCCTTCGGAATGAAGATATATCGGGTCTTCATACGAGAACCATTCTCCTACGATTCTGATCCACACACATGGAATCTAGTCCGTATTGTGGATTCTAGCTGGATTCCATGTGTATGGATCAAGATAGTACGAGAACCTGATTAGGAATAACTGCTTTACATTTATCATCCACATCCACACGGATATCACTAGTGATAGAAGGTGTAGTCATCCTGATTATTACAGAAAATACAGAAGTTTCTCTCCTTCCGTATGTGGTCGGTAGTAGGACAAATTGCTAGTTTGACCATGCACCCAATAGAATCCCCCTTCAATGTCTTCTAGGCCCACTTGGCCTCTAAAACGACACTACTCCCTGATGGCCTTCTAGAAGGAGAAGGTTAACATAGTTTCAAAATATTTCCCCATCTTAGTAGAAGGGTAGTAAAAAAATTAGATGATCTCTACTCTCTAGACCCGCTCAATAGAAAGGAGTTCATCAACACATTTTTCTTATGAAGCTGATTTTTGGTAGGTAGGTAGACTATTTTACCAAGCTCCTCCAAGTAGTTTCCGTGTGCTTAGGAATACAACTCTTGAACCACACCCGATGCACCTTTAGAGAATGATACCTCAGAATGTTATAACTAATCTAGTAGAGAAGCGTTAGAAGGGAACCATTACTAAACCAGGCTTGATAAACTCCATTGAAACTAAAACTTGACATGTGAACGATGAATCTTGAGCTCTGTATGTCTATAAAATTTCAACCCTTTTCCAACCTCCCATATAGCAAAACTTGGTGTTCTTCTATGAATTCCCTGAACAGTATACTGACTTGGAAAAGGTCAACTAACTTATTCAAAAGTTTCATCTCCTATTTCAATATTTTTTTAAAAAGACTTATGGAGCTTATAGGCAGTCATAGCTCTTCATATTTTCAGAGTTCAAAACAATATTACACACATTTATCCTTACCCTTGACCATGTCTATATAATTCTGGATATCTTGTACGGCATATGCTTATTATTAGAATATACCATTAGGTATATAACCATTGGGTATATAATATGTTCAAAGAAATGTTATATATATATATATATATATATATATTACCAGATTTGACTTATTCTTTCAAACAAAACCATAACATTCAGTGGACCTTCACCAATCACCATGGTGATATGATTTTGGTTTTATCATTAACTTAACAATCTTTTGTTCATAGTCTAAAATACCTTTCTCTCGTCCAACTAGAGAGTCAAATAGGGTGGATGAAATGATTTTATCCATCTACGGTAGAGAAAAACTTGATCCTAATCATATAAAAAAGTAATTATCTTGCAACTTGATTAAGGTCAACTGTCATCATTCTTTGATAGACATAATTAATTAAGATGGACTAACATATGAGAGAGACTAATGAAAGACTTTGAATTGAATAATTCATATGAAAAATAAAGGGAAAATTATATGTGAGCCTGAGTTTCCCTTCATCTAGAACCACTTAATTCATGGATCTTTTGATGAGATTGAGAAAAGATATTTTCGACCTTTGTAAATATGGGTGAGAGTTAATGATTCATTTATGTTAATTTGAACATTTTTATAAAAAGGAAAAGAAATTCATTAATAAGAAAGGAAGGATTTTACATCAATGTAGGAATTAAGGTTATAGAAGGAGGTTCGCTTTGAAGGATCTTATATTTATGTCAGTTTGGACATTTGCATCATTACAAAGACATCTCTCAGACTAAAAGACCTAGTTTTGTCTAAGATTCTAAGGTTCTAAGATTATGTTTTTGCATTCGCTGAAGTATACAGACGTCTCATTAAAAATGCAAACATATGCACCAAAGTGGGGCAAGAATTGGGAGATTGATGTTGGATCCCCAAATTGTGGATGTAAAAAAAATGTTGTGTCTACACAAATAAATGAACATTTGTCCAAGGATGCAGACGTCTCCTTAATTCACACGAATGTCTCTAGATCATGTAGACGTCTCTTAAGTTAAGTGGGCGTACTCTGACGAAGGAAACATATAATTTACATGTATAATTCTACAGGAAGTGTTTCCGAAGGGGGAGTGCGGCTCCTGCACTTGCTCAAGGGTCAATGTGAATGCACGAAGAAGCATCAATAGGGATATTATTTTGCATTTCTTGGAGGGTGGGAAGTTGATTATTTTGCGGCCCTATGTGTCTTAGCATAGGATTAATAATCATTTTTCGATAAGATTGGATTGGGCCAGACCAAGACCTCAACCCAAGCTTGGCCAGTGCAAGCTCTAGTTAAAAATGAGAAATACTTACGGAACAAGTTATTTGTTCATAACGATCACTCTCGTTGCGTTAAGCAAATTGAAAAGAAATTGGATGGAAGTCAAAAGTGATATCATCAACCCACATTTATACTATGTCAACTTACCAGTTCTACTCATACTGAAAAAAAAAATTGTACAAAATTTATCTACTGTGAGTTAGTGAGCGACAATGAAAATCCAACAATTGAAAAAATGAGTTAGTGAGTGACAATGAAGATCCAACAATTGGAGAATATGCCGAGACCTTTTCAACTGTTGAATTTTCATTGCTGTCACTCAGCGCTCACCATGAAGACCTTGAACCTGCGATTCATAAACAAATAGATAGCTTACAAGCCGCCTTCTAGAGAGTTGACATCCACTTTGGTGATAAGAATGATTTTTTTTTATTATTATTATTATTTTTTTTTGACAATGTCTGCCGTTAAACCCTGTAGATCACCCCATGTGAGTGATGAAGAGAGGTCCACGATTTGGGTTATTCCATGCTTGGAAGAAGAAACAGAAAAAGAAATAAATATAGTGATAATTTGATTCTTTGTCGTCGCAGTAAATAGGAGGAAAAAATGGAATGTCTTTCCTTGTCTTCCAAATCATTTCTATTTTGTAAATTTTGAAAACTAAATTTAATTTACATTCATGTTATATGATTTGCTGCTGGGATTACTGTATTTTTGTTTAAGTTTCAAGTCACTGTAAATTCTTTGTTGGTGGAGACTGGAGAGGGTATAATCAAGGATTTTAATTGGGAGTGTAATAAACTAATATTTCCATGAAATTATGATAGAAATAACGAATCCAGCTCTTATTTTTCCTCTTCTGTTCCTTCTTTTTTTCCAATTTAGGATAAGATTGAGGAGAAGAGAGTTGATGTTAGATGAGGGAGAAGAGGAGAAGTCCAATACTTTGTGAAGAGTGTGGTGCGAGCTTAAGAAACCCCCACATGTGAAGCATATGCAAAGACATTTGCTTGAGGTATTCTCTGCTACTGCCACTTACCTTACTAAATCCCTTGCTTTCATCTTTTCTGTTTCTATTTTATTTAATTTTTCTGTGTAAGTTTTAGCTTCTTAACCCAATTTGAAATTCCTGATAAATGACTTGATGATGTGCTCAGCTTCAAGAGATTGAACCTTTCTGGCTCGGAATGGCTAATCACCGAGTCTGTTTCGATGTTCTTTTCTTTAACCCTGTTTTCCTTTGTGGGTTTCGATCGTTGGCGCTTGGTAGTGACAGATCAATGCCAGGCTTTGTTTAATTCTATGGTGTTAGATTTTTTATGAATCTTTCGGTTATATTCTACCTTTTAACTGCCAATGATTTATTGAAGAGTGAATTTGGTCCCTTTGAAGTAGAAGGAAATAGTTTTGAATTTTGTGGAGTGGTAGTTTAGTTGAGGGTAGAGGGCAGACCTTGGCGCAACAGTAAGGTTGCTCCATTGCTGAGTGGTCGCAGGTTCGAGTTAGGAAACAGTCTCTCTGCAAAGTGGAGGTAAGGCTGTGTACATTATGACCCTCCCAAATTCTGCATTGGCGGAAGCCTCGTGCACTGATAACACCTTTTTTGGTTGTTTAGTTGAAGTAATGCTTGGATTCTTCTTTTACTTTTATAGTTGTGTGGTGCAACATATTAAAACCAGGTTTGGGGGAGATATGCCTTGTTGCTGCGCATTATTTACTAATGCAGTCTATGTGATGGAATGATCTACTCAAGCGTCTTGCGTTTTTATATGACCAATTCAATTGAAAAAAAAGTAACCTAAAAGCTGTCTAGCTCAGACATGGCCATGAGGTTTGAAGTTTTTCAAATGAAATTGATTGGCAAGTTGAACAAGGTTGTATATATTCCATAACTGCGTGCTTGGTAGAACAACAGTACTGTTTGAGTAGAAGTAGTTTTGGCAATAGGACTTGTTATTTATTTGTTTGTTTTTGGAAATCCTGTTGCTTTCTCTAAGCATTGAGCTGGTATTTTGGTGTCCATATAGATTTAAGGAGTTTCAATCTTGCAGGGTTTAGGTCTCTCTCTTCCCCACCCCTCTCTTTTTTCTCTTAATACATTTTCTAGTGATTAAGATATTGCGGAAACTAGTGGATGGATACAGTGTGAAGCATTGGTCCCATTTGAAGAACTCCAAAATGCAAGAGGTTTTGTAGACTTAATCTTGAATGGACCAGTACCAGGTGGGGGGGACCTCCTGAGAAGAGAAGATATCTCCATCAAGCAAGCCTCAGTCATGCACAGTCTCACTTGTAATGATTTTAAGATTTGTTCATTTGTTCTGCAAAGGATGTTTACTAACCGACTAGATGGCTGCCCATCATTCTACAGGAGAAATGATCACTTGACCCATCACCTGCTCCAGCACCAAGGGAAGAGTTTTCAATTGTCTTGTAGATAAATGCACTCGTAGGTCTGCATTTCAAGGTAACATGAAGTGACATGTGAGGGAGATTCATGATGAACAAGAGTCTTCCTCCTGTGATACCGGGGGTCGAAAGAAACAGGTTTTCAAGGACTGTGGAAAGGTGTTTGAATTTGCATCAAAGCTGTGGAAACATGAGGATTCCCATGGTAAATTAAGTAATTGATCAACCTTCCCCTACCCCCTCTCTAGATAGTAACTGATCCCTTTTGTGTACAAGGATACTAACTGTATCAAGAGCCCCCTATATAGGCCTATAAAAGTTTCCGTTACTTCATTTTCTGTTGCCACTGATGAAAATAGTTTTACTTGTAGTTACTTGTTACAGCTCTTGCTGTGTTAAACTTTATAAGGAACAGAGCATCAATCAGATTTTCTTATATAGTTATTCATTTTCAGTTCTTTCTGAAGTCCACTTAATGGTGATTAGTTATTTGCCATTACTTGCAGAAATCAAATTTAAATCAAGACATAAAGGCAGCACAACTTGAGGTCAGACCATTTGCCTGCTGAATACATTACATGGTTACTCTCTGGAGTATGTTATGAGATATGCAATTGTTGTTTAATAGGAAATTGTATGCTGTAGAATGGCTAGTAATTTGAGCAATCTTGATGCACAGTGCGGCTGTTGCTCCTTTTTTACGAAAGCAGGTGGCTTTACAGTAGTAGTTGCAGCTTAGTTAGAGATGGTGGTACCCTTTAAGGTTCTAACAATTGATAAATCAGTTGGTAGAGTTGGATTCTGATGCAGGTAACATGTGCTCATAATCTTGATAACTCTTCTAGCTGTTTCAGTTCTATACTGTGGCAGTATATATTGATGCCTAAACTTTGAAGACATGTCCATATCACATTCTTGTTGATTTTTAGACTAATCAGTCATTACCATGTATTGAAATATGTTTTGAAATTCATTTTAGTTTTGACTGTGTTTCAAGAAAAAAGATCAAAGAGAAAAGAAGGGGAAACAGCCCAAATCAAGCCTTCATGTGAAGCTTACCCTCAATATAAACTGAAAACTAATATGTGGTAAATCAAAATATAGACTCCCACAAGCTTGATTTACAAACAATGAACCCCAACCTGAATCAAGCATATGAATGAACTAGCTAGCTAAGATCCTGTTTACACCAAAGTCAGAAACAAATTTCTCCAATTTTTTTATTTTTGATAGATCTTAAAAACCTTTC
Organism: Macadamia integrifolia; assembly: GCF_013358625.1. Taxonomy (NCBI): domain Eukaryota; kingdom Viridiplantae; phylum Streptophyta; class Magnoliopsida; order Proteales; family Proteaceae; genus Macadamia; species Macadamia integrifolia. The sequence goes on from NC_056569.1 coordinate 23,500,318, forward strand.
AATTACTTAAAAAAATTGAGACAAACACAACTTGGTTGGGCTTGGGGATCATCTGTTCATAACTAGACTGATTTTGGTTTATCTAACCAGTAACATAATTGGAATAGAATCCAACATAAATGGGTCCATCCAATAGTTGGTTCCATTATCTCATAATGTGACAACATGACCAATACTTGGTTTTGTCTATCCAAAGCTAAAAAAGGATGGTGAGTGAGGAGTTGGACAATTTAAGTACAGGACTAAGCATTATCTGAAAGAAGAGAGGAGGTTTTTTATAATAACAAACAAACCACCTAACTATAATTGATGAGCCCAAGAAGGATGCAGGTGACATTAATTGTATAATCGGGTCGGGTCAGATTTGACCCGGAATTTGTATTTTGGATAAAGAAAAACCCCAACTTCGAAAGTGACAGCATGGTTGCTGGTTGGTATTTAAGTAAGGGGGTGGGTTTGGTCAAAGAATTACCTAACTCTGAGCTATATACACTGCGAGAAGGGGATATTTTATTTAGGCAAGTATTTTCTTTCCTCGAGAGGCCCCAACGCCCAGATAGAGGGGCTTGCAACCTTGTGTTTGTGTCTGTCCTTTTTTATTTTTTATTTTTTTGAGAGAGGGTTTTGTAAAAGACAGCGCGGCTTTTCCACCAGCATTGGAACCAAAGCACATGTGGAACTTTTGCCTTTCATGTGGAGCAGGGTGGTTGCTTCACCCTTCCATGTGTCTTGCATAGGGGCCAAATTGCTTTTTACGGTTCTTTTCTCCTTTGTATTTCAATTCATGAACACACCTAGGTCGAATATGGGAAGGTGGACAAGGTAGTAGAGATTGGTCAATGCGGGCAGCTTGGCTATGCAGCCCACTGGCTGCCTGGCTGGGTGCAGCCGTAGTTGGATATACCTAATTAACCCACCCCACCCAAAAAAAATTGATAGAATTGATTCCATTTATCTACTCTAAAAATATCGCGTGAAGAATTTATGGCTATGGAAAATGACACTGTCAAAAACCATAATCTGTCTCATCAGTCAATATTGAATGTATATTGGACATAAAATCATTTGAAAAACATATTTAAGAATAATTATTTAGATAATAATATAATTTAAAAGCATTTGTAAGCAATTTATAGAAGTGCCATCGAGCTCTGAGTTTCATCTAATGACAGTGAAAAAATTATCTCTGGATCTTTTCTCTAATTGAGATGTGGATTCCATCTTAAAAATCTCTTCCATTCATAGAAGAACAATATGAATCAAACGCATTGATATGTAGTTAAAGGTCGAATTGCAATGGTAATGACCTTTTAGGAATGGAGAAAAAAATAATTATTAGAAATTGTTGTTGTTAGATAATTGACGGTGATCCATGCAAGATTCTAAGAGCGATCCAATTCGATAGACATATGGTATGACTTCTCGCTTTTGTATGTCTCAATAACATTCTTAAAATATATAATGTGAAAAACCATATGAAAAGAATGCGCTCAAGTTAAGACATATGGACAACAATTGTCCATCATATCATACAAATTAATAGAGATAAAGATTCATAGAAATGGATTTAATGGATCCACTTTTAACGGTCAAAATGAACACATCATCTGTCCATATGGTAGAATAAGTGCGTTGTGATATTTGAAAAGTAACGAACTCTATGATAATAATGATTTGCCTAATAATAGATGTGATTTTTTTTGATAGAAATTATAGATGTGAAATTGAGAATAAAGAAAAAGGAAAAAGGATTTTTCTAAGTTCACAATAATTAGACCCACACCTCTTTATGACTTCAACAAAAGCATGTCTTGGGGTTATGAATCTCCCTTTAAATAGAAGGCACCTCAAGTGGAAAAACAATTTGAAATTAATATTTCTTTTAGGCAAAAGATTGGGGTAGACAACAAATTCATGAGATACGAATTTTCAAAAATAGTTAGAAAATCAGGTTTTTTTATTTGACTTGCCCTTGAAAACTTGATGAGTCACCGAGTCAAATATGGTCAAGTGAGTCTTTTTTTTTTTAATCATCTTCCTTCTTCCAGTGAGTAGTGACCTAAGCTTTGATTGCTTCACAAGTGAAAGTAATAAAGGGCTAATATTGAAAAGACAACAAACAAAACCCAAGAAGTTTGGGACCAAACTTCTTATCTATGAATAATATATTACTCAATATTAAGAGGAAAAAAAAGACTTAGTGAATCTAAAAACTTAAGCTAACTTGGACCTCGTCTAGTCATTTCTTAAACATGGACGAGTTTTTGTGAATTTTGATCAGGTTTCATGTTTGTTTTTTACTTGCCTCTTAAGTCAAAACCTAATTTCCTGACTATATTTTTAGAAGTAAAATGATCTACTAATAGCATCACCAAAAGGCAATTTATCGATCACTCCAGAAGATAAAAAAAAGTATGCAAGGTATTAGGAATAAGGATAATTAAATGGCAAAAGTATCACTGAACATGCATGTTGAAAGTATTTTTTGGTCAAGCATGAATAATTTCGCCACGTGGAGGGGCGATTTGATGATTTTCATCGTTGGATTTGTAAGGAATGGTCCAGATCAGCCATGTATAATATGTGAAATTAACATTCAATTGCTTACTCTTCTTGTGAAAGGATATCCTTCCGTGTATGTCTGTGCATCATCTTGATAGTAGATAAATACTTTGGTGGTCCTTATTTTTCATTACTTGATGGGAAATTTACTGCACCACCCCCTGGAGAATGCCACAATTATAAAACCATCCTCTCTGTTTCACCAAATTATACTCAGACCCCATACCGTCAGCCATTGTAAGTGTCAAGTTAAAATGACTGTTATACCCTTACCATTAACAAACTTATGTTTTAACCGTTATACATTTCTTTTTCTTTTTTTTATTATTATAATTTTTTTTAATCCAAACCAAATTTAGGTATTCAGCAGATAAAAACATAAATTTTTTAATCCAAAACCCTCTCTCTTTCTCTCTCAATAGCCCCATCTTCTGAAAGTCAGAGATAGTAAACCGCATTGCTCCGTTGCTTCTGGCCAGATCTCCTCTTCACTGGTTTCCTGGCGAACGGTCGTCTCTCTGTCTTGTACATCGGTCTAACTCTGATCCAACAACGGCATCAATCTGAATCCAACAAAACCCTATATATCTTGATCTGAATTGACCAAAATCAGCATCAGTCTCGATCGATTTCAATTCCAATCGTTTGATTTCCTCACCCCTGGCTCCGTTTGTTTCACAGATAAATAGGGATGAATAGAAATTGCTTGACCAGAATAAAGATGCCAAGGAAATCATCTAACAAACTTTATTGTCATGAATTGGAGAGAAAAAAGATTCAAAGTTGTCATGGATTTCAACATTCAGAAATAAAGGAATTGAGTTAGGAGAAATTACCTTTAGAAGAGTGAGCGACTTTCGGAAACAAACCTCAAACCGATCGTCCTCTGCAGTCCCTTACGAATCTCCTAATTCCTTCCGATCCTCTCTCCAAGAAAACCCCTATGGATCAGCGTAGGGTCGCTTCTTCTCTATGAGAATTTCTCTACCGAAATCCTCACTCTCACTCTCTTTTTTCCAGTAAGGAAATCCCTTTGGCATATTCTTCTCCTAAAACCTCTCTCCGCTTTCACCAATCTCAGATTTAGAGATTTCAAAATCCTCTCTCGGTCTTCCCACCTTTCCTTTCAATTTTCTCTCTGAAATCGTTCTGTCCCTCCCAATTGTGTCGAAACTCATTCAATAATGCTAAAACACTGCCCTAAAATAAAGAGAGAGGAGGATACACTCGACAAATGATCACTATATTAAGGTTGGCAAAGGGATTGTTCATCCAATTATCAATAACGAAGAAATGAAACGCAATAGTCGTTATGATCAATCCGAGATGGAAGAGAAATAGAGAAGGATAAAAAAAATCCGATCGCCAATGTTAGCGATGCCGCTGCTGCTATGATATCCGGCAATCGTTTAGGAGAAAGGTAGAGTAACTATCCATTTGGGGTGGGACTTATTACATGGGCATTTTAGGTACTTCACATTTAATAAGGGTATTTTGGTATTTAAAATAAAATATAGTTGTTGACATTAGCAAATAAAATATATTCCTTAACAGTGACTGAAGGTAGGGGGTCTGAGTATAATTTGGTGAAACTTAGGGGGTGATCTTATAATTGTGGCATTCTCTAGGGGTGGCGTGGTAAATTTCCCTTACTTTATTTAAGCTGAAACTTGACATGTGGATTTACAAAATAGGAAACTTTACCAAAATGAAAACTAGATTATAATTAATTTGAGAGAAAGTTTTATGAGCAAGCAGCATAGAGGAGTGCACCAACGAGAAAGGTAATAAAGTCATTTCCTATGAAAAGGAGAGAGATGTATGCAAATAGGTAATGTGAAGCATTGCCCCCATTAAAAGTAACTAATGGAGTTGCAATAATTACACTCAATTGGTAATCTTGAATGCTTCAAACTAATTCTAAATAACGCCATTATAAAGTCTCTTATCCCATCCTCAGTCGCCAATGGAATGCCCCTATGGGATTGTTTCCTAGACCAGTGGTGTCTAAAATTTTTTCTATTCCTTCGTCTTTGAATCCTCATGAGGACTTTTTGGTTTGTCATCTTTTTGGAAGGGAGATCTTATCACGAAAATCTTTGTAAATTTTACTGCACTGTGAAGATCTTCCTCCTCTTTGGGTTAAAAAAAAACCCAATCTTAGTTTGTAGAAAATCCACCTTGCATCCAAAATTCAATTTTTACTCTTGGAAATCTTTTAAACACCAAATCTAATTTAATAAAAAAAAAATCACGATTGAAGAAATTTATCCTTTTTGTTTTATAAAAAGAGAGGCACGCTTACCCCTTTTTGTCATGTTATTTTTCTAAGAGAATCGGGGTAGCGGTAGTTTTAGGGCCCATTTGATAACGTTTCTGCTTTCTGTTTCAAGAAACGACAGAAACAGAAATTTTCGTTTCTGGGAACATAAACAGAATTTTGGGTGTTTGATAAACCTTGTTTCTTGAAACATTTATCTATCTCTTCTTCTGCAAATAGGAAACCGACAATTCCTCGACACACCGCCTGGCACCCGAACGAACCATAGAATAACTCCGGTGGCAAATGAAGCCAACAATGGCTTCATCGAAGCTCCCTGCCATGGCTAGGACGAAGGTACTACCGCAGCAAAAGAAGCTGAAGCTCGAACAACAACCGACCGATCCAAGAGAGAACGAGCACAATTCGAATCCTTTGGGGTAATAGATGGAAGAACACCCAAGAAAGAATTCTTCAATGAATTAGAACGCGAACAGATCCGATTTTGATGCGAGAAAACCTCGGATCAAATAGAGGATCGAATGTTAACAAGTGACGAAGCATTTGCGGAGCGGGATCTACGACTTGGAAGCGAGCGAAACCCTAGGTTACAGGAGGAAGTAAGCACAAGGGACGCCATTAATGGCTCAACTCAGAGCTTCGTAGTTCAGAGAAGCATAGGGAGAAATGGAAAGAGAGAGAACGAATACTCACCGACGATCACGGAGAAACAGAGGCAACAGCTCGTCTGACTCTTTCTTCTTCGAAGGGGCTTTTGTCTGAACCCGATTCTGCCTACCTCGCTTACGCCTCCCGCCACATCTGCTGCCCTCTGTAGTCTCGGCTTCTTTCGTTTCCTGGACAATTGAGCTTGGGGTCAGGGAAAACATGGGCAACAACTCCGACGACCACGACGATGCCAGTTACTTCTCTAAAGCCAACTAAAAACAATCACGGAGAAACAGAGGATTCCGAAGTGCAGAGCAATGGTAGGAGCCAGAAACAGGGGAACTTGCCTTCGGGGTTACGAGTTGTTTGTAAGCGTTTACGAAAGAGCAGGTCGGCCTCATCAGCTGTGGCAGCAGTGCCGACATTACCGTTCCAGGCCAGTAGACGAGATGATTCATAATTGCAGTATGAGGATGGCGAGGTGGGGGTATCATGACAGGGGAAAGAGAGTTTCCGGTCGGTGAGATGTCGGAGACGGTGGTGATAGTAGTGATGCCAAACTCCGTCTTCAATATCGATTTTTTGTGCCCCATTTTTGTTTCGAGAAACGAGCGAAACAAGTAAAACTTGTTTCATCATTCATGTTTCTTGAAGCATAAATTGTTATAAATTTCAATTTATGTTTCAAGAAACAAGTGGAACAGAACACTTTTACCAAACGGTATTTATGTCGTTTCTTTGTTTTTGAGAACAAGAAAACACAGAAACACATTTCTGGTTACGTTATCAAACGGGCCCTTAGTGTTAAGAATGGAATACCAATCCAATCCTACTCTACAACATATGTTGGAAACTATTGTAAGTCAACCTAAGTTTTCTAAATTAGATTTCTCTTTCTTCTTATCTGTCTTTGCCATCATTCTGTTATTTTACATGAATTGCTAGAAATGCCAATGTCAAACATGGTAAGACTCCAAACTCCCCCTTCCCCCACCAAAACATCTGGGCTAATTCTCAGTCCCTCAAAATCAGATGTTACTTCAGCCTCTTTAGACATAGTGGTACCTTGGACTGAATACCATAGGCTCGTTAGTTTTGGGTCTACCTCTTGCGGTACTAGTTAGGCGACAGTTATTTTCTCAAATGGATCTTGTATTTGTGCATCGTTAAATTATGGATTTACAAGAAATACATAAGAATGCAAAATCAAAAGAGTTTTCGAAGGACTACAATAAACACAACGATTAGAAATCACTATTGTCCGTGTCTGGAGATTCTTAACATAAATTGAGGAAATAGTCAAACTTCTTCAACATGGTCAAGGAAATTAGCCTCATAAATTATTTTCCTTTTTTGTTGGATATCAAAAATATTTCAAAATATTTTGTCTATTTTAATTGAAAAGAAATGTTTTGTTTTTAATATAGTTATTATAGTCTATCAGTTACCTAGAAGGCTAGAAGTGATTCTCTTCAAAACTAGGTAAACTATAATCTTCCTCTCTTGAATGATTTTTCTTTAACTAAAAAAAAAAAAATCCAAATCCCTGTTGATAGAGAGAGAGAAAGTGGGTGGGGCGCCCTAATCTATCCAAAAAACCTCCAATGCCAAAAAAAGTGAGCAAAAGAGTATCCCCGATAACACATTTGTTTTTAAAGCTCATTTGTATTCTCTCTCTTCCTCTCTCTCCCCCCTCTCTCTCTCTCTCTCCCTCTCTCTCTCTTCTGCACATTTTCAGTTGTAATGGGATGTAAAGTTCCGCAGTTCCGCAGTTCCTACTCGTTTAATGCATGCTCATCTCCATCTGTCATCGATCTTGATCCACTAGTTGCCCGTGCAAAGATGAAAAAGAAAGAAACCCCTTTGATCTCTCCTTCACTCATGAAGCTTTTAATACATATCCATCATTGCCAGGTATTTCTGATCATAAATACCTCTTAGACTCTAATCTTCTCTCCTCAGTTCCGACTTCTTTCTGTTCTTGAGCTGAAGTACCCAGCTCTCTTTTTTTTCTACTGGGGTTTCTGGTTTGGGGTTTTGGTTTTAGAACCCTAAAGGGTCTGTCTCTAAAGCCCTTTTTCTGATCTTGGTTGGAGTTGTTTCGTAGTCAGTTCTCTCTTACTAGGGATTTTTCTAGTTTAATCTGCTGGTCCTGGAGAATCAGTTCTGTTTCTTAGGTTTTTCCCAACTGGGACCGATTTTTATTTAATGTTCATCCTCTGATCCTTGGGCACCCAAAGGGTTTCATTGTTTCTGCTAATTCCTTTCCTGTCTTGGTCGATTCCAATTATGTTCCCTTTGGGGGGCAGATTCTAGTTTTTTAGGCCCTATTTTTTACATCTGATCGATTTTTATTGGTATATGAGGTTTGGGTTTCTGTGGGATTAGGATTTTTCACTGCTTTCTGTCAAGATGTCCACAGATGTTCATAGTTTCGTCGAATGGAAAGAGCAGTTTGTTTCACAGGAGCGAGGAAATCGTATAGTTCACTATTTCTTGAAGGATACTGCCGGGAATTCAGTCCTTGCCGTCGTGGGTACTGAGAGGAGTCTTAGGCACATGGTCTATGTTGTTGCGGAGGACTTCTTGCAGTATAATGGATCCGAGAAATCCATCAGTGCGGGCTTCAAATGGAGATCAAGGAGAGAGGTTGTCGACTGGCTCACGTCGTTGCTCTCGAAGCATCAAACTCCGCATGATTATTCAAGTATGTACTGTGTAACTCAGTGTGAGTGGAATTTTTCTAGTTTCTTTTAGTTTTGTGGGTTTGGCTTGTTTTTGTGTCTAGTTCCATGGTTTCTAGCATCTCGCAGATTTAATTGCAACTTCTAGTTTCTTTTAGTTTTGTGGGTTTTGCTTGTTTATCTGTTTAGTTCCATGGTTACTAGCATCGCGCAGATTTAATTGGAACTTCTAGTTTCTTTTAGTTTTGTGGATTTTGCTTGTTTGTCTGTTTAGTTCCATGGTTTCTAGCATCTCGCAGATTGTCCTTCACTCAAACCGGAGCTTTTTGTTGTATTTTACATTTTTCTCTATCAATAGCTCTATCTGGTTTTGTGAATTTTACTTGGAAGGCTCGTATATGTACCCAGAACCGTGGGGGCGGAGAGCTCAAAATTCCTGTCTAAGTAGAAAGTTGACATTTAGCCTTTTAACGAGGCTGTGGGCTTACAATTCGGTTGCTGAAATCAACAAAGGACTCCCAAAGGTGGTTATTCTAAATCCATAAGGCTGTCTGGTTGCAAGTGAAGGGAAGGAAAATCAGTTTTGAAAATAAAAAGGAAAGTTTTGTAACCATGATTGTGTAATCTAGCTAAAACTCCAAGCAGCTTAGCAACGCTTTCATCTGTAGCACAAACCTGCAAGTATTCGATCCCTGATTACAGATGGAGCCTTTTTTCCCAAGAGAACCAACATAACTATTTGGGAGCGAGTCGCCGCGTGCTGGCTGGCAGATGGACTGGGAATGGCCCCCTCGGGGGCCTTCCCCGGGCGTCGAACAGTCAACCCAGAACTGGTACGGACAAGGGGAATCCAACTTTTTAATTAAAACAAAGCATTGCGATGGTCCCTGCGGATGCATATTCCCGAGTGCAAACCCGCATTATGCATCCACTGAAAACAACTTGCAAAGTCTCATTGCTTTCTTTTTCCTGAAAAAAGTAGTTCACTTTCATTGCAACTGACTTCATCTCCAGATTTCTGGTGGATCGCCTGACATGTTCCTGACATGTTCTGCATTTGCTTCTGCTGCACACTGAACGACTAACAGCCAACAATGGCTAGTGTGCCCAACTTCGCTGTTTTTGGTAAAAGAATAATTGTTCCACCTTCTACGCCGAATCGGAGACATAATTTGAACAATGCTCTCGACTTTGGCACCATTTGATAACGTTTCCAGAAACGTGTTTTTTTGTTTTTCTATGAAACGGAAAAGCACCCCAAAAACTATTTTATATACCTGTTTCATTTCACCTTTTTTTAAAACATAAATAGAAATTTATGTTTATTTCTGTGTCCAGAAACGGGTTTGACTAAACAAGTTGGACTTCTTTTCCGTTTCTTAGAATAACTTATGAGCCAAAAAATCGATGGACACCCGATGAAAAGTTGCATCTCCCAATCCAGTATTTATCTTTTATTTGGCAGCTTTTCAAAGTTCGAAGGTTCTCCAGGGAAACGAGAATGAATACATCGAATTTTTGCTTTGCTGGTTGAAGCCTTAAATCCACATCCATCGATTCCTTTGTGGATTTCTTCCCATTCTCTTCGGACACTCATGAATCGATTATACTAATACGTTGTTGGGGATTGAAGTTCGAATTCCCCTAGAAAAAGGCACACCGACTGATGGAGAACCCTTAGGGAAGAGAGGGGAGATCATAGTAGAGAGGGAAAAAAAAGGAGAATCACATTCAACACATTCATTCAATAATCAAAATCACTCTTTAAATCTTCAATCGATTACAACCAATATATAGGAAAATAGGAACATGAAATTAGAAACTTAACTGAAATGGAAACTAGCCTAAACTAGGAAACAACTATAAAAAGGAAACCAAAGCAAGGAAGTAAATCCTACTCCTACGTTCAAGTCTGGAAAATAAAAAGCATGAAATAAAATACTAAGTGAACCACTAATTTTATTTCCAACCCTTGTTGGACCAAAACCCTGGGCTGGGGCTGGACCTGGACCGGTTCTTCTTGGCTCTTGGCTTCCAAAGTCAGTCATGCTGGTCCAACCAAGAAAGGGCAGCCGTATCTGCAACACCGACTCAAGGACTCTACCCAACCCTACTCAATCGAGAAACAAATTTATCAAACACAAAAAATGAGAAAATTTGTTTCTATTGTTTTTACAGAGAAACAGTAGAAACATTATCAAACGGTGCCTTTGATTTATGATTCAAAAAATGCTTGTTCCATCTTTATTGTATTTGGTAATTATACTTTCCAAATGTAATCTTTATTTTATCTTTCACATCAATGAGTATTGGTTGCAAAGTAAATTGAAATTTCATAACCAAATTTGGAATGTTTTAGAATTAGCTACACAATCATGTGATTTAATGACCAAAATTCTCTGCATTAGTATTGATTTGATATAATTTCCTTTTGCTTTATTTCTCTTGCAACCAAATGGAGTCTAAACTGTAAAACTCACCCTCCAAAC
>NC_056569.1:23511038-23511350 GCF_013358625.1 Macadamia integrifolia
AAAAAAAAAAAAAATAAAAAAATAAAAAAATAAAAAAAAAATAAAAAGAAAAAGAAGAAGAAGAAGAAGTACTTAGGTGATGCAGGAACAATTCTTTGGACCGGGTTGAACCCATTTGAGTGCCCCGACCAAGAATTTGGTGCAAGTTTGATAATTGTTCAGTAGGAAGTTTAGGATTTATGTCATTTGGGAAGATAGGTAATCTTTTATTTATGTGTACGGAAATTTTCATTATCAGTTTTATTGAGTTTCTATTTTATTAGTCTAAACTCTAGAGTTTTAGGAAGTAAATAGGGGTCCTTTTTTTTTTTT
>NC_056569.1:23511370-23536102 GCF_013358625.1 Macadamia integrifolia
TTTTTTTTTTTTTTTTTTTGGGGGGGGTTTGGGGTGGTGGTTTATAAATGATGTGTAACCAACGATTTGGATAGATTGATGGTGGAATGAATTTGAGTTTGTGTGATTGAGTATTTGTGGCCGGTGCGGTGTGATCTTTCTCTCTCCCTTCTTCTTCCTTCTTTCTATTTCTGTTTCTCCTGATTCCTTCCTTGTTTGGGCAATACTTGCAGCTCATCTGGTTTGAATTGAGCTTCAATTTGGTTCCTTTCAATCTAACAACAGGGGCTTTGGCCATAAACCCTCGAACAATTATTTCCATGTGATTTGGTGTTGAGGAGATCACTCTATTGAGGTATTCCAGCAAAGATTCGAACATGGTATAAAGTTTACCGCCAAATCAGGTTGCAGCCCATCTCGGTTACTTTGTTGTTTGCTTTTCTAACCTGAAACTTGTCTTACCTGGGAGGCCTAGCAGTGAGAACTTGTCTACATAACCTTGGGTCCAACAGGTTCCAAACGAAGGAGATCTCATCTTCAAATCATGGCTATGTTACTGTTGGTTTGAAAACTCTCCTCCTTCGGTCATAAGGTTGAAGAAAACAGCTGCTTCTTGCTATTTACACCTAAGGGCCAAATCTCATAAATTACATTCAAGTCCTTGTTTTGTTTAGTTTTTTGCCACTTGATTCCTTGTCCTTGCTTAATTCGGAATTGCCTGCCCAATTACAAAGCCACCTCAATCCATGTACAATTCCTTCTCTTGTTAGTTTGAGTTCCATCAAAGTAACAAATTTCCATTAGTTGAGGGCTAATTGAATTCTATTATTCAGGTGTTCCCATAAACGAACTGAATAGAGTTTTCGAACTCAATGATCGCATCATTAGGTGGGCGGTTTATTTTTTTATCCAATTACCCCTCTTGTGTTTAAGTGATGCCAGCCCTTATTCACCTAATTGTTTGATGTATGTTTTGAATTTTGTGAACCAAAGACCATATCACTCACCCTGATGTTGTGCACTTTACCAAATATGTCAAGGGATAAATGAAAGAGTCAATAATATTTCTTCAACAACGCTTGCACTTTACCCCTGAAGTGAAGGATTGCTCAGAATTCTTAACTTTTTATGACAGAATTGCCAACAAATGATTCATCACAAGCTATTGGATCTTCTGAATACCCTATCACTGGAGTTGATGCACCGAGGAACCATCTTCTGGATCACCCGGTATTTAATTTTTTATTTCCTTAAATGCCCTCATTTTTTGTTTCATGCTTTTATGGTTATAACTGTCCCCTTTCAGGGCCGGATTTCAAGGAAGTTAAAGGGCCACAGCACAGATATTTCGTGGTCAGGTGCTTCCTGGACATGTGGTAAACAGCTCAAGCATTATCCATCATTTTACAGGAATGGAACCACCATAGCTGTAAGTACTTGGACTTCATTGCAATCTTTCCGATTTCATTGACACTTTAATTCTCAAAGTCCTGTTTCTTCTCTGATTTCCAGATTCGTTCTTTTGTTCTCGTCATGGCTAGAGAAGAAAATCACTATCTCGCATACTTGGAAGATATGTATGAAGACAAGAAGGGACAGAAGAAGGTAAAAGTACGATGGTTTCACCATAATGAGGAACTTAAGGGCGCGGTTCCTCTGCCAGATCCACATTCTAGAGAAGTTTTCTTCACACCTAATTCCCAGGTCATCAGTGCAGAATGTGTGGATGGTCCTACAATAATTCTAACTCCTGAGCACTTTGAGAAATGCTTGGCTGCTCTTCCCGAAACTTCCTCGCTGAAACTCCATCTTTGTTTTAGGCAGTTTAGAAACAACAGAATTAAGCCCTTTGATCTAACTAAATTGCGCGGCTATTTTGACCAAACCATCCTCTCATGTTTCGATCTTATACCCCTTGCCAAGCATAAACTAACATGTAATAGCCTGACTGGAGAAGAGGAGGAAGAATTTAGCCAAGGAGGCAATGTGAGGCAGGGAGCCAAGAGAACTAGGAGTTGCAGGGGACGTCAGAGGTTTGTATCGAATCGTTCTGTTGCCACAATTTCTGGTCCAGGGAACCAGATAGCACCATACCAACCAGCACGCCAGAACTTGAAATTTAGATTGTCAGGTGGGATGCCGCAGATTGTTAGATATCCTGGTCCCCAAGCCTTTAAAGTTCATGAAAAGATAGAGCTGCTTTGTCAAGATAGTGGAATCCGAGGCTGCTGGTTTAGATGTACTGTCTTGCGGGCATCTCAGAAGCAGCTGAAGGTTCAGTATGATGATTTGCAGGATGAAGATGAATGTGGAAATCTTGAGGTATGCCTAAGAACCTGAGTCCCCTTTAATTTGTTTGTTTCTGGCTAGTTGTTTAGAAGAGTATTAGGGCAAGAGACCTATCTGATTATTTGCATTTCCTTCATCATGTACCATGCTTGGCTGAGCCCATTCACATATCTGGGATGGTTGTTCAGTAGATGGGTTGCCTCCAGTTTGCACTGGCATGAAAATTTTGTAATGAGAACAGTCTCAGGTAGAGCATTTGGCATTCTCTGTTTCAGCTGCTTTTTTAGCTTATAGGTTAAAAGAAGCTAGCTTATCTGTTATATTGGTTGTTTGAGTAATCTGGTAAGAATGCTTATTACTTGTTGCTTTCATGGGAAGCTAGAGTTTTGGCATGTAGTCATCTCTTTAATAAGGATTTCTGAATGTAGGAACTGTTCTGTGGCGTGGTAGATTATTGCTAGAATGCTACCTAGATTTATTTATATATTTTTTTTTGTGCCCAAGTACAATCAAATGCTCATATCTATCCCTTGTGATTAACCTAAAAGTAACACTTCATGTACATGCTTTACTTTGAACGCTTATCGAGAAGGTCTAAATAGTTGGGTAAGTAATATGCCTAAACACTGCGTTAACCTTCCGTTCAAGAGTGAAAGTCCACGACTTACTACCTAGGAAAACACACTCTTATTGTGAGTTTGAACCACAAATGGTTGAAGAGGTCACTTAGTGATTTAACAGTCACTGCATTACTGCCTGTGGGTGTGTTTGAAAGGAAAAAAAATGCTTTTTATCTCATGGAGTCACGGCATTTCCTGCAGAAATGTTTGATGGCTTGCGTTCTTCAATATGCAGGAATGGATCCCTGCTTTCAAACTTGCAGCAGCTGATAAACTGAACATGCGATGCTCTGGTCGCCTCACAATTCGGCCGTGCCCTCCTGGGTATCCAACAGACATTCCTTTTGAGATAGGATCTCCAGTGGATGCATGGTGGAGTGATGGCTGGTGGGAAGGGGTGGTAACTGGAGTTAACTGCGGAGATGATAGCCTTCAGGTTTACTTCCCTGGTATGCTCTTTATTCACATAACTTTGTTTTATGTTTTCTGATATATTGTATTTCATTTGTCTCCTGCATATGTGAATGGCGTTTCTCCTCCTTTTTTTGAGAGAGATTATTTCCATATCAAGGTCATTGATCATATTTGGAGATGAAGTTTTTCTTTCATTAGGGTGGGGTTATGGATGTGAGATGAAACAACAGATACTCTGGAATGCTTGGAGCAGGGGTACTCTTGCATGCTGCATTGAATGGTGCAAAAAAGTGCCAGGGTTGTTTCAGTGAATTTAGACTCCAGTCTTTATTGCACCAAGAATTCCTACCAGTGCTTTTTCTTCTGTGAGTGCGGCATGCAGGGGATATCCCTGTAGCTTTTGTCCCAGCACATAATATGCAGTCCCCCAACTTATTGTATTCCTGACTCTGACTGGTGGGCGACTTTCTTCAGTAGTTCGTAGTATGTGTGGACATTGCCTTTCAATGCCCTCTCACATTTCTGACACTCTCTCCTCCCTGACCATCCCCCTTCCACCCCCCGCCCCCCAAAGAAAAAAAAATTTGACGAAACAATTCCTTCGCCCCAATTGGTATGGCATGGGAGATCCCTTGCACTGGCTGCAATAGAAACCCTCTACCATATATTTATTTGCAGTTGCTTGGTAATATTGAGATTGGGTTTTGCTTTCCTCTATCTCAGGTGAAGATGTGTTCTCCACTGTCCAGAGAAAGAATTTGAGGAGTTCTAGGGATTGGGTGGCGAACCAATGGGTTGATATTGAGGCAAAGCCCGATATACTATCTATCATATCTGCAGCTGTCAGCCCTGGCACAAAGCTCTCTGCATGCTCCACTATGGCAAAGGGGACCGAGTCTGGTGGCTCTGCAATGTCGGATCGTGAAGGCCCCTCTGCTTCCAGGCTTGAGACAGTTGAAGAGGGTAATCAAGAAATAGCTGTTTCAGCCAGATCTGATGGCATGCTGGAGAATGTTAAGTGCGAGAACTCAAGGAAACGGCCATGGGTTGAAGATGAAGTTAAGAAAGGCGATGAGTATGGGCATGATGGTGATAATGATGGTAATGATCATGTCAGTGGGGACAGGGTGGATATGGGAAAAGAATTTGACTGTGCTGGCCAGAAATGTGAAGCAATAGAACTCATGGAAATTGCTGCCTAAGACAGTAGAGTGATGGTGATGATTGCAGGTGAGGCAAGACTATGGAAGTGAGCATAATTGAGTATTAGGGTTTCTGTAAATAAGATAGAGGTGACATGCAGTATTTATAGGGTTATTTTCGCTTCAGCATTGGAACTTGGCCAATGTACATTGAGTTAGTTAAAAAAACAGGTTATGGTAGATTTTCTCGTAGAAGGCAGATAAGAAATGTTAATTGAGGTTAAGAACTGGTAGAGGGGGAGGCCCCTCCTTTCCGAGGGGCATGTTATTACTGAATTTGTACCATGCATTTGGGATCTTAGTAGCAAGGCACCATAAGAATCTAAGTTGTTATTTTGCTATTACTAGCTAATGGTAATATAATGTATATCGAAATAGTTCAATACTGTATTCAGAATGAATCATTTTGTGCTTGGTGTTTGTTCTGCAGTCAATGGCTTCTGTGATTGTGTGGTTTTAGGCTCATTTTAGCCAGTTTTGAACAAACAAATCATGAGGGTGACCTGTGTTCAGTAGCATGCGCAGATGAGTACTAAGATTTAAGCCATTGATCTCCTTCAATTAAAGAGCCCTGTCCAGAAAAGGCACTACTTGCTCGTAACTGAATCAAACCATGATATGAGATTCTGAGCCCCATTGGATTGGCCCCTTCACCCTGTATTTTGTATTTTTAGCTGAATTGCACTATATCCCACAAATTCAATTTAAGTTTCTGCTTTGAGAAAAAAAAGTTCTATTCCCAAGTGAATTACTTGTCTTCTACCAATTAACTGAGCCTCCTTGTCCAAAACAAAAGCATGGTTGTAAGAGGAAACCGGGGGCATCTTAAAATGAATTTGTTCAGTAAAAAGTCATTCTGAATCATCATCATGGGTGGGTATTGCATGTAGGTTGATAGATAGCCACAGTTGCTCCATCCAATTGGATTAAAACCACTTCCTCATTCTCAAAATTCCTACAAGAAGCTGCCATTGTTCTGAATTGTTCAGTTGTTGAATGTGGAGTACAACCCTGCTTCAAGCAACTACTCTGGTGCGATTTCCAGACATGAATAGTGAGTTCCTCCATCATCCAAGAGTGTGTCCTGTAACCCTAAGCCCCAAAAACCTGATCCTAAAGAAGAGAGATGTGTCCAGAAACTCACTGCAACTGCTTGCATCCCCAGCTTTACAGGAGCTGCAACCACAGTATTCTGCAACATCCCTAGTAAAATATGTATCAACCTAAAAGACCACATAACAAAATAGGTTCTATTTTTTATATTTATTATTATTATTATTTTATTTTTATTTTTTTTTTAATTTTAATTTTATTTTATTTTTATTATTTTTTTTTTTCTATTTTTGAGTTTTGATCTCATTGTTAAAATTGTAGAACCATGAAAACATACACAAGTTTAAGAGTATTTCTTAGTTACCTTAAAAGTGATTCTAATTGCACAGAAGTAATCGGATTCTACATCGACTGCTGCAGTATCGGTGCCTTCGGAGGTCACCATGTTCTCTCCAGCTACTTGTTTTTATCAGAAGCTTTAGTATTTCCAAGAAATCAGTTTTAGACACAGTTTCCCTATGAATAAAATGTAATGCTTGGTTCTTGGATCAAAAACTTTCTCTCCAAATATTTAGACTTGATTATAAATCATCATGCGTAAGAAGTTGGTGAACAAGGCCATGAAAATAATGCAACCACTAAGAGAATACAAAAAAGTGCGATTCTCTCATAAAACAGATCTAGATGTTCTAGCTAAGGAGGTGAATTTGAAACCGAAACCATTTACCGAAATTGTTTATCAAACTATTTACATCAAAATCGCAAAATCGTTTAATAAATGGTTCGGTTTTGGTTTTAAGACCAAGACCGATTAGTTAAATGGGTTAGTTCGATTTTAACCTTTTAACCCATTGGTTTCAAACAGAATTGACACCATGAAAACCAAACCATTAAAACTGATCTGATTAACCCGTATAACGATTAAATATTTGATTGTTTTAATAAAACATAATGGTTTAATTTAGGAAAAAATTAAGGACCATGGAGGCTGTCCAATAGTCTATTCAATAATTTACTCATATTAAGTGGTTATGTAGTTAAATCTTTGTTTGTTCAATGCCTCATTTAATTTGATACAAGATTAAAGCGTTTATTAACAAAAGAAAGTTTTAGTAAACATGCGAATAAACTAGCAAACCGATTACTAACCATTTAGAAACCGTATAGAATAAACCTTGATCAAAATCGTTTAAAACCGTAAAACCGACATCGTTTAAAAACCATAAAACCAAAATCGTTTACTAAATTATTGTGGTTTCAAAAAGTGCAACCGTTTAGTAAATGATGTAATTTTGATTTCAACTAAATAAATGTGAACCGAATCAAACTACACTATATACACCGAAACCAAACCAATTAACACCCTTGGATGCAGTATAATGTGATATTCTGATCAACGAAACTTAATTCGTACAGACATGCATGGACTTGACCCCGATGTCACTTGTGAGCTTCATGCTTTTGCAAGTCCTAGTAAGGTTTGAGGAATCGGTGTCAGATTGGTCATATCAATCAATTCACATATTGGCCAACACGATGTAAATATGATATTTTTTTTATGAGAAAGGCTGTTTTAATCTGAAATCGATATTAATTATTTAATACGGTCCGATATAGTTGTTGCATAACAGTATCAGTGGCGATAGATACCATCAACGATACCATGAACTAAATCCATGAACCCTAGGGAAGGTGGATTACAATATTACATATTGGAAAGGCTCTTAAACATTCTGGCTCAAACCTTCAGCATCAAGCTGCCAGCCCAGTCATTTTATCATGGCAGGCAACAGCAGTCGCTGCCCTTTATCACCGAAGTGTGCAAAATAAATCACTACCATCAACTGCACAATAGATAAGAAAACAGTGCCCATCCCTCTCCTAGATAATAGATATGGTAAATTTAAATTTAGGAAGCCCTACCTACAAATTGAAGGCATTTCCTTATTCACACCCTTTAAGGTGTCAAATAATTTAATACTTTACTTTTTTACCCATTTAGTATAACATATTTTTAAGACCATTTGATGAAGGTAGAGGGCAAAAGTGTAATAATACATCCCCTCATCCAATGCTTGAATGCACAACCATGTATATATGGCCATGCATAAAATATATATCTATATATATATATATATTAAAAGAAAGTAAATCCTCTCATTTCACATTTATTATATTTGAAAATGTGCACAACAATGACTACTTTTGATAATAACACGGGATAAGTCACTTTCAAAATATTTTGAAACCCCTCTTTTACTCTTAACTTAAAAGAATTTTTGTCAATAAGACAAAGGGCAATCAAAAGAAGATTACAAGTTCTAAATACACCTATCGAGGTGTCATTTAGACAGTCGCAACATGGAAATGGTTTCATTCCATGTTGCTTCCAGAAGTAGCCGAAACAATGACTGAGTTTAAACCAGTGCAGGTATGAACAAGATAGATTATTAACTACAATAGGACATAAATTTTACATTCCAAGGAATTAAAGATTGGCCTCATGGTTGAGCAATACCCTTTTTAACAAGCATATCGTACACTCTATCCACTTTGCTTGGTTCAACCTTGAAGAAACGATGCGCATCCGATTTCCTGGTGATATTACCTATTAAAATCTCCACTGACATTGTCTGCTGCATACTAAGATAATGAGGAGGAAGTAACTTCATCTCTCGGCAAAGCTGTTGTTCCTGTCAAATACCAGAATCAACCAAGTCAAAATCTCACATTGTTCAAACCATAGCAAACCATCAAAATGTATAACAAACCTCTGATATGATTCCATAAGTCAAAAACCATATTAAGGTTTTGACAAGATAACCATGACCACCATTTTGGACATCTGTTTTACTTTAGAGGCATCATACTGTCAAG
The DNA here is from genome assembly GCF_013358625.1 of Macadamia integrifolia. Classification (NCBI taxonomy): domain Eukaryota; kingdom Viridiplantae; phylum Streptophyta; class Magnoliopsida; order Proteales; family Proteaceae; genus Macadamia; species Macadamia integrifolia. Next base: position 23,519,805 of record NC_056569.1, read on the forward strand.
CAGGGTGGATTAACACTTGAAAACTAGCAAACTCCCTATAACTAAGTATTACCTAAATCCAAAAGTCCTAACAATCCATAAAAGAATTATATCAATCCCACATTAATCCAAATAAGCTGCTTTTTAAACTATTGGTGGCCCACAATCAATGTCCTGGCTAATTCTTATTTACAAGCAAATCACATATACCGACTGCCACCCAACCAAATAATTTAGTGTCTGCAATGAGGTATTTCTACCAGCAAGCAGCCTCCACAGACCATTTAAGAAAAATAACCAACCATGAAATATTTCATTATTCTCTATTAAAGAAAGACCAGACTCAAACGCACACTATATTGCAACACCACCAACTGAACACTTACAGTTTCAGAAAGTAGATCTGTCCCAGGATACCCCATAATATCCCAATCATCCAGGGCACATGCAGTAGCCTGTTTTACAACTGTAGAAGATTGATCTTTGCCACTTGAATCCAAACCCATGGAGCCCTTTACACCACCCCGAGGGCTGCCATCAGGTTCTCCCTTGGGGCGATTTATCCTTTGAAGTACTTTGCCACTTGGACCAGATTGAGTGCTTTCCTTCACCCTACGGGCATTTTCTTCAGCTTCCTTCTTCCTTTTCTGTTCAATATATCTATCAGCCTCAGCTGACAGTCGGCAGCCAGCACTTCGGGCTTCCTGCATGATTATTTGAATATGAGCAGAAAAGAGAAACTCACAAAGGAACACTGAAGGAAGATAGAAAATAGAACCATTATGCCACAGGATGCTCTACCAAATTCACCATATATAAACTTGCGGAATGTTTTCAGGGCCTCATGTTAGCATTCTATAAGTAATCTTTATACTTCATATAGTACATGGCATTTGATTTCATTGACAGTTAACAAGAGGTTGAGCTTTGATTTCAAAGAAATCTTAGGACACTAGTATGCACATAATGATCATAGCATGGTCAGCTAAAGCAGGAACTAGTCATGAACAGAGATATGGTTATCGCATATTATCTTGTAACATGATAAGAGTTATCAAAGAAGAGACAGACAGAGAATGAGAGGAGCCAGGAAACCATAATACCTGAAGATCCCTAATTCGTTTCTGAATCCGATGTTCTTCAATAATAGTCCTAATAAACTCCTCATGTTCTTCTTTAGAATGATAACGCATGAAGACCTTGTAGCGCTGATATATCTCCCTTTCCTCAGATGAAAGTTCCTTCTCCAGAGGATTAGGAAAAAGTAAGTTTCTTTCCAATATGAAATCCTTCCTACGCTTCCTCTCATCAAGCCTGTTAACACATTTAACATACATCTGAATCTCGGAGTAAACGAGGGCAAAAATACATTGTAGTTCTAACACATCATTTCCTACTAGCTCATAAATACAATGCTGAAATTTTACCCATATAATATTTGATACAATAATATATTGCACATTATATTTTAATGAATAGACAGAAACATATGAAGCCTATCATATCCCCGTTTCTGAACTACTCTGTTGGCGGCTAAGCCATGTTTGCACTTACCAATGTTGCATTTGTACAGTTCTGAGAATCAAAAGTAGAGCATAAGTGATGCAGTTGGATTAGATTGGGACTTTAATTTTCTAGGGTTTCATTGCAATAGGCCTAATTTAAAATCTCATAAAGTGGGAATAAAGTTAGTAGACAGGATTAGCAGTTCAGTTGAGTGTTTGAGTTAGTTTACCTAATAGTTAGAGTTCTGTTTTGAGCTTATTTACTTTATTGAGTGTGTAAGTGTGATTACGAGTCCTATGAGTCAAATTAAGAAATTTTTAAGGTCTTTTATATATGTAATCCATTCTCCCCCTCAATATGTCAAGAGTTTTGGTGTTGTTGAGCAGTGCATACAGGATTGGTATCCCATACCTAATTTCTTCTCTCTTCTCTTCTTTCTCCCAAGAAGATTGATCTCATATCTTTTTCCACTCCTTCCATCGATATGATTTATTCCCTTAACAGTTGCTTCCTTCATCTCAAATCTGATTACAGTCTGATCATTGGGCCTGCTTGCATCTGAGATCCATAATCTGGATTTTCAGATTGCATTAATAAGAATCAGCAAAGAATAACTATTGGCACGCTAATGAATACCAGGTACTTCATCCATTATATAGCTCAATGTAACACATATGATCTACTGGTAAAAGAAATAAAAGTCAAATGTCATACAGTTGTTATTTGTGTATTATGTTGTCTGGCCTTTTTGCAATGTGTATTACTGTATTAGTATCGGTATCATACGGTGAATTTCTTAATTTCCTATCTGCTCAAAAAGGCTCCCTACATGTTGTCCATATGGCAACATCTCATGAGATTATACACTAACAAAGTAATAAACATGATTAGAAGGAACCCCCACTTCGAGAACTTTCATTTCGATCCAAAATTTCCCCAGGTTGGCATGCATTAAAACTTTTATCAGAGCATGCATATGATCGTTATCCATGAGCTAGATCATAATTCATAAGTTATTATCCATTGAATTCTTATTCAAGCACATTAACAAAGGAAATTGATTTAAACCTTTTTAAATAAATACGCAACACTCTCAGCTTTAATTCACGGTCAGCTTCAGTGTCAGTTTCCTTGAATTCCATCTCTGCCAATGATTGTTCAGCATCATTATCATATTCAGGATCAAACTCCTGCCTCTTCGGGTTATATCCACTCAACTCAGTCATTGAAGGCCCTTCATCACTCAAAGATTTAGGTTTCTTTCCTCCAACACTCCTATCTATTTGACAATCTGCAAGCAACACATATAGAAGACAAATAAACAGAAAGACATGATTGCTCTCATTATAAAAATATTAAGAAACTTTAACCATTAACAAAGAAGAATAAACTACACTTCACCCTGTTTCCCAAATAATATAAGTACATGCTACTTACATCAGTTGAAAATCAGATAATATGACTACTAAAAACATTCTACATCTGGATGATTACAACAAATGTTGTTGAGAAAAGACTGGCCAAATTTGTCAGCTTTACAACCAAGTACGCAAAAAGGCAATGGGACTGAAAATTGTAGTAGCAGCCTAGGTACAATAGAAGCATAACTGTGGGCAGCTATGGGTCTGAAAATTGCATGAAGAGGAGGGAATGCAATATTAGTGGAAAGTGATTGAGAGGCAATGTTGAGATGGAGTTTTTTTTGGGCGTTGGGGGCGGGGGAAGGAATAGGAGTAGCCCATGGACGTTTCATAATATCTTCCAAAAAACTCATCATCTAACCTCTGTGCTGAGCAACTAATAACAATGGCACCAGAGTTCTAGGAACGGTATGGCTGATGAACTAACAAGAAAGTGGTACCCTCAAAAAGCACTTCCTATTGGTCACATCTCCTTATGGAATAGCTACTAGTTTTTTGCTTCCTTTCATTCCTCATTTATTTTCTTGATCTTCATATATTATATTTCTGTGTGGCCTTTGTATTGGATAGCTTGTATGGATCTAGTAAAGATACCTGAATTTGACATTGAGATTTCTCCTTCTATATCAGTAAAAATTGCCATTCATCAAAAAATAAAAAAAAAAAGAATAGAAAAAGAATGCTTTTGAGAAGACAGCAAAAAGAAAATAAAATAATTTAGACTACTGCACACAATGACAGATCACTATGCTCCCAACAAATGGCCCCAAGACGAGTCCAAATTAACATATGGTCCTAGCACCAAGGTTTGCTGTACCTACAACCAGGTGTTCCAACCTTCTAGTTATTTGACCATTTCTGTGAGCCAAAGTGTGCTGACTCAGCAAGTGAACTTATTCACTCTGTTGAATTGACTCAACTTTTAAGTATGAGCAGTCAAACCAGGCTAGTAAGTCCAAATCTGCATCAAATGGACTAAGTCAAGGAGTTGACTTATGAAAGCCAATCCATACTTGTTTTCTGGTTTGATAAAAAAAAAATCACTATTACTAAACTTTTCATGGGTTTATATGCCAAATTTTAATTGTAAATTTAACTTCTCAATAGAGAGGTGAAGGTTTATAACTACCAATAAAGATTAATCTAATTTAAACTGGGAAATGTGGTTAGTAAGGCAATCAAAGAAAGGGGATGATGATTAGTACCCCCATAACTAATCGAGAAGTCATAAATCTTATAGTTCCTTCAAAAGAAAATACAAATTGACCAAATAAGTACTAAGAAGCACCAACCCAGACCAAACAGTTCAATCATCCATAACAAGCTGTGCATCAAAAACACAGGCACTTTGGATAATCATTTCTAATTTTGAAGCACATAGGGTCAATGAAATGACAGATCCAAAAGCATGACAGGCTGACAGTTCTTCAACTTACTCTTCTTCTTCCTCTTTTTGATGCAGAGTTGATGGTCTACCCAAGGAAGAATAGAGGGCATCAGACAACCTACAATTAGTTGTTTATGTGCCCCAAGATAGGCCCTCTTAATTTCTTTAAGTCATCCTGTTTAGGCCCAAATGTGCGACATCACTTAAGCCCATATGAGGCCTATCGGCTTAAAGTCAAAACTTAAGCCCATAAAAAAACCAGCGGCTATTCACACCCACGAAAAAAAAAAAAAATGTAACCAGCGACCATTCTTGTGTGGTATATTTTGTTTGAAGATTCTGCGGGCCCGGGATATGTGGCTACTTAGGAAAAGTAGTTAGTTTCTAATTATCTAATCAAGCTACTTATGCTAAATATTTAGTAGTTAATTACATAATCAAACCCATTAAGAATTTTGCTTAGTAGTTATTCCTTTTTATTCCTTTTTGTTTTCTTTCTATGTTTAAGAGTTTTTATTTCTTGTAAGAGGTTGTGTGCTTACATGTGCCTCACGACAAGCCCTCTTAAGATCTTTAAGTCAGCCTGTTTAGGCCCATATGCTACATCACTGAAGCCCATACAAGGCTCATCTGCTTAAGTCACAACTTAAGAGCATTAAGAAACCAGCGGCCAGCCTTGGGTGGTATGTTTTGTTTGAAGATTCTGTGGGCCCAGGTTGTATGGCTATTTAGTTTCTTGGAGGACTAGCAGCTAGTTCTAATTATGTAATCGAGCAACATAGCCCATTAAGACTTATGCTAAGTAGTTATATCTCTTTTTATTTTCTTTCTATGTTTAGGAGTTTAAATTTCTTGTAATGACTTGCTGCAGTTATAAATAACAGAGAAGGGTGAAACCTCCCACGATTTTGGGTTAAGAATATGTCTTTTACTTTGAAGAAACAGCTCCTATGGTGAAGTAGCAGCAACCAAGGTGGTGAATTCTTGAAGAGGATGGTGGTGAGCCTAGGTCCTGACAGTGAATCCGGATCATCTCTTTCTCCCTTCTTTTCTCCTCTTTATTCTTACTTTCTTCCATTCTGTCAGATTTTCAGCAAGGTATAATCTTCTCTACCACGGCATTATCCTATAAGTTTTCCTCTCTTATTTTGAATCTGGTTTATTACTCTATCACACATTTTTTGTCATCAAGTTTTCTGCAGGTTTCCAAGTGCAAAAAGTCACCCATGGTTTCTGTCTTTCCTCTTCTTTTTTTTCCTGTTTTGGTTGTTCTATTGATAGGCCACTATTCGGAGGATTGTGCTAGATATATTCTTCATATTTTCTATCTACTCCCTACAACAACAACAATAACAACCAAAGCCTTAACCCAACTTAATGGGTTCAGCTACATTGAGGTTCCAACTTCCAAGCAAGGACGAATGCAAGGATCCATGCAAAAAGATTGACTGGTTATGGCTGATTATAATAAAGTTCCGGTTGTCTACCTAACACACCACTATAGATCAGCCACAGGCTTATTACAACAGACTATAATAAGGTATCAGCTGTCTATCTGATGTCCCAATATAGATCGGCCAAGCAAAAACGTCCTACATGTATTATGTCCACCACCAGGACAATACATCACCCAACCTACTTTTACGAAAGGAGGAATGAGCAAACGAATTATTGACAGCCCCGCTAAGCACGAAAGTAACAACCCGAACACACAACTCTGCATTGAAAATATGTAATCAACACACAACTCCTAGAGCACACACAATGCACATGCACCACTTACACAAAGCAAATGGACTTACGATGGCATCATAGCATATGCATCGTATTCCAAGCCACCTCACACCACCACAAGGGCAGGCAAGAGACGAAATGAGATTCAAGGCGCAACGTCTTTCCATCCAACTAGGTAAGCAACACAGGAACCTTGTCATGCTCTTAACGAAGGCCCTTTTGGCCTCATCGCAACCCACAGAGGTAGCTGTGCATAGAGGTTCCACACGCCCTACTATTTTAACAATCTATTGACACTGTTACATACTGTTTTGCAGGTCTGATTTCACTGTTCTGTTATGTTGCAAATTTCGGGCTGCAGGGAATTAAATTTTTATTCTATGATTTCTATCCAATCCGACTTTGGATTGATCTCTTCTTTAATTTGAGGATCATCAGACCTACAGATTTGGAGTTAATGTCTGTTTTCTTTAGTTACTAAATTTCTGTTATTCCTACGTTTCTATTTTCAGCCATACTCCGTTACAGAAGATCCAACCATTGGATCAGCTTGTTCTTTAGAGGATTAACCATCCTAGTACGAGGGTTAATTGATCCAAATCTCAGCCCCATCTGACCGTTGAATCTTGATTTATTTGAAATTGTCTATTCTCTCATATTGTGTACTTACTTGAATTACTGCGTTTCTGCCCTGTGGGTATTGTTTTCTTTAAATCTTATCATGTTTACCCTAGGACACATCACTTTTACTTTTCATGTTTTAGTAAGTAAGCTTGAGTTATGCTTTCTTTTCAGTTTGGAGTAAGCAATCTCTACATAGAATTTCAGAATATTTTATTAAAAACTTCCCTTTTTTAAATTTATAAGTGCTTAACATTTTAAACTATTGTATATTTCCGTTGTCACACACTTCATTGTCTACTAAACTCCAAACTTAAACAGCTGGAAAATGAATAGGCAAAAAAAAAAAAAAATGACGGACAGTACACATGAATATTGGTTATTATCAACAAACAAAAATATTTTTACAATATGCTTTATGCCTCATTAAATATTTAATTTTCTTTAGAGTAGTAGTTTTCTTCTGGGGAGGGTGAAGATACCTCACCTGATCATAATTTATATTTTACACTTGCAAATTTTAAAAGTTCAAAAACATCGCCCCTGATTTGACCCCAGTTACTCATACATTGGGTCACTTCCCAATTCAGCAACTTAGGTGTCAGTCCAGACCTAATCCCCGACAGTTTTCAGGCTCAAGAAGCTTTGACCGGTAAATGATCCATTAACATTCTCACAGTCACACCATTAAGATGTGTACTAAAATAATAATTCAAAGAGCATTGCAGGATCTGACTCACAAATATCACAGTTCGAACACTGGCAAGTTGTTTTATTCTGTTGACCATTCCTAAGCTCCATGCCCTTCTGTATTGTGATATCTCTTCAACTAACCCAATCCCAACTACTTGGGGTTTGCTACACATATTGTGCTTCTCCTTTTAATTCTATTTTAAGTCCATATACGCTGTTCATTCTCAATTATCATTATAATATACTGTAATGTCCCCCACCCCCCAAAAAAAAAAAAAAAAAAACCCTGGGGGTAAATGACTACATACTTTGTTTGAAAATTTCATCACAGTTTGAGCCACTCCAACCAGTTGGACTGCCAAAACCAAACTAAAATACATTTGAAGCAAGAATAAAAGTTTAAACACCAGTGAGTTGTTTTATTACAATAACCATTCAGAAATTACAAGCACTGTTGCTTTTTTACAATGCATATTCTATTTAATAAACATTGTTTATTGCTTATGTCAGATTGTCAAACAACCAACGTCAGTCGCCAAAGAAATTAAAGTGGGAGGACCTTATCAAAGATCCTAAGCAATATACAACCATCCAAAAAAGGAACCATCCAATTTACAAAGGAGTGCCTTGAAATCATACCTTCCACTTTAACAGAATCAGGACCATCTTTAACCTTGGTCATGTTTGATGCCTTCTTAACTGAACTTGCTGCTGTCAAATTTGTGCTGCCAGAACCAACTCCAGTATCCACATCTGAAGCAGAAGAGAGTATGGTGTTTCAAGAAGTATGACTACCACATCCTCTAATTATTTTAAGAGAAACAAGCCAATAACAGAAACACCTAGTAAATAATATCCCTCAAAAGACCCGCACTTAAGCTAGATGGGGAATGACCTGTCGGAGCTTCTTTACTCAAATCTTCAATCCTGAGCAAACACAGAAAGTGAGTTAGCATGTGAGAACTTGATGCCCAAATTGAAGAACTGATGTACCCAGAAAAATAGAAGAAGCATACTTGACTCTTGAGGGGGAGAAAGGAGACTCTTCCTTCAGTGTAAGCTCCCCAAACATAGGAAATCCTGAAGAAGTCAGAAGCATGTAAGAATTTGTGATCTATTTGAAGAAAGAAATAGGACATCTAATGAAAAAAAAAATGGTGAACCCAGTGCTAATGTAGACTAGGATAGGTGAACTAACCAAGCCTCAACCGCAGGAACTTTTAATCAAAGAACAACCAGAACCAGAATAAAGAAAGAATTAATTCTCAGAAAATGAGAATTCAATCCCCAAATCTGTCCTCTATCAAGTCAGAATAGAAACCAGCAACTAGGACTAATTCAGGCACAGAAATAAGTCCCAAACAAAGCCTAACCAAAGTTGCAGCAGCGGTAGATCTTAGAGAGGTGGAAAGAAGAAGAACATAGCTTGAAGAAGAAGAAGCTCTCAGGCTTCACACCACAGAGAGTCAATTGGATCAAACACCAATTCCATCAGCCTTGATCAAACACAAGACAAATCTTCATGGAGAAGACAATAGCAACAACCATTAATTTGTTTATCAAAATCATCATTCTATTAGGAGCCTCCTCCTATTTATTTATAATGTTGATGGGGGAGGGAATTACAAAATAGAAGGTTCCTCAAAAAGGAAACCAAATATTCTCCTAATACAATAGTTACTAAAAACTAAAATTAGAAACTAGTTGAAAAAGGAAACTAGCTACTAATGACTTGACTCAACTAATAACTTGACTCCTAAGGAAACAAATATAACTTAAATCAAACCCAACTAAAAAGGAAACAAATCAGTGAATCCCATATGCAACCTTAGAACCCCTAGTTTAGGCCTATAAAAGTGGTCTATTACACTCAAAAGTCAAAACACATGGGATCAAAGGCCCAACATGTATGGAACCCAACCCTAAGCTTATTCCTAATAAAACAAGTCTATGTTAGTGATTAATCTGTCTGCATCAAGTGCACGAGGCTCCTGCCACTGTGTGGTATGAGGAGGGCCATAATGTACGCAGCCTTACCCCACTTCACGGAAAGGTTGTTTTCCAACTTGAACTGCAACCACTAGGTTGCAATGGAGCAACATTATTGTTGCACCGTGGTCCGCCCTCCAGGGCTTCTAATATAAGTGTTTTAAGTAATGAGATGCAATGCCAAAGGCAACTAGATCAATAAGTATAGGTGTAAAAATTAAAAAATCCATCGAGAAAGACAAGTCACTGATGTTAAGATATCACAGTGGGTTCTTTGTAGACAAAGACTTATGTGCAATAATTCATTAGTCAAAGATATTACTTGCAATTATAGAATTCGTAGAGAACTTATAAATATATGGTGTTGAAAAGAGACTGAGTAGGGTATTCAGAACCCTATTGATCTGGTTATCCTTTAGTCCTTCCTTTCTTCAGAGAGAAAAAAAAAGAGCAACCCAGTGCACGAGGCTCCTGCTACTGCGAGGTTTGGGAGGGGCAAGTTGTACGCAGCCTTACCCCCTACTTCGCAGAAGAGGCTGTTTCTAGGTTTTGAACCTGTGACCAACATGTTGCAATAGTGCAACTTAACCGTTGTGCCACAGGCTTGCCCACTTTTCTTCTTTTCTGCCTTTCTTCCTTATTATCTTCCTTCTCTTCTCCTGCAAATCCTCCTCTTAAACTATGTTCTGTTGTATGTTTTCTGTTTACTGTTGAATATAGCCTCTGATTCAGTAAGAGGAAATAAAATTGTATTCCAAAGGCAGCTAAACCAATGGATAAAAAGTAAGTGAAAAAAATTATCAACGGAGACTAAACTGTAACTAAGATTGTATTTCACCAAGGGTTCCCTCAATGGTACAGTTCTTTGTTCAGATCAGCTTTGGATCATATATCAATGATAGATCACCCAAAAAAACAAAGGTACAGATCCACCTGATGTCTGCAGTATGCACTTAAGGTCAGCAAACTATTGATGCACCTCATGGAGGTTTTGGGTCTTCTGGGCTTTCCCGCTAAATATGAATATATGTTCTTGACTTCTTGGATTGTGTATACTCCAGCCCTCAGCCATCAGGCTATGGGATTATTGCAGATTATGCCAGCTGCAGTATGCTGATCCGTGCAGAAGGAAGAAACAGCTTGGTATTGATAATCACTGGGAACCAGCATGATGACTATAAAAATTAAAGAACTCTTATGTTTTGGGGAATCTTAAAGCCCACTAGAACATCTTGGCTATGCAAAGTATAATAAAATCTTTGTTATCAATAAATAATCTTTAAAGAGTCAAAATTAATATAGTTTACTTTATCAAAAACTGAATCAACATACAAAATGATCAAACATCCAGTATAAATGGGCTCAAATGTTGTTGACATTCAATATGGCTTGATAGCAGTGAGACGGATATTCTTCTGTCTTAAACACGTCCCTCTTCTTATTTACTTTAATTACTAGAAAAGGAAACAGAAAAACTAGAATAGTAGTTTATTCAAGTGACAAGCTTCATTCAAAAACGAGTGCCACACAAGAAAATTCAAACTAGATATGGGCCTTTACAGCCTTGAATACTATAGTGGGACTGCTTTGGGACTATCCTCTTGTGCAGATTTAGACATATCCAAAGAAGAAATTTCAACTGAACCACTTCATCTATTCTTAAAGCTTAGAAGACAAGTATAAGAAAGAATATTTTGACAAAGCTGTTCTTCAATCTGAAAGTTAAGACAATGAGGGGCCAAAAGAGTAATTAATGGACTCATTAAGAGTGTCAAGCTAATGGAAGAAGAGGATCCCTGTTAATGTTGCTAACCTTTCTTCCCCTCGGCATGCCCTTTAGCCATAGCAAGAAGTTCCTTTCTGTTCTTCCCAACAACATGAGACATATCCTTTGGGGGGGAGGGGGGAGCATAAGAAAATAAGTGTCACCATGACAGATGCTGATCTAAAAGAAAAATAAATTTGGAACCAAGTAATTGTAATACAGGCAGAGGAAAGCATGGCGAATTCATGTATATTGTTGTATAGTGATCAATGCACTGTGCCTTGGTCTTTGTACCAACATGTTCCGCAATTTCAGCCCAGTTGCCCATTCCATACATCTCAATTCCCTAGAACAAGAACATGCAAAAATTTATGGCATGAGCACCCTAACATGCATAATCCTTCAAAAATCAATAAGAAAATGTGCAAATTGACAAGGACCCAATCATTAGCAGTAACTAGCATAGTTGGACAGGGAAGCAGGCATACCTCTAGAAGCAATATCTCTTCATCAGCATTCCAATCCGGACAAATAAGGGGGAAAGACAAATTGTCCTATTGAACAAATCACACCGTGAATAAATGTACAAAAAAATGATGTTTTAGGACTTCATAACAGTAGAAGAATCGACTAATGATGTATTTTTTACATGGAAAAATGAAAATAAATTCATCAGACATTCAAAACGGAAGGATTTTTCTAAAACTATTCTCCTATTTGGGCTTCTTCTACAATGAAAATGTATGGTTAAAAGGTTCACATACAGTAATTTATTGGTGAACCAAAGGAGTTAATAATAAAAACAGGCAAGTTGCTATGATCTCCATGGAACGGCAGAAGATTCCACAAGTGTTTATAAATTGCAACAAATAAAGAGAATGGTTTGCTTGAGAATCTATGGCACATTGGCACATATATTTTTCTTGTACAAAGAATATGGTAAATCTTTTGAACATCAAATGGCTGCAAATCAAAACTTGTTTGAGCTGGCAAAAGGTCTGAATTTTTGTGTAACAGTTCTTTTGTTTAAAACCTTTCTGCCCATATTTTACCTATCAAATCAGAAACAAGTTTACAGAGTGACAATGCCAATTTTAAAGTAGATTCTTATTTATTGAGTTGGCAATCTGTACAAGATTGGACAAGGCGCATTTGGGGTGCCAACAGGGAGTGGGATTCAGATTCCACACCCGCACCCAAATGGAGGAAGGAACAATTTAAAAGTATTTAAAAAAATATGGGAAGTATAGTTGAGTGCCTAGTTAAATGCTCACAAAAAAAGAGATAATACTTACAATGATTGGTATAATGCACCATGACCATGAAGGTCATAGTTTTTATCTCAGTTCATGCAGTAAAAAAAATAACTGCTGAATGAATCATGCAAGAAGACTATGGAAAATTACAAGAGAGCAAGAGTGTAATAGAGTATTCTGTGAGTGGTTTAACTAACCATAACCCTGTAAGGGTGATTGCTTTTGTGAGATGTAACCTCAGCTCCAACAGAAAAGCACTCCACACATGAGTCAAAATCAGGGCATTTGACACACTTAATACGAATCTTCCCAGAAATATCTTTATTGCAATAGTTGCAGTGGTACAAAGCCCTTTTCCCTTCATTTGATCCCTGATCTGCCCCAACAGAAAATAGAATTACCATTGGAAATCATGGACAAATAGAAAATGAAATGTTAGATGTTGTATCAAATAAGATGGTGGTTCAAAAGAGGGAACCCTTTAAGTGCAGTCAGATACGCTTTACTAATACTAAAAGTGTGAAAACATCGGACTCAAACCACAGAGGTCAGAAAGTCTACCCAAGGGCATCTATAAATTTGCAAGTCAAAACAAACCACAAGGTACAATCTGATAGGCCATAGGAAAGGTCCACCAAAAGAAAGAAAATGCAAAATGTGCAAGGAGGTTGGTGTACACCTAATGCAGAGCTGAAGAACTACTCACGTAGGAAGAAGTCCATGGGAGGAGACCAAACTGTGGCCTAACTTTTTGCTCATTTACTGCTTTCTATACTTAGTTTATTTTTCAGGTGTTCACTTTTCATTGAACCATGGTTCATGTTGGTCCAGTGTCAGTTCAATTTAAGTATTTTTTTTTTGTTTAGTTAATTGCTATATTAGATATTTCCTAGGGTAGATAAGTGAATCAGTTATGGGGTTTCCTATTCCAATTCCAATTTTGTTATTTAGGCTGTGTCCAAGCTAGAACTGATTGGGGTTTCCTAATCAGATTCTAACTATGAATTTTATTATCAATAAAAGCAAGTCAAAGGCTCATTCTTAGCCTACAATTTTAGAAACCAAATACTGCTGCTGCTGCAAGTCTTCTCCATTGAAGCACACCTTGAGTTTGATCAAGGATTTGTGTGTGATCAAGGAAGGGGGACTGATGTCTGATCCAGTTGACACCTTGAGGTGAGAAGCCCGGTTGGGTCATCTTCAAGTTTGTGTTCTGTAGCTGCCAATTGGCTGATATTGTGAATTACTGTTTCACCCTTTTCTCCATCAAAACCCTATTTCATATCTGAATCAATTTCTGATTTCCTGAATTGGTTTAGTCACTGATCACTATATTCAGGAATGAATCCCTCAATCTTTCTCAACTTCCGAACATCAATTTCATTAGTTTATTACTGTTTTACCCCTAGTCCTATTGCTGTTAGGAATCACCCATATCTACTGATCTGACCATTTGATTGGGATCAGATTTTCAGACAAGGCAGAAATGGACCTACTTAGGGAGGTCCACTAGTCATCGAGGGGGAAAATGCAGGCCAAAACCCTACGCAATCTGTCCAGTCTATTGATCTTTTGGTAGCAGTTAGTCAAATTATCCCTGATTACAATTGGTGAAACTCCCACTCTGAAGAGTTTAAACTTTTGCTTCAGTCCATACACTATTTATGTTCGACATCCTGCTCCAACAAACAAACCAAGGAACAATGTAATAGATTTCAGCATTTCATTAAAGTTAGTGACACCATACCTGAGGCTCCAGATTCTAAATTGTCTCCACTTGAAGCATTCCTCTTTCTCTTCGATCTATAAAACAAACAAACATAGTCTAATTTTAATGGAAGCAAATGAAAAGAATTATAAGCAAATTATACAGATCATAGATGCATTTCCTTTGTGTATTTATTGACCTAGGAAAAGGCCTATGACAGAGTCCATAGAGGTTTAATCCGGAATGATCTTTTGAAGATAGGGGTGTCGAATAAATATGTGGATGCAATTAAAGATATGTATGAGGGTATGAGTGAGATCTGTGGGAGGTTAGGGCAAGGAATTCCCAATTACAATTGGGTTACATCATGGATCAGCCTTAAGCCCTTATTTGCTTGCGCTTATCATAGATGATTTAACCAAGAGCATACAAGACAAGGTCCCATGGTGTATGCTCTTCGTCAATGATATCTTTTTGGTGGATGAGACAGAAACATGGATCAACTCTAAGTTAGAGCTATGGAAATCTACGTTAGAAACAAGAGGCATTAAGATTTGTAGATCGAAGACAGAGTACATAATGTATAATTTTAGATTTTTAGTCACATTATGACGGATAATTACATGGTGAATATTGAAGAGAGAGAGATACCGCAAAGTAACTATTTTAGACATCTGGGGTCAATCATAAATAAATAAATAAAAAAAGTGACATAGAGGATGATGTTTCATAGACAATTAAAGTGGGTTGGATGAAGTGAGAGGTGCGGCCAGAGTACCGTGCGACTAAATGTGTTTCTTTAAAGCTTAAAGGAAAGTTCTATAGGACTATTGTAAGATCGGCTATGATGTATGGGGCAGAATGTTGGGCAATTAGAAAGTGTCATATAGATTCACTAAAAAAAAAATCATATAAAAAAGCTATGTATAGAAAAGATGATGATATTAAGATAGATGTGCAGCAAAACTAGGAAGGATAAAATAAGGAATGAATGCAATAGAGTTGATTTAGGAGTTTTCCTGATCAATAACAAGCTCCGAGAAAGTCATTTTCGATGGTATGGTCATGTTCAACGGAGGCTTGGGGATGCCCCAGGCCCCCAGTAAAGAAGAGTGATCCGACTTCGATTGAAGGAGTTAAAAGAGCTAGGAGCATGCCTAAAATGACCATAGGAGAAGTTACGAGGAATGACATGTATGGTCTTGTACCAAGTGACCTTGATAGAGCCTATTGAAGGGAATGGATCCATGTAGCCAACCCCATTTAGCTAAGATTCTCCTGACTTGCTGAGTTGTGCCTCTTTCCTCTTACTTTCATTTTTCATCTCTCATTTCTTCATCTCTTCATTCCCCCTTTTTGTTTGGACCTCAGTTTTTCCTACTTTGTTTTGCATGCATCCATGTAGGCAACCCATTAAGTCGGGATAAAACTGAGTTTGTGGTTGTCTAGATGCATTTTCCATTTTTATAAGTACTCAATTTGCTCAAGGTATAAAACATAGTTACGAAGGCGTCACCAAGGCGCTAGTAAGGCGATGCCTAGGTGCTGAGGCGGTATTGGGAGCATAAGGCAGTGTACCGCATTATTGGCTGCACATAAGGCTGTCGCTTTCACTGTTAAGGCGCTATAAGGCGACGCATTAGGCACCTTATGACGCTTTATGGACAAGGCGGTCGCCTTATGCCCATTTTTTATTTACTTTTTTTTATTATTATTTACCACTGATTCCATATAGATTTTATTGATTGGCAAGTATATGGGGAAGTTTACACATGAGAAGCATGAGATCAAGGGTATTTAAATAGAAAACCTCAACAAAAAAAAAAAAAAAACACAAAAATTACATTATATTACTAACTGAGAAATCGCGGAAGGGTTTTGGGGCCAACGCAGCAATCCTTCCTCCTTCCCCCTTCGGATCTTGCAATAGTGGTGACGAAACTCCACTGGCAACAGTGAGAGTCCTCCGATGAACATTCCTTAGACCAAGGCAGGAATGTTTGATGCATTTATTATTATTTTTTTTTCATCTTCCTTATTCTTCTTCTTTCTTCTTCATTTTACGGTTTTACCTGTTGTATTTTCTTCTTCTTTCTATTTACCTCTGTTTTTTTTTTTCTATTTTCTTTTCTTACTGCAGCTAGAAGTGTGGAACTGCAGTACGAGAGAAATTTTTTTTTTCCTCTCCCTTCTGTGGTTGTACCTTCTTCTTTCTTTCTTTCGTTCCTTTTTTTTTTTG
>NC_056569.1:23536397-23556254 GCF_013358625.1 Macadamia integrifolia
TTTTATTTTTTTTGGATGATTATGCAGCTCCTTGGTTCTGGTAATCTGGTTTGATGTTCTTGGCTGCTGGTTATCAATATTTCTTGTGTAATTATATATTTATATTATATGCTATGATGATGATGATTGCTGAAGATGAACTTAGTTTAATCACTTTATTGACTTTTTTTTTAATGAATATCTTGCATTGCTATGAAGTATGAACATTTAATCTTTATTTAGCATATGAGTAGTATTATATAATTTTTAATGTCATTAGAGCCAAATAGAATGGTTAAATAAAAAATAAAATACTAGAACACTTTATTCAATAAGGTGACACCTTATGCCCGCCCTGTCGCCAAAGCGCTCTGAAAGACCCTCAAACGCCTCGGCCACCTCAACGCCTTAATAACCTTGGTCTAAAATGACAGATACCATACAGAACATGCTGAAATGTGGATGAATAGATACATGGGACGCCAGCAAAGCCAGCTTTGTATCCAATGGTCCTAAAGTCTCTTCAAAAGATGGGAGTTTCTTCAGAAAATCCATAATGAAGGAAATTGTAGATCGAGAATAATAAATTGCAAATGGTAACAAATACAATATGATGGCAGGTGCATTTAAGGTATAAAAAATGAGCAATACACATAAGAAGTTAAGAACTTGGAAATCTTTACGCTTTTATCTTCAAGTAAGACGATATCAACTATAAAACTTGAAATTAAAATAGAGGATAGAGATGCAGTTAAAAGAAGGGGAGGGGGGAGTTGAATAAGTAGAATGTAATAGCCTGAATCAAGTTCAGTGACATAAAAGGCTAAAAAAAAATTGTGCCTACAACTAAGGGGGAAGGGAGAAAAAAAAAAAAAAAAACAATTGAGTTAGAACTGAAACTCCATCAAAAACAGTTTTCAGCTCGGGAATGCACCGAATCAAGTATTAGTGGAGTCAAAAAGAGACCAAAATGAGGAGAGTACCTTTGGCTGGGATCTTCGTCTGCAGAACTGGGAACACGAGAACGCCCCATCGATCATCCAATTTTAAAATAGAGACAAGAATTGGAAATTGAGCTGCTAATGCTAGGGCTATCCGCTATCGATTACCATAAGGAGAGCCGCCGTAAAGTAAAAGCGGGAAAACCCTAAATATCTCCGTTCGCCAATTGTCTCGATTCTCCGATCGGTTAGTTATGCAACGGTACTCTTCGAATTTGAGCAGTTTCGCGGGAGAGACCCTATCCTTGAAAACTAAAAAGTGGAAGTATTGAATTTGAACGAATGTTGACGGATTTGATAGCCTTGTCAGTACAGTAACAATTTACGTTTCACATATACATTTTGCTTTACAAGGAATTTAAACTAGGAATGGGGTCCAAATCGGTCCGTACCGACTCCTATAATCCGGGTTCTGTGATCGAATTGGAACTGTCAGAATCGGTCCTAAAAACCTTAGAATTAGTCCCTTTGACCTGAAAACCCAGCAATCCAGAATGGTAACGATTCCTTCCGATCCAACTCTTAATACCCATTTTTTTTAACAATGTAAAAATAAAGAATCAAATATAGGACCGTGTATTTATCCACACAATCTTCAATTCACCCAAACAACCCAAGAATGAGTTGTTGCACTAGTCTAAGTGAAAATGTATAATATAAAATGGAAGAGCATTCAGAATCTCCCATGCCACATCATTCGTAGTGCGAGAAACAATTTCATCAGCAAAGGTGCATGTGATTAGAGAGGATAGAGTGTCAATTAGAACCCTCATGGTCAAGACAAGATGTGAGAGTGTGGAAAAGCATCCCCTAACCCATATTGTGGGGGTCTTTTTCTCCCACAAAGACGATTAGACTTTAGATTGTGAGACTTCTTTTGTCAAGTGTGTCAACGAAAACATATCCAACAATGTGATCTTTTTATCTTTTCTCATATTTGATTAATGAGAAAATATTACAATTTCTCGATTCACTTATTTAGTTAGAACAAGATGTGCCAATAAATAGGAATTAATTTAAATATAAACATTGAAATAGGTCGAGATATGCTATTTCAATTTTAGAAACTAAATCTCACTTCCAATTATTTTGCCCCAATGCATTAAAATAGAAAATGTTCATAACCTTCGATCAATGCCAATGCCAAGAATAATGCCAATGCCAAGAGGTTCCTCCACCATGAACTGTGATTAGAAAGAAATCAGACACAAAATCCAATACAAATTGCCTCCTATTTGTTAGGGAGTGAAAGCAATGTTCTACTTCCAATATGAATGGATATACAAAACTATATATGCTCATGAAATTATGTACAACACAAAAAAATATTTATACAAAAACAACATGCACAGCAAGAGATTTATATGGTTCAACAAAATTGCCAATCGTCTATGGAGTGAGATCTAATTTTCAACTAAGAGTTCAAGAATCAAGAGATATAGATACAGCCCTTGTGATTTGATTATTGAGACCCAAGCCCATAGACACCCTTGTACAACCTCTACTCTCCTCTCATTCTATAATCGACACTTGACTATTCCATCCTAAACAACAATATTATTCCAGGCTTGTTTTTACACACACTAAAAAAAAAAAAAATTATGGGATTTGGTTGCCATTGAGGTTTGCAAATTTGTTCAAGACTTCTTCTCTAATTCCTCGCTCCCTTTTGGACTAATCACACTTTAACCTGCTTTATTCCTAAAATGGATAATGCTTCAATGGTGAAGAGTTTAAACCTATTACCCTGTGTAATGTTTCCTATAAAATAATTACAAAATTATTGGCTAATAGATTAAAGAGCCATCTCTCCTTTTCAAGCTGACAAATTTTTGATAACATTGTCATAGCTCATGAGATTTTTCAATATTTGAAAAACAAGAAAATAAGAAAATTAGGCTTTGTGGCTATTAAGATTGATATGGCAAAAGCCTATGACTGACTGAAATGGGGGCTCATCAAGAATCATTTTGAGTTTCTTGGTCTGTAAGACAATGTGTGACATTATTCATTATCTCATATCGTCGGTATCTTATTCTATCAAATTGGAAGGATTGTCTTTCGAACGGACTAAATTGACTCTAGGCATTAGGCAACCCACATTTTTTTTTTTTGCTAATCATGAGTATTTAGATGTGATACCCTACTTTCTAAACCCGGTCTATTAACCGCATTGACTTGGTTTGATCATATAGAGGCTGAACCGGAGAGAACTGACACAGGTACCATATGGAATATGGTAGCAAGTGTGACCCTGAACTCGGGTTGGCTTGACACAATCGAGCAGGTACCAAGGGTAATACGGGCACCCAAGCCTTGCACTTGCATGTACCATGAGGCCATATATAAAAAGTAAAGGTACGTACTTGTATTTGTGGGTGCCAACGTAATCTAATATTATGTGAGAGTTTATTCCCATTGAAGCCCACCTAAGATTTAAGCCCACCTGAGATATACTCACTTGAGATTTAACCCACCTGAGATATATCCACCTGAGATATACCCACCTGAGATTTAGCCCACCTGAGATTTAGAAGATATTTTGGGAGCCCAGGTATACAAGGGGAGACATTAATTGTCTTTTCCCTCATTAATGTTAGTTGGTCGGTGGGAGAATAAAGAAGAGAGATAAATAAGAAGAAGGGAAAAGAGGAAGAAGAAGAAAGAAGAAGAAGGGGAAGTTAACCATAGAACTTCATCGGAGCTGGGTCTTAGTGTTTCGAGCCCGAATTTATGATCAACTCACCAAGGTCTTCAATTTGAGGTAGCTATTGCATACATTCCAAGGATTCTTAGGAAAACCTCGTCCTTAAACCCTATTTTTTATTTTTAGGAAAGAACTCACTTGAATCTTGCTAATCCTACTTGGATAATTAAATCTAAGGTCTAATGGAAGGTGTGGATAATGATTTTGAAGGATATAAAATGAGTGTGGACGAAGATCTAGAGTATTTGGAGGTTCTTGGACAAAAGAAGTGAAATTTGGGGTTTCACTGGTGTTCTTAAAGAAGAGGTAAGAATTTTCCTTTTCTTTTGATTTGATCTTAGATCTAAGTTGAAGGTACATGATTGGACCTTAGACAAATGATTTGAGTCCCCAGATCGTCCCCAAACAAGTTCCCTAAGCCGGAAGAAAGTTGGGAATGATGTTGGAAAAATTTTGTTCAAAGACTGTAGAGTATTTTTACCCCACCTGTCTTCTGATTTTAACCCACCTGAGTTCCCAAAACTCAGATTCTAGACTCTGGAGTAACCGGATTTTAAACCCAATTTTAGTGTTCAAACGTGATGATTTTGATCCCAAAATAGTGAAATGATAAACCATTATGTTTATGATAGGTTACACTCAATATACGCACACCCACACATCGGATCTTTTTCATACTGGGTACAAGCACCGAGTACATATACAAGTAAGTGGGGAGTGGACTCTGTTTAAATTCAAAATGTTATACATTATTTAACATGTGTTAATCTAGCCATGTCATCATATTACTTGTGTGTAGACTAGACATCACATATGTCATATCACGCATTATATGTACATTTACATAATATGCTATACTTTGCTTTATGATGAATATCCTTTATGTCTTGATGTATGTGATGGAAGAATTTAATTTAGACATGACTTATATGCTAGATTAGATGCCGTAGTTAGCTTAGAAACAAGTGCATGGTGGCACGTGGTATGGGAAGCGACGCCATCGTATAATCGTACTATGCTCATATAGAGGCATGTGGCTAGGATGTGATTTACCCTTGTGCTACGACCATTCCCAACAAGGGTTTACGTGTTGGGGGATCATCAGGGGGAAGCATTGGGTTGCGGTTATCAAACTCCTACAGTCGGTAACCCCAGTGATATATTCAGAGGGCCGATCGTACTATTTTTATTTCTGACGGAGTCACCCATTTACTTTCTATCATTTAAATTTGCCAAGAGTCGGCTTGAATTTTAAATTCCAGTACCAACGATGGGCCTTCTCCGACAACCTTATAGGCGTATCGCGGGATGAGATTTGTGGCTAGTACCCGGGGCATACGCGCACTATGATTGTGAGTAACACAAAACCTATGATCTAGTAATGTTGTTAGGCTAATAGGGTTAAAATGAATTGCATATAAGTGCATTTATTTGGTGATTGTTTGTGTGGTTTGTCTTGTGTGGTATTCCTTTTCACTTTTTGGGCTAGTGAGCTCATCCCATGTGCACCATTCTTTTTAGGTGATTTTGTAGATTACTGCCCTGGGGATCAAGAACCAGGCCCCACTGTGGAGTTTCCATCTGAGGACTGGTGAGTCCCTGATGAGTTCTAGTACGGTGCCAATTACACGTGCGAGGATTGTGCTGCATGACAGCTGTGACTCATGAGTGATTCTTTTTTATTCATTTGATGTACTCCCTTTCTATTACTTGATGCTAAATTATTGTATTTTTGTGTATATATTTATCATGCCTTCATGCTCAAATGTATGCAACCTTTATAATTCAATTTGGGTATCAAGTATTTGGAAAACAATTATAAGTATTATTATGAATAGGTCTTCCATTGAAAATACAAGTCTATTATTAGATTAGTAGATGTATGCTGTATTGTAAGTACTACATTGTTGATCCTGACAGGTTTGTGAGTTAACCGGTGTTAACTCGATCACTGGCCAGGCTTAATGCGGATGGGATGTGACACTAAGCCTTCAGCCTGACTAGTCCCGTGGGCCCATACTACCCACAACCATATGAACCATGTCATACCGGAGTTGAATGAGAACCATTCAACTTTCACTGAAAACAGTAAAGAGCACTAAACACCCCTGTGTGAGTGGCCCCAATGAGGTAAGAGGAGTCAAACTAATAATTACACACTTCGCAGGGATGCCCACTAAGCCCTTATCTATTTATTACTGCTATGGAAGTTCTTTCCCGTCTTCTCTCAACCTACAAGGACCTTAACTTCTTTAGGGAAGATAGCCTGCTAAGCTCCTGAGATTTCTCATTTACTCTTTGTGTATAATATTTTTATTTTTTGTCAGGCTACGTCAGATGGTCTTATGACTATCAAGGCGGTGCTTGACCTTTTTCTTGGATCTATCGGGTCAACATATCAACCTCTCCGAAAGTGGAATGTTTTTTAGTATTAATGTGTCAAATTATGAAAAATCGCGGCTTCGCTCTCTCCTTGGTATAAAGGAAATTCATAAGGATGCTAGTTATATTGGAACAAATCTTTTTCACTACGGATCTCATATATCAAGTTTTAAACATGTCGTGGACAGAGTGGATAAAAGATAATCACTAGGAAATCAAATCTTCTTCTTTTTTTTTTTTTTTTTTTTTCCGGAAGAAAAATTCTGGTTCAGTATGCTCTTTATTCTATCCCTTTTACTGGATGTCTTGTTTTGCCTTTCCCCAAAAAATTGTCATAATATTGACTCTATATATTCTTGGTTTTGGAATGGGTTGACGCTCCTAAAAAGATTCACCTCATTTGTTGGAAAAAAAAATGTTCTCAAATCTCTGAGGGTGGCTTAGGCCTGAGAGATATTAACATCCATAGATAAAGCCCTCATTTTAAAACTTGGTTGGCGTTTGTTTAATGAAAGGGAAACAATCTGGGCTCAAACTACTAAAGCTAAATATTTCCTGAACACTTCCATTTTTTACCAAGTAACCCTGAAAACTTAGGGGATCCTGGATTAGAATAGTATTGTGTCTATTCTCCCTTTTCTCTAACTTATGGTTCATGTCTAACTGGGATCGGGACAATCTTCATTTTTTTTTTTGTATGATCCTTGGATTCCGACCCTCTCTGATCATTTGGTAACTCAATCCCACCTCTACCTTGTCCGGATTTTACTCATGATAATGTGATGAGTGGTAACGATTGGAATGTTCCATATACAATCTTATCCCTATCAATATTATCAATGAAATTATCAAAATTCCAATTTCCTCTCAACCTGATATTTGGTGGTGCACTATTTCAAAAGATGGTCATTTCTCTGTCTGATGTGCTGCTAAATTTCTATCTACTACTCTGCATCCTTAGTAGGTAAGGGGTGTGGTTAATATTCTTACATCACTCCCCCCTCATTGGTGGGAGTTTTTTTTGGAAACTATGTAGTCATCCAAAATTTAAAATGTTTTTTTGGCGTGTTTCACTTAATGGAATCCCTATTAGAGAGATCTTAGGTAAAGGGCTAAACATTGATAAATCATGCGCCTTTTGTGGCAAGGGAACTGAAGCTATTTCTTACATCTTCTTTTTTGTGACTTTATCAAAAGAATTTGGGATGTTGGTCCTCTTGGTCTACGACCCAAATGCCTTCGTGTGCTTTCCTTCTTTGATGTGGTCAAGCATTTCTTTTTCCATGCCAATTTATCTACCTTTGATCGTGCTTGGTGTTTTAATATAATAGCGATAACAGTCTATTTTCTATGGTTGCATAGGAATAGCATCATTGCCAAAAAAATTGATCCCAACCCTCACTCTATTCTGCATAATATTAATCACTGGATTTCTTGATTTGAAATTGATTCAACATACTAACTCTAATGATGTTGTCTACTCACTTCAGCAGATGTTCCAGAAAACATCCTAGGAAGATTATCTTCCTTTTTTGAACTATCACATCAGAGTTTGTATTGGTATTATTAACTTTTTGGACAAAAAATTAAGTTGGGTTTTTGGCATTTTGTTTCAAGGAAATTTCCAAGTTTTTTTTTGCTAATGACAGGTATCTAGGCGTTCGGCCTGACTAGTCCTACGGCCTATACTGACCCCACAACCGCATGGATAGGGTCATACTGGGGTTTAATGAGAACCATTCAACTTTCATTGAAAGCAGTGAAGAGCACTAAACACCCCCCGTGTGAGTGGTCCACGGTGTGCCTAGTGGGAGTCGAACTTAATACGTCAAGGCTAAGATTGATAGTTACAAAGGGTTAGACTATCGATAAAATTTGGTTATTGTCCAAGAGGTATTTCAACTTATTCCACACCCTTCTAAAAACAACAGACCATTCCTCTCTTTTGCAACTTTTGAGAAATATATTAAATTTTTTTTTTTGGAAAATATATTCTAAATTTAGATCCATCCCTTTTTTGTATAAATGTACAAATTCTACTCCTGCTATGATGTGTTTATGAAAACTCACAAACAGTGCTACATTAGGACATTCATACCTTCCTGGTGACTATGATTTTATAACATGCTATTTTTCTTAGTAGTTTTGTTTTCTTGAAAAGAAAAATTTACACTTTTAGATTCCTTTATTAGACTCCACTTTTTTTTTTTTACTCCACTTTCTCGTATCATTTTATCTACACATGATCCTTATATGAGGGGTTGAAATCGTCTGCAATTCCGATCTCATACAATTCCGTGTAATACCACCTTCAGGGAGTAACACGTGTATTGATACCAATACAATGGTTCAGATCTGGTACAACTAATAAAACATTAAATCAGTGAAAAGACATTTAAATCAGATCTGGACCATTGTATTGGTATCAATACACGTGTCATCCCCTGAAGGTGGTATTGCATGGAATTGTACGAGATCGGAATTACAGATGATTTTTTTCCTTATATGAGATTCCACCTTTTCACGAGAAATCCAAAATCTTTTTTTTTTTCTTTTTCAAATGATCTGCCGAATCCCTTCTCCATTGAAAATTTCCCCGCTAGTGTGGGAAAAGTAACGAAATCCCAAGGACATACGTTCAAGATTCATCTCGATAACCCCATGAACAGAGCTCAGCGTCTCTGCTCTGTGTCCACAGTCCAGCGAGGGAGGGGGTTGGGGCTCTTGTCGGAGCTCTAATGGCTGTGCCTTCGATTTCTTCCGATCTTGCTCTTAACCCGCTCAGCCGCTCCACGATGCCTTCGAAGCCCAAGCAGTCGGCTTTTTCTCTGTCCCAAAATGTCTTAAAGCTGCAAGTCAAAAAATCTGGACACTCATGAAGGGCTTCTGCTGTTCCAGAGGTTATTGAATCCGAAGAAACCCTAGAATCAGTACCACCAGAAACCACATTGGGACCCGATACCTTTGCGGTTTGTATTGCTTGCACTTATTCTCCTTTATTTTTCCATAATTCATTCAACCAACGTGCTGGATGCATCGAGGGAGCAACTTGGATTTTTGAGAGAAACGTCTACTTTCCATTTTCTAATTTGTTTTTCGTTTTTTTCCCCTCTCAGGTGGAGGAATCTGAAGCCCACGGCTCCTCTACCTCTGCCACTGGTTTTGATGACGACAAGGTATTTATTCTTACTCCATCCGATTTCACGACAGGTGTCGTGCTTACTATGATGTTTACTCATTTATCCAGGCGTTCTTTTAGGGATATTAAACCAATTGGGTAGTTGATTCTTCTGTGATGTTGATTGTAAGTTCTTGTATCTGATATACCAAATTAACTTCATCACAAGGTAAGTTGTGAAATTTATGTATATTTGATTGAAAATAAAACGAAGAACATGGACGACAACTGTGGAGAACTGTAGGAAATAAACACCACTATAGGAATGAAGTAAGACTTGTCTTATAACAAATAATTTTCAAACAACGTCACACTTAGGAGAGTTGTTCTTTGGATCACGTTCATTTATATCAACGGTAGATATAATAAACAAGATTGATGCATGTCAGTAGGTCACTCTTCTTAAAATTGTATTTGCCCAATATATGCGAACTGAGTTTACTTGTAAACCAAAACCCAAAAGATACAAAAACCTTTACAAGTCAATTCAAGAGTCTTTGCACTTGACTTGATGGTCACGTTGGGGATAGGGCAGTTCTCAACATTTAATAAAAACTCATGAAGATTTGCAAGAAATGCAAAATTCTCTCATGTGAAAAACTCAATAAGAAAACTTTGAGAGTATTTAGAGTAAAAGAAACAAAGTGATGGCTTGGGACAATATCATGACCCAACACAAGTGGTGACCATCTCTATAAATAGAAAAGTGATACATTCTCAAGCCATCTGTCCCAAACACCCTAAAATGATACAAATTTTGAAAACAAAGTGAAATGAGAAAAGACAAAAACCATTAGAAATGGTGTCAACTAAAGTAAATCTTATTTGACCAAATTTTGAATTTTGTTTTTACTATTAAGAACATAATGTTGAAACCACAAGAACTTAAAAGGTCCATTAATTCGTTGGGGTCTCTTGTTGGAAATTTTGGTTAGCAACTCAACAAGGCACCTTTCTACTTCATTCTGTTTCCATTTGTCATGTAAGTTGCAACTTGCATGGAAATGGAATTGGTTTAATGGAAGTGTGGTTTTGACATTAATTTTCGTTACAGACAAGATAGAAAATTCAAAATATTGGTTCTCAATGATCAAAACCAAATTAAATGGGTGGTACTGCTATTTCCTATTGGTTTTGTCTTTTCCATTTACAATTTTTTTTTTTTTTTTTAAAGTGTGTATTTTTAGGCTATTTTGAGTGGATGTCTTGAGGAGGTGTTACTCCTCTGTTTATAGGAGTGGTTCCCTCATGTGTTTATCATTACTTCATCTCAAGCCATCCGTGATCCGTTGCCTTTTTGCTTCAAATACTTTCATAGTTCTCTCTTGTATTTTTACATAAAACATTGCATATATTTCAAACCATTTATGAGTTTTTTATTTTATTTTTATTAAGTGTTAAACATTTCCTTGTCTCCCAACATTACTCTCAAGTCAAGTGCAAGGACTTTTTGGTGGCTATGTAAAGATTGTTTTATCTTGGGAGATTGATTTGCACCTATAAAGGGCAAATACAATATTAAGGAGAGTGACCTAATGGCATACATTAGTTTTGTTTGTTGTCTCTATCGTTGATGTTTGTGAATGTGATCCAAAGACTGACTCTCCTAAGTGTGATGTTGTTTGAAGAATTACTTGTCATAGTATAAGTCTTACTTCATTCCTATAGTGTTGTTTATTTCCTACAATGGAAATGATTCAATGTGTGCCATCATCAATATTTTCGTTGCCTAGCTATGTTATAATCTATAGTTACCTTTAATAAGGTTATGCAAGGCCCATTAACTTATTTGGGTTAGTTGTGTGTGTTTTAGGGTAGATAGGATAGTTTTATGGGCCTTAGAAAACCTTCCTAACTACCATAGAGAGGGTGTAAATCCGACCTTGAATGAAAAAGAGAAGATAGAAAGAAGCATATGAACTATGCCTCCCAGCTAGAACTTGACTAGCATCTCATTAGTCCTTTTGGCTTCTCACCAAGGTTGCTGTTGCTTCTCACAATAGCACTGTACATCTCACAAAAAAATCAACAATAATAGGCTAAGGTTTTGTCAAAGTTATTGGTGGGGGGGGGGGGGAGTATGATCTTCTACTCTTTACTACTCTTTATATATTACTTCGTTGAAAGTAGCAAAATAGGAACCTCCCATGTGTGGAAGGAGGAATCCCTTACAACCTTAGATGTTCACAAAATAGAAACCCTTCTATAAAATAACGAAATAGAAACTAAGGGGCTGGAAGTTGTCGCACCTGGCCAGCCTTCTAGAAGCAATGAAATAAAAAAGAAATGCCAACTTAAATAAAGCCCACACATGGACTGAAAGGAACTAAACCCAGTCCTGAACTGTGGGTTCAGTTTAAGACCCAAGACTAGTCCAAAATTTGGAGCAAAAGTGCTGAACTAATGGGGATTCAGGTCTGGGTATTGGACATATTTCTTCCGCTGCACATGTACTTGATATTGAACCTTGAATCTGTGTTAGGTTGTTTCTCAACATTCTTCCTGCTCTAGATCCAATTACTGGACTGAAACAGAAGTAGCCTACCACGAGAACAGATGGGAGGAGTGGATATAGACAGTCACCACACCATTTCACTGGTCAGATTTCTATGCCAAACTTGTAGGGGAGTGCTTTGAAAGTTAGTGCAAAGTAACACTGGATTTTCAGAAATACCACTATCATTTGGCAAGATTCCATTTTGCAATATCATGGTAGTTTGGGTAGACCATGGAGCCTTGTATTGGACCCTCTATTAGGGGAGGGTGATGGGTTCCTAGAAGCCTTAGATGTTAGGATTTAGAAATCAAGAAATATCCAAAACCACAGTGAACTAAAGAATCGAAATTCAGGAGGAAATAAATAATATTCAAACAAGGATTCTGATCTGAACAGAAAGCTGGTCCAAGGTCATTCTCATAGGTAGGAATAACTCCTCAATCTGACTGAGATCTGACAGTTATATCTGGAGTTATGGGATTATCCTATTGTCAATAGGATTCTTGAATTAAAGGTTTTTCAGCACAACAACGAAATAAGTTTTAAAGTTCCAGACCAGCAAATCAGCAATTAACAAAGGATCAGAATAGCAATCATATATCAGTAATAGGACTCTAGGAATCAATGTCAAAATCAGATTTGATACCATGAATAGATTAAGAACTTAATCTGGTTGACAGATCTGAAATCAGAATTGAAAACCAAGTTCAAATTCTGAAGATTTCAGAAAATTATATTATTGGTATGAAAAGGATTCTACTCAGATCTGAAGTTTCAGCACTGGAAACACAACCAGCAGTATAATATGATCTAAGAAGTAAGAACAGAATTAGAAAGTATGTGCAGGATAGGAGATGATATACTGATCCTGTTTCAGTTGATAGGAATGAAGTGCAGGAAATATAAAGAAGGAATACACTTGATTGCCTTGCTCAATCCACAGCAAGAAGCACACATGAATCCGCAGGTGCATCACTCAGAAATCCACTGAGCCAGCCTGAAATCGATACCAATTATGCTGTAAGCTTCTTCTTCATAATTAGTGTACATGGCATAACCTTGACATATGCTTAAATAAAAAAATTAAATCAGGAATAAAACTATGACTAGCACTCCAGCCAATAGCTTACATTGGAGGTAGTTTACTACTAGTATAACTGATGCAGTTAAATCACTTAAATGATCTTATTTTATTAAAAATAAGCTTTGTGTTATGTATGTGTTGGGCCTTTCATCCCATGCATTTTCATCATAATGGGTCACTTTAATGGGCCTATAATATGGGTATAGACTAGGTATACAGGATTATTTAGCTTTGTTTCCTTATTCTAATTGTTATAAAGGGTTTTAGTTAGTCTGGATTAGGATTCTACAAGGCTAAACCTGTTTTGAGTCAGTTTCCTTTATTATTTCAGTTCCTAGTCAGTTTAGGATACCTTTTTAGTGAAGGATTGGCTTAGGCCTTTCATTTTTAGTTTTTGAGTCTATTTTTGAGTTTTCTATACAAGTTTGTAAGGGGGGGGGGTCAGAATTGTACCAAATTTTGATTAATGAAAGCTTTGTCTCTGCGGTTGTCTTCCTCGTGTGAAGAACTTCCTTGTATCTGGTAAAAAATCCTTGTGTGTATCAAGGGTGATTGGTGTTCGATCCTTCCAACCACCATGCGGTGAGAAGCCCCAGTGTTTTTCTTTGTTCTT
The DNA here is from genome assembly GCF_013358625.1 of Macadamia integrifolia. Taxonomy (NCBI): domain Eukaryota; kingdom Viridiplantae; phylum Streptophyta; class Magnoliopsida; order Proteales; family Proteaceae; genus Macadamia; species Macadamia integrifolia. The sequence goes on from NC_056569.1 coordinate 23,549,839, forward strand.
ATTCCTCTTCCTCCTCTCCTCCATTAATCAAGTATTCTTCTGTAATACATGATCTGATCTGCTATCATATGCAAGTGTTTTCTGACATGAAATTCAATCAAGGGAATCTGGCCATCAGGTCATCCTCAACTTTTGAAGAGTTGTTCGTCATCTCAGAAAAGACTGTCGACCATAGTTTGATCTTGATCAGGCCTGCTGATCGGATTTATTTAAGAATTCCAATTCTGCTTTTTTCTCCAGATTCTGAATTTCTGCAATTCTGATGACTGTATCGATTTGATTACTCTGTTGCGTTATTATTGCTAAGATCTAACTGCTAATATCAGATTCGATACTTCAGCATGGCTATCTCAAGTACCCACCTACAGCATTGCTATCTGCAGGAGCCTAGAGACAACTCAACAGAATAGAGGGCAGATCTCAGCTGCTAAACAATCAAAAAATAAATCTGAACCGTGGCCTTCCCTGATAGCCCCAGATAACATCATAATGAACGAATCTAGGAGAAGAGACCCAAGAGGAGGACGCATGCTGATTTGCACTTTTCTTCTTATGGGCATCTGCCACTGAATTCACCTCTCTATAGCAGTGTGTAATGTTCCACTTAATGGAGTCTAGGTAAGGTTTAACGAATTACCACTGTTGCATAAGCATCCATGGAATAGAGTGGTTAATCACACTTATTACAACCGCAGAAGAATCCGATTCAACCCAAATACAGCTGATACCTTTCAACTTAGCCAATTCCATTCTCAGGAAAAAAGCAGAAAATTCTGTAGTGAAGTTTGTTTTGATTCTTACAAAGGTTGCCTAGCTCCCAATGGGCTTTCCCAGCACATTTCTGAAAATACCTGCAGCACTGGAGTGACCTGGGTTACCTAAAGCACACCCATCAATATTGAGCTTAACAGTACCCATAGCTGCTTTCTGCCATATAACTTTTACAATTCTGAAGAACTCAGCTTAGCAGTAGATAAGCCTAATAATTTCGATGCTAATGAGTCTTCAACTGTAGAAATCTTACACAAAGTCAAAGTGGATGCATCTTTAAGAACATGTAGAATAAGAGATTTGAGGTGATTAGATAAATGACCTTTGCCTTCGAACCTTCTAGAGTTCCTTTCTTGCCACAGATGCAAAGGGATAAGACAAAACAAGCCAACCACATAGTCTTCAAAGGTGGACTTTGACTTCCACCAAAAAATCATATCTTGAGTGGAAGAAATATTCGGCCATGGAACCTTAAAAAAGTTCAAGAAAACAGCCAAACCTTCTTAGAGAATTGGCACTCCAAAAAAATATGATTAGAAGACTCTACTTCTCTCAGGGACAAGTTGCGTCTAGAAGCCAGCCGCACTCCTTTTTCACCCCATATTGTCAGTAGATAAACAGTTATGCATCAAAGGCCAACAGAAAAGGTAATGTCTTGGCTGTAAATATGAAGCACACACTGTTTTGACCCGTGGAGGCTTGGGAGCTTGGGACTGAATGCTGCTCCAAGCTGATTTAATGGAGAATTTGCCCGATAGATTTAAGGACCAGAAATGCCAGTCATCCATGAGACAGAGAGAGCTTGGTCTTTACAATTTTTGAGAAAATATTCTGCAAAACAATAGAAGAAACTGAAGGAAGACTCTAGTTGCCATTAGAAATGAAATCTGAGACTTTCGTTTTTACAGTGGTGAAAATGCTATGATCCAGCCTAGTGGCAGCTGCTATGGATTGGTCCCCCACCCAAATATCTGTCCAGAATTTTATTTTGGATCCATTTCCGATCAACCATCGTTCTTTATCTGAAACAAACTCCCATTTTATACGAGACCAAATAGAGGAAAATTGGGCAGTTCTTTTTAATGAACCTTCTGCATGAAGATTTTTGGCTCTCATGTAAGTTCACATAGGAGAATTTTCATTTTTATTATAGCCCAGCATAGCTTGCAGAGAAGAGCTTTATTGATATCTCTGAGTCTTCTGATTCTGAGCCCCCCTTCAGATATAGGCCCACAGACTTGCTCCCACTGTACTATTAACTCTTTTTTTTTTTAATTGGATCTCCACTCCAAATCATCTAATTCTCCATCAGTTTAACAAGAGATGCCGGCCTCAAATAAATGGAAAATTTGTGGATTGGGATGGTAAAAATAACTGATTTCACCACCTTGCCTGCCATGGAAATAAGTTTTCCCTTCCATCCCTAAAGACGAACTTTGAATTTATCAAGAAGGGAAAGAACATATTCTTTTTTCACTCTTCCCTTAAAAAGGTCCACACCCAGATAACGAGTCAGTGCTCACTAAGCCACACAAGATGTTATTTTCTTTGCAATAATTTAGTTTTTGTAATTATCTATAAAAATTAGGGTATTTCTTTCCCTTCAAATGCTCCAGTCCTTCCCAGAAGCATATATCACCAAAGCAATCTTCCATTTTCACTAAGATGAGGTGGATGCTGAGCTCTATGGGAGCCCATAATACGAGAAATGGAACACACCAACTGAAGCAAAGAGATTGAGGAAATAAGTGCAAATATTTCTAGCAAACATGCAGTGAATGAAGATATTAGCTATAGTCTCACCACCCACAAAGCACATCTGGCAAGAGAGTGGACATTGCACATATGCTCACCACTCATGACTCAACACATGTTCTTTTTGCTTCCAGGAAATCCCTTTAAGGCACTCTAAATAGCAGTGGGTGTGACATGTGTCGAGCGCTGACCGCATGTGCAGCGGAACCAGACTCACCTGACACATTTGGTTGCAGAGCCTAATTATGTTGTCTTCTTCATTGGAGTGCATTGCTGCTGGTGGCTGACCTCCCAAAGAAGAAATTTGTATTTGGGAGGACCTTGGACTTTCCAAATGAGATTAAATGAAAAAGGGCTGACAAAGAAAGCTGGTTTGTAGGCCATTGTTTTTCTTTCCCCTTGTGGGGGGTGGGGGGTGGGGGGTGGGGGGGGGTGACGTGCACCATAATTTTGTTCAAATTTTTTGAGCTTCACTGAGTTTGACCTGGTTCTTGTGTGGATTCTTCTTGGGTTTCTTTTATTTCTGTGGTACATATGAGCTTTGGCAACAAATTATTAGTAGAGGTGATTTTGAGGTAAGGCTGATTTCAGGGCAGAGGAAAAGCTGGTCTATTAGCCCTTGGTGGGAGAAGGTGGGGCAATGTTGATAAAGGGGGTGTACCCAGTGCATGAGGCTCTTGCCATGTGGGGTCTGGGGAGGGTCATAATGTACGCAGCCTTACCCCTACTTTATGGAGAGGCTGTTTCCCAACCACGACCACTAAGTCGCAATGGATATGCAGAAAAGTCACCTGTATAGAACTCAAAGAGCCAATTTTGACTGATATTTCATTGATAGAATTGTTGCTGAGATACGTTACTGTTATAGAAGGTCCACAAGCCCACACTTTGTTAGGTATTGTCGTCAACTGATATCCACCATAAATTACTTTTTAAAATATTTGGAGTTTCACTTAGTTTAGTACAGGGTTCTTAAGGGGATTAGTCACTGATAACGTTATTTCCATGAAGGTCGGCGACAAATTTGTGGAGGAGGAGGTGATTTTGAGTAAAGGTTGAGTTCTACTAATTTAGTAATTTTTTGCATGCTGCTCTGTCTTGGTAATTTGCAGCCCACATAGGGTGTCTTCTGATTTTCCGGTGCTCTGTATCCATGTGTTAAAACGCTAAATGGTGTTTAACGTAACAGCTAAGGGAACTGTCACTAGCATATATGATTTTACTGATATACAATATCATATATTTCCTCGTCATACTTAGGGTTGTTACACTTCTGCCATAGTAATCAACTGGGGATTTTCTCTGTTTTCAGGTGGTACCAAAGCAGAAGAGTAGAATTAGACTGAGATCTTACTGGGTGTGCCTGATTGAAATAGATTCATTGACGCAGCTCGACCTCCCTGCAGGTGTGGATGTGGAGGTCCAACCATGATCTAACATTGCAGCAGCAGAGATGAAAGTAGCTTTTTGTTTTCTGTTTAAAGTCTCATGTTGTCCTTGGAAACAGCCTTTTCTGCAAAGCAGAGGGTAGGAATGCGTACATACATTTGCCCCTCCCAGAGGCCAAACCCTTGCAATAGCGGGAGCCTCGTGCACTGGGTTGCTCTTCTGTTGGCAGGTGTAATGCTTTACAGAATTTTGTGATTTGGACCATGTGGTTTGAGAATATCTTTAGGGAAAGAAAGTATAGTGCAATGAAAGATTAAAGCAATTGCTTATTTCCTGGTCATCACTTCAAATGATATTTTCATATTTGGATCATGAATTCAATTAGAGGAATGATGTTAACACAAAGGACTCTACTATTTGTTTCTGTGGATCATCTTCTGAAGCATAACACTTAGTAACTTCAAGAGGAAAGATGCAAATTCATTAAAACCTTGAAAGCTCCTAAGAAAGGCTAACCTTTACTTTCACTTTTCCCACAGCAGGACTTCATAACCGTTTGTAAACAGAGGAAAGAGCTACTAAGCTACTAGGAAATGGCTACTACACACACGTCAGCTACCCTGAAGACTGTTCTGTTCTTGCCTCTCCCTCAAGAGTTAGTCACTCCGCTCTCTAAACTACTCTTAGTGGCTGTTACAGGTAGGTTTCTCTCTGATGAACGTATCGGCAGTGGAAGTTCGGAGCTGCTTGCCTAAGCCGACAGGGGGTAGCCAACATGAAGGAATATTGACATTCCATGGAAGCTTGTTTAATGTATGCACAACACAGCTGCAACTTTAAAAAAACAATTAGATCTACTGATGCATGGAGTCATTCATCAACTTTGATTAGCATACACAACCTGACCAAAAGTCCGAGGTGGCCATATTGGTTCTTCTTCTTGTACCTGTACTCCTTAAACAGTTAAAAGGGGATGGAACATGGATTCAACACCTTGGCCTATTCACTTTTTGTCTGAGAGTTTCGGAATAATTGTTCTTGGGGATTGGTTTTCCTCAACCCATGGGGAAAGAGGAACTCCCTGAGCCCGAATCGACAGTAGTGACTTCACGTACAGAAACAATAACAACACGTTCCCATTTTCTTCCAGAAATACCCCTCCACATATTCTTAAAGGCAGCATGAAGGGGCATTTACAAAGGCAGGACACTTGTTGTCATGAAACCATATATGAAGCCTTCATGTTCGGTGAGTTGATCAAGACTTGGATTCCCTTACCAATGGGTGTCATAACGATGGAAGGGGGAGTTGAGATTTCCTGCACGAACATTCAGGTGAATGTATGTTTTAGGATTGAATATTTGTCCCATTTATTGCCATTTAAGGAGTGAAGAATGGTATTTATAGAAATAAAAGGGACTAGTGTTGTCGGCACATGACACATACCTGATCAAACTCGAGAAAAGGGTATTTTGGAGCTCAAGTTGTAAGGTGAGTAATAATGACTTCAGATTCATGGGTGAATCCTTCTCCATGATAGCATGAAAACGATCTTTATTTTTTATTTTCCCATTATATCCAGATTAAAAATATTTGAGACCTACTTTCTCTTCACCCATGCCTCCATGGAGATCTGAATCCTTTGATTAGCATGGGTAGGATAGTTTCAACTTAAGGGGTGGGAACAAGAGTCACCACCGGTGTCAAGGAGATTCATAGTTTTTTCATAGGGATAGAAAAGAAAGGATCTTGTGTTCATTCACCTCAGAAAATAGAAAATTACATATTCCATTGATTTTAGTGGTCTTAAGCCTCTTGGCACTAAAAAGAATATTTTGGGAAAAGAAATCTTTTGCAAATATAAAAAAGAAAACGGGGGAAATAATTGTTTCCCATGCACTTATTCTTTTCCTCCTTTTTTTTACTTCAAGTTCAAGGGTAAAGATTAAGTACAGATCAACAGAGGAGTCAACAGATGTGGTAAGATCACACTTCCTAGAAAACAAGGAAATAGGTACAAGTCAAGCACTGATGCATTTGAAAAGAATTGATCGAGTGACCAACCTTCAAGCATGTACACCCATAAAATGGTTATCCATTGGAGAGAGCAACAGAACCCTAGGTCTAACGCGTCTCTCCACTAGATTTTACACCGACCATAAAATGTGGGACCCACCTGACTCTGAAACCTTTATGTCATCTAAAAGTTGGTACCATAATGAAAGAAACCAATATATGGTAGAAAGTGCAAGAGGCAATGAATGAGCAGCTCCACTTGGTGCGTGGAGTGAAGAACCTTTGGCTGAGGGCTAAGGGCTTGCATGCATATATGTTAGTCCAGCTTGTACTGCTCCATCCACATGGAGGAGTAGTGGGGGGCTGTAGCCGCTATACAATGAATCAGGCAGTGGCTATCGAGCCGCTCCATTAGTCCATTTAATATTTCAAATCTTTTTGTAGTTAGTGTCAGGTAGGGTATAGGTGGAACCATAATTCAACAG
>NC_056569.1:23557533-23586662 GCF_013358625.1 Macadamia integrifolia
GGAAAAAAAAAAAAAAAAACCTGATTGAAATTATGGATTTGATTCCGAATTCACCAATACACCAAAATCGATCGATACATTCAATTCTTTGAACCACAAAGTCCTTGTTTAAAATTAAACCAACAGCGGGAGGCCTAAATTTCCTTATCTTGCAAAGCAATTTCTATGAAGGATCTTCTAATTCGAGTTCACACTCCATCCATGCAAAGCATTAGAGAGTGACAATGGCGTTTTAGGTCATTAAGTCTCTGGTTAGGTCGATGTAGTAGTGAGACTTTGCAAGTTTCTGTATTTTTGTTATGTTTTGTTTGCTCTAACACTCTGGATCGAAGAGTAGAATTAGGTATGAAAAAAATATTTTTATGTTGCAGGAATTATGGGATTCACACTGACATTCTATTTCTTCAAATTAATAAAATATTTATATTTTATTAGACGAAACCATCTGCCACACTCGCTTGATGCAATTTCTCACATTCACGCCATGATAACCTGTGCCTAGCATAGGGGATTTTGGCTTAAAAGTGAAGATGTGAGAGAATGTTTCTGATGAAGTTAAAACCTTGGCGTTGGATATCAAAAGAAAAAAAAAAAAAAAATTGGTTACATCCTTGGGGTCCATGTCAAAGGAAAAAAAAAAGTTGCATGTTTCATGCTTTGAGCCGGGCCATGGATCCCCTCTATGGCTCTTTAGATGTGGAGATCATCATAGTCCGTAAATGGTGTGAGATGAGATTGGAGGGTACAGCTGGATGAAGAAGATCTAAATTCTGATGGTAACTTCTTTTTTCTTTTCCTGTGGGCGCAGGGAGGTTTCAAACATTGGAGTCGGTTGGCCGTTACTTAGCCGATACCGTTTCAGTATAATGATCTATGACTCTATGGTAAGGGCAAAATCGTTAAAAAATTCTATTTTTATTTTTATTTTTTAATGAGCAAAAGCATTCAATACAGTTACAGGCCGATCCAACGGATATTTTAAAACCAATGGGCGGCATTGATGAGTTGGAGTGGGTTGGTGGGCGGGCGTGTGGCCCAAATTTATATTTTGAATATGCGTCTCTAACGGGGTGTTTGGTTCGGACCGTTCGGTAAATCAAATGATGTATGTATCGAATATGAATGTCAATCTTTTGATAGACATTCTTCTGAATTATGTTTCATTCTGAAAAATCGTTTGGTTGCCTTAAGGCTAGTGCATGTTTCTCACGGGTTGAGATATTGGTTTCTGTAGAGAACATCTTTTTGCTTTCTCCTTTTATACTAGGTGGTAAAAAGGTTACTCAAATCTGAGTTTAAGTGTTGAGGTAAACTCAGATTTGGAACACATCCTTTGTAATATGGTCATTCATGGGAAGTAGGATGTTCACTTATGAGGGTTATCCTAGTGGAATCAAACAACTCCAAAAATTAAGAATTATCATTCTAAAGAATGTCATCCCAAAGATTTACCGAACCAAACACCCCATAAGATGTCGGCAGATGGGAATTTGTCGGAGTTGGTCACAATCTGCTCTAACCCCTAGATTAGAGATTTCATACATGGATCAACTGATTTGAGTTGGCCAAAATTGGGAACAGCTTCATCCGATTCGATTGACTCAATTCTAATTTATGATGAATCGGTCTTGGGCCAATCAAGGATTTAGTTATCGGTATCAGTATCGATCTTAGTCGATACTGATACGATACGGATTGATATCAGCAAAGATCGGTGTGCATCGATCACTTTTGCCTTGATTTTTTTCAAAAATAAAAAATATTTTTTTTACTATTTTACCCCTGAAACTATAGTGGAAACCGATCCAGATCAATTAGGTATTGGTATATGTATTGAACTTGGCCGATATTGATACGATACAAATCGTTATTAGTAAGGATTAGTGTGTATCGATCACTTTTGCCCTTATTTTAAAAAAGATAAAATATATATGTACATTTTTTTTTTACTGTTTTAATTATCCTTGAAACGATATGAGAAACCAATCTAGATCGGTTAGGTATCAGTATCGGTCTTAGCTAATACCAATACAAATGATATGAGAAACAGATCTAGATCGGTTAGGTATCAGTATCGGTCTCAGCTAACACCAATACGATATAGCTGAGTTGACCGATATGATACTAATACTTGAAACCATGGGGCCAACAGCTTCTTCGTACACTCCCTCTCCTCAACCCTATCCATGGACTCATGACCCTACCCTGATTGATGGGACTTGAATCCTTTCTAGTCGGGCTGGTTGTTTAACACAATCCAATGACTGAGAACACTCAAACATGCATCCCAAAGGGTTCTTAACCATCGACAACACGCTGGCCGGCAGTACCACCTACCACCAGAGAACAACCCTCCCTTTAAATTTTTGTGGTCTTTTCTCATCATAGACCAAAGCTCAAAGCCTCTAATCAGTATCATCCTGAAGAAGCAAGCCATTAGCCGGCAGCTCATCTTCATCTAGAAGGCCTCATCATCTTCTCCGTAATTTCACAATAGTTATTGATATTGTCTCATATCACAAAGTCAGTCTTGACTTCACAAACCATAACGTGGAACATGCTTAGCACCGTGTTATACGTGCCTTAATTATTTCCTTTTCAAAAATTGAAAGGAGGATTGTACTAAAAAAAAAAAAAAACCTGTTAGGGCACCTTCTTCTTAGCGGTTAGCTTTTGAAGATGAATCTACTTAAATTTCTAATAAAAATTATCTTACCGATATTTTTAAGGGCAAAATATCTGATTCAGTCTGATACAATTGATATCAGCGGGGATCCATTCTCTCAATTGCAGCAATGGGAAGCGCCGATAAGGAAGCCTCAGTCGATTCATTTTTGTCAAATAAAACAGCAATGGAATTCCTCCATGTTGATGATTTGGCTGATGCTGTGGTCTTTTTGATGGATAAGTATAGTGGGTTAGGCCATGTTAATATGGGGAGTGGGAAGGAGGTGAGCATCAAGGAACTTGCAGAGTTGGTTAAAGAGGTGGCCTTCCAGGGACATCTTGTTTGGGATTCCACTAAGCCTGATGAAACCCCAAGAAAGCTGATGGACAGCTCTAAGCTCGCCAACTTGGGATGGGCACCAAAAATTTCCCTTCAAGATGATCTTGTCAATACCTACAAGTGGTACTTGGAGAATGTCAAACAATGAATCACCTTCAGGTGATCACCTCATGTGTTTTGGTTATTTTGTTTCTTCAGTATTCTTATGGAGTTTGTTACGAGTCATCATTGGAATCACTCCTTTATTTATCTGAGTTGTAAGTCTCTTTTTTTCTTAGGGGTGTTGGAGGATGAGTAGAAAAATGACTAGAATCATAGATGCCTTTTGCTTAATTCAAAATTACTGTTTTTCTTCTCTCCTATTGTTTAAACAGTTGGATATCAATCAAAAGAAATTTCATAAAAAAAAAAAAAAAAAAAAAAAAAAAAAAAAAATAGCGGGGATCAATATTATGCACTAAAACCATGAATGCAAGCATGGGCTAGTATAGGTTTCCACCCTTTCCCGTCTAATTAGTGGAAAGAATAATCAAAGTTGGGGGAAGTAAGGCAACTTACCACTTTCATTTTTAGTTTTGGGTGAGGGATCAATATATTGGTTGCTATGATCATGGTGATTGTCGAGCTTTTTCTGGCATATTGAACCCAGATTGCTAGTTTGAGGATAGTTTTACTTTTATGCATTCATAAGTAGGAAAAGTATTAGTGATGGAACATTGCCGTCCAAAACGATTCTATTTTATACCGTCAGCCTATGTACTAAAGAAAAAAAAAAGATTTAGTATTCAATTTCCTAACGGAAGATGTGTTATCAATTTACCTTACCGAAAGACCCCCTTGTCCTTTAGTGTTCATCCCTGTGATTGGTGTGTGTTGTTAGCTTACTAAAAACTAACGGTATATCCAATCCTCTCTCTATCATTAAATATACGATTTTGTTCTCCACTATTAATTTGACATATAAGATGTCAATATAAGTGGATTATAATAGACTGGGCATAAGGCCAAGGTACTCAACATGTGTCATCCTCTTCTTCTCCCTCTTTCAAAATGACCCCGTTATCCTCTTACGTCAAATCTTATGATTAATATATGCCATTAACTTACTGATACTGGTTGCATGTCCACCCCTCTGCCTATTTATTTTGCTTTGTTTAAAGTTCACAACAATGAATACAAGATGAAAGGCAAATGGATAGAGGTGCACATATAAACAATATTATTGGGCGAATGTATTCCCAATTGGGCATGTCCTAACAGTTTTATAGACGGGCACGACACAACCTTTGACTGTCCTGTTTTCAGTCAATGGGACAACAAACCCTGTCAATGGACTGAAGCCTACCTTCTCCCAAAGCATTGATAACTGTTTTGGAAGGACAAGAAGCTTTGTCTCAGCGCATAACACCACTTATCTGAAAATCTTGAAGAAGAACCTAGACCGGAGTTACTTGAAAAAGGGGGAGGGGAGGGGGGAGATTCTTGTTAGCAGATGGATTGTGTTTCTCTTAATCTAGGGTGAAGATAGAATCTCTTTATCTATGGGTTTTGATGATTAGATGAGATTATATAAATAGTAAAGGTCATAGGAATAATGACACCTAAATGATTAGATTCTTTTCACTTGAGTGAACAAAAACTTGAGCCTTAAAAGGTTGAGATAGTGAATTAGAATAAGATGGATAGGCATAGTTGTGAATGTTTCCAACCATCCCTTACTTTAACTGGATTTGGAAAAAATTGTACACGAGTTATGGTTTTCGGATGAGACTATAACAATGGTGCCAAGGGCATTTCGTTTCATACGATAAGGGGCAGAGAATATCATTATTTCTCGTAAATAGATTTTTTTCACTCACGATGAAGGAAAACTTTGAATTAGAATGAGAGTTTCACCAAAAAAAAAATAAAATAATAATAATAAAATAAATAAATAAATAGAATGAATTAGGTAGACATTGAAGGGTATTAATGTAAATATACAGAGATGTGAATGTACCCCCACCCCAACCAAGGTCTGAAAAATCGTATCAGTTGAATCGACTGATCCAGGCCGATCTGGATATGGATTCCTGTTTTTCAAACACTGCCCCTCTTCTGTACCAAAAAACAAAAACTATCCTCAACTTCCTCGACTTGGATCCCTTGTGGTGTAATAAGACATCTGACGTGTATCTAATGTTCAAAAATGCCTTGAGTTGCGTGATTGTCATAAACTAGCTTCATCCCTAAGTGTTTTTGTATTGTTGAATGTATGCCAGATATCCTCTTGCGCGACAGTGAAATTCAATCCTAATTTCCGCTCCTACTTAACACTGTATTCGCAACATTGACTGAGTTGCCTCCATGATCCCATGTTCAGTTGGCGACAAATTAATAAAAAAGAGACTAGCCATTTGCCTAAATTTCCTGCCAAAAGCTATTTTGCCCTTTAAGTCAGAAAGAAATTATCCAGATTTCCAGACATCTTATGATAATGGGCCCCGTGTGTGGGTTTGGTTTTCCATGGCGTGCAGCGTGCGTGCTCAGAGTCTTATAACCATTCGTGTGAAAATCAAGAATTGATACCAATTACCCACCTTACCACCTTACCACCTTGCTGTAAACATTTTATAAAATGTCACCCTCCCTAGCTAACGGCTCTCTTTATTCGTGATTAAAATTATAAAAAAAAAATTAAAGAAATTCATCTGGAAAAATTTCTTGCCTCTGCCTAATTGAAAGGAAAAGTAAAAATGAATGGAATTACTAGCACTGCAACATAGTCGCATCTCTTAAAATCCTAGTTCAACCTGGAGTCCACTCAGCTAGGCCAGGTTTGGTATAATCAGGACTTAGGGCTTGAAAACTCCAACTTGCTCAACCTCTAGTACAATCCCATTTAGTTAACGGAACCAATCCAGGTCCTAATAATGTTATTAATAGGAAAGGATGGTACTGGTTCATAAACGGTATTAGGTATTGTAGAAAAGGAAGAAGAACTTCAATGGTTCCTAATGAAATGATTTCATTATTAGTGTTGCATATTTTTCATTATCATGAGATCTAAGGTATCTTTTACTTAACAAAAAAAAAAAAAAAAGAACACAATTGCTTCTTCAAACTTTCTGAGATCACATGTAAACTATTCGAAAGCACAACTAAGAATTATTGATGGCCAAACAAATAAGCCCTGATTTAGTTTTAGCACAATAACTACAACTCAACCTTATTCCAACTCAATGGGGTTGACTACATATATTTGAACCAAGCCAAGAAGAAAAACAAAAGTAAAAGGGGAGAGATGTAACATAGTAATCAGTAAAGTCTCACCTAATTGGGAATGACAACATGAATTCTTGCCCTCCAATAAGAGCTCTATTCAAGGTCATACTTAGGACAAAACCTAAACTATGCATGTCTTTTTTCACTACCTCTCCTATGGTCATTTTAGGTACGCCCTAGATCTTTTAGCTCTTTCAATCTGAATGAGATCACTCCTCCTTATTGGTGCATCCTCTAGCCTCCGTTGATTATGATCATACCCGATATAGCTTTAGTGCTATCTCCAAACAAGTTTATAATAATATAATTAAAAGGTTCATTTATTGAAACCTCCATAAGAGAAAATACCACCCAAATATATCAAACTACAACCACAAAACTTAAAGACAAGAACAAGGAATATATCATTTGAAACGATGTTGGTGGTTCTAGTACCTTACCAGTATTTTGGTACTGGTACCGTTGGAAATCCTATCACAGAACTGTCTCTCCCCGTTTATTACTTGGTACCAAAATCATGTCCCAATACCATTCCGTTTATTAATGGTATGGTCTGATACCCGATTTTAGCTGGATGGTTCTTGGTTCTAGTTCCAAATTGAGACCCTTACCTAGCACGTCTTTATGGTTGAGATATCTCAACCCATGCCCTGTTCAGGTTTAGGGCAGGCCAGGGTGGGCATGGCCGACAGGACCAAAACTTTCACCTCTAGAGAGTACTATTACTCTTCTTATAACTATTTTTCTAAAAAATAAAATAAAAATAATTATTAGAGAGGAAAAGAAGAAGAAATATGCAAGGTTCTCTATGAACCATAGATAGAAATAACTTTTTGGGGGTAAATTAGATAGAAATAATTAAAGAATAAACTTTAAAACATAATAGAAAAGAGCATGATAATAACAATAGCTATATCCTATAATATGGAATTCATAGTTATCAATTCAAAATTGACATGAGTTAAGGTTGGGCGGGCTTCGCACAAGGCCTTAACCCTAGCCCGGTCGATCCCTATCATGATTTAAGGTCTGAAATTTTCGGTCCTAGCCTACATTTACAATTGAGATATCTTAGTCCATGCCCTGTTTGGGATCAAGGTAGCCATGGCAGGCTCGGGTAGACAAGGCCAAATTTACACCCTTAAAATGTACTCTTATCCTTTCTATAAAAATTTTAAATAAAAATAAACTATATTAGAGAGGAAAAGAAGAAGAAAGGTGTGAGGTACTGTATGACCCATAGATAGAAATAATTTTATTTTTAAGTAAATCGAATAAAAATAATAAAGCATAGATTTTTTTTTTCTATAGAAATTAAAGCATAGACTTTACAAAATATAAAAATAGCATGATAATATAAGTATACCCTATAATATGGAATTCATGGGTGTCAATTCAATTATTATAAAAAAATTTCACCTTCTTATATTAAGAGATAAATATGATTATTATTTTTGGATAACAAAAAAAGATAATTATCGATACTTGTTATTCATACCATGGATCATCTAGCTCACCAAAGCACTAGTAAAGAAGATAACACACAAGGTGGGTCGATTTCTCTTCATCTCATGCCCTCAATCTGTTAATGGCCCTTTAAGATCAACCCATTTATACAAATGATGGAATACAAGATACCATAACCCCCCCTCCCTAATAGGATCAATGATGGTAGTATTGAATTGAAAAGTACTTGTGCCAATATACAAGGCTTGTAACCATTTTTGCAAAAGTACCATGTCATATCTTTTATGCTATTAAGTTTGAGGAAGATGCAATTGTTTTCCATTTAAAATGGGCACTTATTGGTTAACCTGTTAGGTAGCTGGTTCAATCATTTGTATCAAATGACCAAAAAGAGCAATTGCATATTTATGCTCATAGTTGAATACTACTAAAAGAGAATTTAAAGGATCGAGTATCTGATCCCGTGGTACGCTTTGCAGGGATGGTTGGCGCTTCAGCCTTACCTAGGAAATATTCGCTGGAAAATCTCTCATAATTATAGAGAAGAGAATTATTTGACAGACTATTTGGCAAGAGATGAGGCGAAGTCTGGTAGATCGGGTGATAATGTGGCTTTTCCATCTCACATCTTGGACCTCCTTGCAAGGGACTTAAATGGGAGACCTCACTATCGCTTTAATTAGTGCTTCTCCTTCCTCTTGTTGATGGCAAGCCAAAGGTGGGAGGCTTGGTTTAGCTGTTGGTTATTTTCTTTTCCCGGTTTTATCCAAGTTTTACTTAATGAAATAATCTTCTAGCAAAATAAATAAATAAATAAATAAAGGATCGAGTATCTTGTCACCCACAATGAAGAGATAAAGTTTTTCCTTCATAAGGTTTCAATGTTTGAACAAAATTCTCCTAGAACAATTGGGAGGGTAGTCCGAACATTTGTATAAGGGATTGGACCATTCTGTTCCAATTCTTTAACGATTGAGCAATTGTCTTACTCATATACTTTCATGTCAAAGGGTTTATGCCTTCATGTTGTTAGAATGATAAGGTTTATATACTCAAGGAATATATTGGTTCGTGAATGAGCCAGACCAAAAGGGGAAGGAAAAGTAAGAAAGAAAGAGAGAGAGAGAGAGTTTTGGGAAAATATTTTTAGTGGGGTAGTGTAGCTTCTGCATCCAAACACATGGGATGAATTGACTAGCTTGCCCCCCATGAAAGGGAAAATGATATTTGTGTGGATGTTTCCTCGTGTGCTCCCGACCATTGGTCCTTATGCATGCACAAGAACTCCCCACCCCCACAGAAAACACTCACCCATGGTTTTTAATTTATTGGAGAATTTGTTGTCATAAATATATGATATTTTCTTATTGAAATCAATTAATTTAGAATTTTATTTATTTTTACCCCTTTAGTAGAATACATTTTTTTTCCATGATAGTAAAATCTTGTCATTTCACATATGGGCAAAGGATGGCCATGCCACTAGCTTCTTTGGAGTTAGCACCACAACCAACATGGGATTGGGATTGGGATGGGAAGGGCACGGGGACTTCTCCACGGTGAGGGAGGAGAGAGGCAGATCAAAATAGTGCTGGCACAACGCTCGTGTGCCCACCCTTTACACTTCACATATTTACTTGAAAAAAAGAGCAAGACATTGACACTTCTTGAAAATGACATAGTTTTAAAGCACTTCAACCTCTAAAAACCTAGAAGGAGGGGGGGATTGGATCGGTCCTTTCCAATTATCAGATTGAATCTGTCAGAATAAGTAGTAGAAAACCCTAGAATCGGCCTCTTATATCTGAAAACTCAACGATTCTAGGGTTTTGATTGAGAATTGGCCATGTCAAATAAGCTGGAATTGGGATCGGCCATTGCTGATTATAATTCCAACCGATCCATTTCTGATTTTTGAAACGGTGGTCATTTTCATATAATTTTGAATTTTTTTAAAGGAAGAGGGATAGGTTCACTACTCGTCTATGATAAGCTACTAGTGGACAACATCAATAAAGGTGCAATATGAGGCATCATACAGGAGGGGTAGGATAGTCATTTCAAAAGGAGAATAAAGAGATAGATACAATGAGTACTAACTTGCAGGATACTGGTAGTGTGGCCAACCTTTTTTTATTTTTTTAATCATACCACGGGAAAAAATAAAAAATAAAAATCCATAAATTAAAGCTTCCTAACATCTTCTAGTCTTGTATTTCCTTTACGTCAATCTTATGGAAGTAATAATAGGAATCCGTTCCCTTCGTTCTTTCCTCCCCTCTTTGAAGTTTTATTACAATTACAATTTACCTACTTCCTCCCTGTTTAACTCTTAATGAACTAAATAAAATAAGAAAAAAAAAATTAATAATACCTCAGGCTATGTTTGATTGTAAGGGGAATTAAAGGGAAGAGAAGTGAAATTTTTATATTTAAAAAATAAATATATGTAATCATTATCCATGTGACTTTAACATTAACTTCAAATCATTCTATAGTTAGGTATAAAATTTCACTTTACTTTGCATCCAATCCCTTTGTTATAATATGTAAAATAAAATTTACATGTAAAATATATCATTACTAAATATGGTTAAAAAAAATTAAATAATTCATACATTCACTTGGGATAATGAATATAAATATTTCTTTTTAAAATATGAAAATTTCACTTATCTTCCCTTCAAATTCTCCATTGCAACCAAAGCCTCAAAGAACAAGAAAAGGCAAAAGTAAAATTTTCGGTGAAAGATGATGTGATTAGTTAGCTCAGCTAGCTTTCTCTAACCTTCTATATAAGCAAACCATCCCCAACCCTCCACCCTCAGGGAACCAGCAGTGAAAGCACCTCACCTCTTATGTCTGCATCACTACTCGGTTACCAATTCTCCCTGACACCACCATCCACAGGCGGCGCCACCGCTAGAGCTACAACAACATGACAAAAATGTCTACATGTGTCGATAACTCAAGAACCCAGACCACAACAAACCCTCTCAGCTACGATTCTGATCGAACCCAGATCTTTGATAATCCTGATCTCTACGAGTATGTCTTCTTCGATGATGATGAAGATGATAATGAGGTGTGGTTGAAGGTGAGAGAAGAAGCCCAGTGCGATGTAGATCAAGAACCCCTCTTATCAAGCTACTACTTCAGCACAATCCTAGCCCATGATTCTCTGTAGAGCGCTCTGGCTACACACTTAGCCACAAAATTGAGCAATTCCACCCTTCCTTATGATACCCTTACTGGGGTCTTCCATGTAGTCTTCAAGAAAGACCCAGAGATCAGGAATTTTATTTTGGATCCATTTCCGATCAACCATCATTCTTTATCTGAAACAAACTCCCATTTTATACCAGACCAAATAGAGGAAATTTGGTCAGTTCTTTTTAATAAACCTTGTGCATGAAGATTTTTGGCTCTCATGTGAGGTCCCATAGGAGAATTTTCATTTTAGAAGAGCTTTATTGCTATCTCTGAATCTTCTGATTCTGAGCCCACCTTAAGATTTAGGCCCACAGACTTGCTCCCACTGTACTATAACTTTTTTATTTTTATTTTTTAAATTGGCTCTCCACTCCAAATGAAGTTTTTCATCGAACTCTCCATCAGTTTAACAAGAGATGCCCGCCTCCAATAAATGGAAAATTTGTGGATTGGGATGGTAGAAATAATTGATTTCACCAGCTGAACCTTGACTGCTATGGAAATAAGGTTTCCCTTCCATCCCGCAAGGCGAACTTTAAATTTATCAAGAAGGAAAAGAATATATTCTTTTTTCACCCTTCCCTTAAAAGGGTCCACACCCAGAAAACCAGTCAGTGCTCACTAAGCCAAACAAGATGTTATTTTCTTTGCAATAATTTAGTATTTGTAATTATCTATAAAAATTAGGGTATTTCTTTCCCTTCAAATGCTCCAGTCCTTCCCAAAAGCATATATCACCAAAGCAATCTTCCACTTTCACTAGGATGAGGTGGATGTTGAGCTCTATGGGAGCCTATAATATGACAAAGGGAAAACACCAACTGAAGAAATAAGTGCAAATATTTCAAGCAAACACGCAGTGAACGAAGTTATGAGGTATGGTCTCACCACCCACAAAGCACATCTGGCAAGAGAGTGGACACTGCACATACGCTCGCCACTCATGAGTCATGACTCAACTCACGCTCTTTTTCTTTCAGAAAAGCAATTTAAAGCACTCTAAATAGCAGTGGGTGTGACATGTGTCGAGCGCTGACCAGCGGAACCAGACTCCCCTGACACATTTGGTTGCAGAGCCTGATTACGTTGTCTCCTTTCATTGGAGTGCATTGCTGCTGGTGGCTGACCTCCCAAAGAAGAAATTTGTATTTCGGAGGACCTTGGACTTTCCAAATGAGATTAAATGAAAACGGGCTGACAAAGAAAGCTGGTTGTCATACATGTGAGCTTTGGCAACAAATTATTAGTAGAGGTGATTTTGAGGTAAGGCTGATTTCAGGGCAGAGGAAAAGCTGGTCTATTAGCCCTTGGTGGGAGAGGGTGGGGTAATGTTGATAAAAGGGATGTATTCAGTGCATGAGGCTCCTGTTATGTAAGGTTTGGGGAGGATCATAATGTATGTAGTCTTATTCCCATTTTATAGAGAGGCTGTTTTCCAATCACGATCACTAAATCGCAATGGATATGCAGAAAAATCACCTATATAGAACTCAAAGAGCCAATTTTGATTGATATTTCATTGATAGAATTGTTGCTGAGATACGTTACTCTTACAGAAGGCCCACAAGCCCACACTATTCATCAACTGATGTCCACCATAAATTACTTTTTAAAATATATGGAGTTTCACTTAGTTTAGAGAAGGTTCTTAAGGGGGTTAGTCATTGATAATGTGTAAAGGTCGGCAACAAATTTTTAGTGGAGGAGGTGATTCTGAGTAAAGGTCGAGTTCTACTAATTTAGCAATTTTTGCATATTGCTCTGTGTTGGTAATTTGCAGCCCAGATAGGGTGTCTTGTGAATTTCCGGTGCTCTGTATCCATGTGTTAAAACACTAAATGGTGTTTAACATAACAGCCAAGGGAACGTTCACTAGCATATATGGTTTTATGGATATACAATATCATCTATTTCTTTGTCATACTCACTCTTAGCAAAAATTTCCATTTTAAACAGGTTCTTGTTTTTTACCGTTTAAAACACGTTTTTCCGTATGTTTCTCAAAGATACTTGAAAAAGCTGCAAACGACAAGCGTTCCTGTTCTAAACACGTTTAAAATGCGTTTAAACTCGTTTATGTTTTTTGGCTTTTTTTAAGACTACAATTGTAGAACAAATTGTCTACTTAATTGATCATATCTCTCTCTCCCGAGCTCTGATTGACCTGATTCTTTCCCCGACTTGAAGCTAACTCAATGGCATACATTTCTCATTATATCACCTTAAACTCAATATCAATATATGGACCCCGAAATTGAGATACAATTTGATGCATTTGTTGAAAAATATTTCTAAAGTGATGACTCCCAACTCAAACTGAAATACATTACTCCAAGAGTGTGTTAACTATGTTGACAACATTGAACAACATCATAGTCAAGCCACATTATTCAATAAAACTTGGACATGTGTGGTGTATGAATTTAGAACTGGTATTAGATGATATTCAATTATATGTCATAAAACTTATAATGAGACATGAGATATATATGCATTAGTATGGTTACTGTAGTTGTTTTGAACATTAGATGCAGATATTTATGTAATAATTTCTTTATTTATACGAGTATACTATCGTTTTTTTTGTCCCATTTTTTTGAAATCTACACGTTTAAAACCCGTACCGTCCATTTTTCATTTTTTGCCGTTCTCTATTTGTTTGACCGTTCATTTGACTGTATCGTTCGAAAAATTTTACTTTTTAAAGTCTGTACCATCCGTTTCTGTTTTTTTTTCGTTCCCATTTTTGCTAACTATGGTCGTACTTAGGGTTTTTACACTTCTGCCATAATAATCAACTGGGGATTTTCTCTGTTTTCAGGTGGTACCAAAGCATAAGAGTAGATGAGATCTTACTGGGTGTGCCTGATTGAAATAGATTCATTGATGCAGCTCGACCTCCCTACAGGTGTGGATGTGGAGGTCCAACTATGATCTAACATTGCAGCAGCAGAGTTGAAAGTAGTTTTTTGTTTTCTGTTTAAAGTCTCATGTTGTCCTTGGAAACAACCTTTTCTGCAAAGCAAAGGGTAGGAATGCGTACGTACAGGTGGTACCAAAGCAGAAGAGTATAATTAAACTGAGATCTTACTGGGTGTTCCTGATTGAAATAGATTCATTGATGCAGCTCGACCTCCCTACAGGTGTGGATGTGGAGGTCCAACTATGATCTAACATTGTAGCAGCAGAGGTGAAAGTAGATTTTTGTTTTCTGTTTAAAGTCTCATGTTGTCCTTGGAAACAGCCTTTTCTGCGAAGCAGAGGGTAGGAATGCGTACGTACATTTGCCCCTCCTAGAGGCCAGTCACTTGCAATAGTGGGAGCCTCGTGCACTGGGTTGCTCTCCTGTTGGCAGGTGTAATGCTTTACAGAATTTTGTGATTTAGACCATGCGGTTTGAGAATATCTTTAGGGGAAGAAAGTTTAGTGCAATGAAAGATTAAAGCAATTGCTTATTTCCTGGTCATTCCTTCAAATGATGTTTTCATATTTGAATCATGAATTCAATTAGAGGAATAATGTTAACACAAAGGACTCTACTTCTATTTATTTCTGTGGATCATCTTCTGAAGCATAACACTTAGTAACTTCAAGAAGAAAGATGCAAATTCATTAAATCCTTGAAAGCTCCTAAGAAGGGCTAACCTTTACTTTCACTTTTCCCACAGCAGGACCTCATAACCATTTCTAAACAGAGGAAAGAGCTACAAAGCTACTAGGAAATGGCTACTATACAAACGTCAGCTACTCTGAAGACTGTTCTGTTCTTGCCTCTCCCTCAAGAGTTAGTCACTCCGCTCTCTAAACTACTCTTAGTGGCTGTTACAGGTAGGTTTCTCTCTGATGAACGTATTGGCAGAGGAAGTTCGGAGCTGCTTGTCTAAGCCGACGGGGGGTAGCCAAGATGAAGGAATATGACATTCCATGGAAGCTTGTTTAATGTATGCACAACACAGCTGCAACTGTAAAAGAACAATTAGATCTACTGCTGCATGGAGTCATTCATCAACTTTGATTAGCATACACAACCTGACCAAAAGTCCAAGGTGGCCATTTTGGTTCTTCTTGTATAACCCTTCACGTACAGAGAGCTGACAACACGTTCCCATTTTCTTCCACAAATACCCCTCTACATATTATTAATGGCAGCATGAAGGGGCATTTATAAAGGCAGGACACGTGTTGTCCTGAAACCATACATGAAGCCTTAATGTCCGGTGAGTTGATCAAGACTTGAATTCCCTTACCAATGGGTGTTGTCATGAAATCATACATGAAGCCTTCATGTCTGGTGAGTTGATCAAGACTTGAATTCCCTTACCAATGGGTGTCATAACGATGGGAAGGGGGAGTTGAGATTTCCTGCACGAACAGTCAGGTGAATGTACATTTTAGGATTGAACATTTGTTCCGTCTACTGCCATTTAAGGAGTGAAGAGTGGTATTTATAGAAATAAAAGGGACTAGTGTTGTTGGCACATGACATATACCTGAAGGTACATATATTGAGAGAATCTGAACTCGAGAAAGGCGTGTTTTGGAGCTCAAGTTGTTAAGTGAGTAATAATGACTTTAGATTCGTGGGTGAATCCTTCTCCATGATAGCATGAAATAGCATGAAAACAATCTTTATTCTTTATTTTCCCATTATATCCAGATCAAAAAATTTGGGACCTACTTTCTCTTCACCTATGTCTAACTATGGAGATCTGAATCCTTTGATTAGCATGGGTTGCATAGTTTCAACTTAAGGGTTGGGAACTAGAGTCGCATCACCGGTGATAAGGAGATTTTTAGTTTATTCATAGGGACAGAAAAGAAAGGACCCACTGATCCTTCACCATAGAGAAGAGACAATTACTTATTCCACTGATTTCTAGTGGGCTTGAGCCTCTTGGCACTAACAAGAATATTTTGGGATAAGAGATCTTTTGTAGAAAGAAAAAAAAAATGAGAGAAAATAATTGCCCACCATGAAACTTTTTTTTTTTTTTTTTTTGGGTGGGGAGTTCCAAGTTCAAGGGCCCATTGGTCATTATATGATAGATCCATCACATAGTGGTCAAGGATAAGATCACACTAGTTGAAAAATAAGAAAATTAGTACAAATCAAACATAGATGCATTTGAAAAAATTTGATGAATTGACTAACCCTCAGACATGTAATTAAAAAAGTTATCCATTAGAGATAGCATCAGAACCCTAAGTCGGATTCTTCTCCCCACATGGTACCCTCTCCACTAACTCCAAAACCCTCATGTCATCTAAAAGTTTGTACCATGATGAAGGAAACCAATACATGGTAGAAAGTGCAAGAGGCAATGAATGAGCAGCTCCACTTGGTGCGTGGAGTGAAGAGCCTTTGGCTGAGGGGTGAGGGCTGAGGGCTGAGGGCTGAGGGGTGAGGGCCAAGGGTTTCCATGCATATATTTTAGTCAACTTGTACTGCTCGATCCACATAGGGGAGTAGTGGGGGGCTGTAGCCGCTGTACAATGAATCAGGCAGTGGCTATCGAGCCGCTGCATTAGTCCATTTAATCTTTCAAATCTTTTAGTAGTTAGTGTCAGGTGGGGTTGGTGAAACCAAAACAGGGTCAAACCTCGTGGATGGAATAAGGAGTCTATTTATTAAATAGGCAACATCTAATTTTTTTATTTATTTTTGATAGAAGCAACAACAGCTACTAGCACTTCTGAAATGTCAACACCTAACAAAATACAAAAGCAGTACAATAATTAATTATCCAAGCGTCCAATCTCATTATATTTTTCGGCCACGACTTTTAATCTTGTGATTTAATAGTTTTAGACTGTGTTTGATATGATTTTTTAAAATAAATTGTGCGTCTAAAACATAAATTTTAAAATTATTATTATTATTATTATTATTATTTTTAAAATATATTTTAGATAGGCAACCCTCGTGGATGGAATAAGGTGTCTATTTATAGGCAACATCTAACTTTTTTATTTTTTCGATAGAAACAACAACAGCCACTAGCACTTTTGAAATATCAACATCTAACCATATACAAAAGCGATACAATAATTAATTATCCAAGTGTCCAACCTCATTTAATTTTCGGCCACGACTTCTGACCTCGTGATTTGAAAGTCTTAGACTGTTTTTGATATTATTTTTTGAAATAGATTGTGCATCTAGAACATTAATTTTTAAACTTTATTATTTTTATTTTTAAAATATATTTTAGATTAATAATCTATTCTAATAACGCATACTAAACATAGACTTAAAATCTAATTATGTGATTTCTTTGTAAGTTTTAAAGAATAGAGTAAGGATCTGGATTCGTCGATTTGATCTCAAGTTTTAAAACCATGTTCCGTGTATGCAAGTTTGTGATTCTATGCAATTGTGATTGTAGGGTGATACTTTAGGGGATGTTTTTTTTTTTTTCTTTTGGGGGGGGTTGGTGGAGGGTGCAATTAAAGATGTATAGTAGATGATTTAGATTCTTTTGACCATAGGCATGCATGTAGACTAGTATTTAGCTAATATTTAAAGCAGGTTTAAGGTTGTTTTTTTTTGCTTTGATAGATTTCTATGGGCTGGTAGAAGTATATTTTTAAGCTTGTTCATCTTCTTAGCAAAATTTTCTCTTCATGGGGGCTGCCAGTTTGGTTGGGAGGATTAGTTTCCTTTTAGGTTATAGAGGCAATTCAAGACTCTTATTTTTTGGCGGTTCATAGTGGACTTTTTTTAAGAGAGTGGATTTTCAAATGGGATAGGAGGATTTTCAAATGGGATGGGAGAGCACATCAATGAGGTGCAACGAATGCTATAATAAATAGAAGGGCAACGATCTTGGCCAATATCAATATCAAAATGGATCGATTGTCTCGGGTTTGGTCAGATAGTTTTTTCCCCTCACAATATTGATTTTTAGATCATTTTACCCTCTCTCGTACCAATGCCACTGTTATGATTTGGTCATGAATTGATATTAATCATGGCTGATACAAATATGAATTGATTGATATGACGATTCGATACCAACATCTAAAGGATTGTCAAAATGCAAATCAAACTGACCCAAACTAGCCCAAACCAAACCAAGACTTATTGGAGTCCGTTTCAGATTGGGGTAATGTGAAAGTGAAACCAAACTTTAACTGAAATCGAACCCAAATCGATATGAAATGAAAGAAACTGATACAAACCTGAAAAGGACAAAATTTGGTAGCAGCCAAAGAAATAGAATCTTCAAGGGTAGTTTAGAAAATAATAAAACCTAGGAGGATATTTGTGAACCCAAAGAAAAAGTGAATTATTCCATTTCCTTGATTGTGGATAGGAACTTAGCTAGCACAAATTTTTCCACCAAAAAAGACCTGTTTTTTTACCCCATAACTATATAAGGTTTTTTTTTTTTTTTTTTTGCTATATATATATAACCCAACCCTAGGTCCCCAAAACTCAACCCCGTTGGTTTCACCCTCAGGCCCAACCAAACCGGGCTCATGGTTGGACCGAGTTTGGCTAGGTTGACTCGGGTTGACCCTGGTTGGACTTGTAATTTTTTTTTTCTACAAAAGGTCACAAATGTTAAGCCTATACTCAACAAATGTTAAGGGGGATGTTAAGACTATGGCCAGCCATATCCACCCCTATAAATTTGGAGCAAGTAAGGTTGTCAATTTGGTTATAAGATAGACCTTTTAATCAACTGACATCATCACATTTCCCAGAAATTGAACAGGCAAAATTTTGGCATAAATCTTCATGATTGCTAATTTATCTAAAGTTCATATCAATACATGATAAAAGACATGAAAACAACCTATGTAAAAAAATGGGAGAAATAGTTTGGCCATTTGGTGGTTTTAGCTCCATAGGTAAGAGTATGTGGCTTGTGTAATACATGATGTGGGTTGAAGTTAAAGGTGCAAGTTTGGCTCTTATCGCCTGAATCGCCCTGATCTCGAATAAGTATTGACCTGAAAATTTTGGCCTTGAGGGCCGGCCCAGCTTTGAAATTTCTAACCTTGAGTCAGGGTCAGAGCGAGTAAGTGATGATGTCTTTGGCCCACCCAACCAGCCTTGAACCGAACCCTAATTTTTTTACCCTGAGTTTAGACCTTGATTTTGGCCATACCGGCCCTGCTTTTTGCCCTTGATGTTAACTTTGGATTTTTTTGTTTTCTTAGGATGTTTTCCTATTTGTTTAATATGACAAAGGTTTTGAGATCTTCGAATTGTTTGCCTTATTAGGATGATCTTTTTGTTTATCATGACAAACAATTGATTTTTTTTTTTTTTGAATTATTTGCTTTCTTAGGATGATATCCTCTATGTTTACCATAATAGTTGGAGTTATTTGTATTGTTTGAATGTTTACTTTAGGATGTTCTCCTTATGACAAGTAATTTGTGATTTTATGTTTTTTTATCTCCTCTTTATTATGAATATTTTTTATTTTTTAGTTGTTTCATATTTTGCAGGGTCAGGGTCAGGGTATACCCGACCCTTGATGGCAAATCAAGATTAGGGTCACTCAAGGTTAGGATTAGGGCCAATCAGGGTCATCTCGGCCTGACTCTGAAAATCAGAGCCAATCAGGGTGGGTAAGAGTTGGGCGGGTTGGGCTTGGGTTGAAGTTTTGTGGCCTTGAGTCAGGGTCAGGGTGGGTTTGGACCCAGTTAAGGGGACTTAGGATTGAACTAGGGTTTTAAGAAGCACGGCCCAACCCAGCCCTGTTGCACCCCTAGGTTGAAATCATATAGATACATGATGTGTGTTGAAATCATACAGACAACTTGTGCAACACATGATGTATGTGGGCCTAAGTAAGGGAAACATTGTTACTAAATACAATAATAGATCATGGTTAAAATCGGGTCGGGTTGGGCCTAGGTCTCAACACAGGCCCAACCCAACCCTTGGGTCGGGGTCGGGTTGACCCTCATAATCGGGTTAGACAGAGTTTGGCCTAAGGCCGGTCAAGGCGGATTCGGGCTGTCAAGGCCAAACTTATGAAAAATCGAGCCTGAATCTTATACCTAAAAAACAAAAAAAAAGAGCCCGAATCAAACTGAATCCAATACCAAACCAATAGGGAAAAAATCAATAAAAATCTGAAACCAAAACCAAAACCAAAACCAATTGAAATTATTGATTTGATTCCAAATTCACCAATTCCCACACCAAAATAGATTGATACCCTTTATACATTGAACCATAAAGTCCTTGTTTAAAATTAAACCAACAACGGGAGGTCTAAATTTCCTCATCTGGCAAAGCGATTCCTATGGAGGATCTTCTAATTCGACTTCACACCGTTCTAAATCGATCATATACACAGTAAGCCTAATAAGAGGAGACGTCAAATCCATCCATGCAAAGCATTAGAGAGTGACAATGGGGTTTTAGGCCAACAAGTCTCCGGTTAGGTCGATGTAGTAGTGAGACTTTTCAAGTTTGTGTATTTTTGTTATGTTTCGTTTTGTTCTCACTTCTCACTGTTTGGATAAAAGTGTAGAATTAGGTATGAAAAAAAGATATTTATATTACAGGAGTTATGGGATTCATACTGACACCCTATATTTTTCAAATAAAATATGAATCTTTTATTAAACGAAACCATCAATCACCCGGGTTGAAATCGTCTGCAATTCCGATCTCGTATAATTCCGTGCAATATCAGCTTCAGGCGGTGACACGTATATTGATACCAATACAATGGTCCAGATCTGGTACAACTAATAAAACATTAAATCAGTGAAGAGGTATTTAAATCAGATCTGGACCATTGCATTGATATCAATACATGTGTCACCCCCTGAAGGTGGTATTACACAGAATTGTACGATATCGAAATTGCAAACGATTTTTTTCCCAATCACCCACTTGTTGGTGCTGTTTCTCACTGTAGCACCATGATAACCTCTGCCTAGTATGGAGGATTTTGGCTTAAAAGTTAAAATGTGAGAGAATGTTTATAGTGAAGTTAAAACCTTGGCATTAGGTAAAAAAAAAAAAAAAAAAAAAAAAAATGGTTACATCCTTGGGTCCATGTCAAAGGAAAAAACAAAAATTGCATACTTCATGCTTTGAGCCCGGGCCTGGATCCCTTTTATGGCTCTATGGGTGTGAAGACCACTCCACCATGATCCGTGAATGGTGTTAGATAGGGATTGGAGGGTATAGCCGGATGAAGAAGATCTAAATTCTCATGGTAACTTTTTTATTTTTTTCCTGTGGGCGAAGGGAGGTTTCAAACATTAGTTATCAGTCGGCCATTACTTAGCCGATACCGTATCAATAAAGATGATGTGTATCGGTCACTTTTTCTTTTATTTTTTTTTAAAAAAGAAATACATTTTTACTATTTTACCCTTAAAATGATATAAGAAATTGATCTGGATCAATTAAGTATAGATATATATGTATATATATATATATACACCATGGTTGACGGGACTCAGATTCGCTAGTTGTCTAGCATAATTCGATGAATAAGAACACTCAAACATACACCCCAAGAGATTCCCAACCATCGAAAACATGTTGGCCGGCACTACCACCAGAGAGGGTATTAGAGTACAACTCTCCCTTTAAATTTTTGTGCCTTTTCTCATCATGGACCAGAGCTCAAAGCCTCTAATCAGTATCACCCTGAAGAAGCAAGCCATTAGCCGGCAGCTGATCTTCATCTAGAAGGCTAGATCCGACTCATATACGTGTGGATGGCCTCAGCCTCTTCTCCGTAATTTCACACGTGTTATTCATATTGCTCATATCACAAAGTCATTCTTGACTTCACAAACCATAACGTGGAACATGCTTAGCACCTACGTGTTATACGCGCCTTAATTATTTCCTTTTAAAAATTAGAAAGAGGATTGTACTAAAAAACTGTTTGGGCATCTTCATCTTAATTGTTAGCTTTTGAAAATGAATCTACTTTAATTTCTAATAAAAATTATCCTACCGATATTTTTAAGGATAAAATATATGATTCAGTCTGATACAATCGATATCAGCGGGGATCGATATTATGCACTAAAACTATGAATGCAAGCATGGGCTGGTATAGGTTTCCACCATTTTGCATCCAATTAATGAAAAAAATAGTCAAAGTTGAGAGAAGTAAGGCAATTTACCACTTTCATTATTTTTTTTTTTGGAGAGGGATCAATATATTGGTCGGAACGATCATGGTGATTGTCTAGCTTTTTTTGACATATTGAACCCAAGATTGCAAGTTTGAGGATAGTTTTACTTTCATGCATTCATAAGTAGGAAAAGTATTAGTGATGAGTCATTGCCGTGCAAAACGATTCTATTTTATACCTCAGACTATGTACTAAAAAAAAATAATGAAAATTTATCAATTTAGCTTATCGAAAAACCCCCTTGTCCTTCAGTGTTTAGCTCTATGATTGATGTGTATTGTTAACTTACTGAAAACTAGCGGGTATACGCAACTCTCTCTCCATTATTAAATATACTGTTTCATTCTCCGCTATTAGTTTGATGCATAAGATGTCAATATAAGTGGGCTATGTATAAATTTCTCTTCTTATTACTTATTAGGGTAATAGATTGGACATACAACCACGGTACTCAACATGTGTCATCCTCTTCTTATAGCGGATCTTTATGATTAATATATGCCATTAAGTTACTGTTAGTAGCCGTATGTCCACCCCTCTTACCTATTTATTTTGCTTTGTTTAAAGTTCACAACAGTGAGTACCAGATAAAGGCTACAGGATAGACGTCCACATATAAACAATATTATTAGGCGAAAGTATTCCCAAATGGGCATGTCCTAACAGTTTTATAGACGGGCACGACACAACCTTTGACTGTACTGTTTTAAGTCAATGGGACAACAAACCCTGTCAATGGAGTGAAGCCTACCTTCCCCAAAATTTTTGATCACTGTCTTGGAAGGACAAGAAGCTTTGTCCCGGCTCATAACAACACTTATCTGAAACCTTGAAGGAGAACCTAGACCGGAGTTACTTGAAGAAGGGGCAGGGAGGGGGGAGATTCTTGTTATCTAGGGTGAAGATAGAATCTTTTAATCCACGAGTTGTGATAATTGAATGAGATTATAGAATTCATTCGTGGATTGCTCAAATGGTTAAGGTGAATTGAGGATTGTGTGGATAGGTATACGGTCTCAGATTCGATTCTCTATCTGATGATTTAAGTGGAGATCGTGGTGATGGATTACTATGCTAGTCTCCCTAAGGATTAGTTGAGATGTGCGTATGCTGGTCTGGACACTTTGGTTAACAAAATAATAATAATAATAATAATAATAATAATAATAATAATAATAATAATAATAATAATAAGTGCCATAAGAATAATGACACCCAAATGACTAGATTCTCTTCACTTAAATATAAGGTAGTGAATTAAAATAAGATAAATAGACATTGAAGAGTATTTATTTAACATAGAGATGTGAATGTTTCCAACCCTCTTTTACTTTAATCGGATTTGTGAAAAAAATGTACACGAGTTATGATTATTGGATCAATGGTGCCAAGGGCATTTTTGGTTTTATACAATAAGGGGCAGAGAAATTCATTATTTCTTGTAACTAGATTTTTTTCACTTACGCTGAAGAAGAACTTTGAATTAGCTAGAATGAGAGTTTTACAACCCAAAAAAAAAAGATGAATTATATAGACATGAAACGGTATTAACGTAAGTATACAGAGATGTGAATGTAGCCCCACCCCAACCAGAGTTTGAAAAATCGAACTGAGTCGAATTGACTTATCCAGGCCGATCCGGATATGGATTCCTGTTTTCCACACACTGCCTCCCTTTTACCCAAAAAAGAAACAAAACTGTCCCCAACTGGCCAAATATATATATATATATATATATATAGATATATCCATAGGTTACATCGTAGTGAACATTGACTGAGTTGCCTATATAATCCCAAGTTCATTTGGCGACAAATTAATAAAAAAAAAAGAACTATGCGACAAATTAATAAAAAAGAGACGAGCCATTTGACTAAATTTCCAGACAAAAGTTATTTTGCTCTTTAAGTCAGAAATCAATTATCAAGATTTCCGACATCTAATGATAATGGGCCTCGCGTGTGAGTTTGGTCTTCCATGGCGTGCTCCGAGTCTTATAAAAATTTGTGTGAAAATCAAGAAATGATATCCACCTTACTCTAGCTTACCACGTCGCTGTCGACATTTTATAAAATGTCACCCTCTCAGCTAACGGCTCTCTTTATTTGTGTTTAAAATTATAAAAAATAAAAAATGAAGAAATTCATCTGGGAAAATTTCTTTTGCCTCTATCTAATTGAAAGGAAAAATAAAAATGAATGGAATTATTAGCGCTGCAACAGAATCGTATCTTTTAAAACCCTAGTTCAATCTTGAGTCCACTCAGCTAGACCAAGTTCAGTTTAATCATAATTTAGGGCCTGAAAACTCTAACTTTGCCCCTCCCCCCTCTCAGCCTAACCCTGGCTGGCCTTGACCATTAGGAAGGGGAAATTAGGAAGGGGAAAGGAGATGCAGGGCCGGCAAGGAGTCACCGTCGGAGAAAAGAAGAAGAAAGAATAGGGTTGGACTAAGCTCTGAGGCCTTAATCCTAGCTCACCCAGCCTTGACTCAAGGCCTAAAATTCTCAGCCCTAGACCAAAAGGTGTCACACGGGATGGTTCCTGGTTTTTAGGTTTGATTTGTACTAGTACAGGTATCAAAGGTGCCAATTCTAGTACAATCCCATTTAGTTAACGGAACCAATCTAGGTCCCGATCCCAATTATTAATAGGAAGGGATGGTACTGGTTCATAGACGATTCTAGGCATTGTAGAAAAGGAAGAACTTTAATAGTTCCTAATGAAATGATTTCATTATTAGCTAGTGTTGTATATTATTATTAAAAAAGAAAAAAAAAAAAAAAGAGAATATAATTGCTTCTTCAAACTCTCTAAGATCGCATGTAAATTTTTCAAAAGAACAACTAAGAATTATTAATGGCCAACCAAATAAGCCCCGATTTAATTTTAGTATAATAACTACAACTTAACCTTATCCCAACTCAATGGGGTTGGTTACATACATTTGAACCAAGCCAAGAAGAAAAGTAAGAGTAAAAGGAAAGTAAAAAGAGAGAGATGTAACATAGCAATCAGTAAAGTCTCACCTAATTGGGAATACAACATGAATTCTTGCCTTCCAATCAGAGATCTATTCAAGGTCATACTTGAAACAAAACCTAAATTGTGCATGCATGCCTTTCCTCACTATTTCTCCTATGGTCTTTTAAGGCATGCCCTAGATCTTTTAGATCTTTTAACTCTTTCAATCTAAATGAGATCATTCATCCTTATTGGTGCATCCTCTGGCCTCCGTTGATTATAATCATACCTGATATAGTTTTAGTGCTATCTCCAAACAAGTTTATAATAATAGAATTAAAAGGTTCATTAATTGAAACCTCCATAAGAGAAAATACCACCCAAATATATCAAACTATAGCTAGGGGTGCAACAGAGCCGAGTTGGGTTGGGCTTCTTAAAACCCTAGCCCAACCCTTAGTCCCCTTAACTAGGCTCAAACCCGCCCTAACCCTAACTTAGGGCCGCAAAACTTCAACCTAGGCCCTACCCTTCAGGGTTCAGTCCAACCCTTACCAACCCTGATTGGCCCTTATTTTTCAGGGTCGGGCCAGGATGACCCTGACCCTGATTGACCCTAACCCTGGTTTGCCATCAAAGGCTGGGATGACCCTGATTGACCCTGACCCTAGTTTGCCATCAAGGGCCGGGTATACCCTGACCCTGACCTTGACCCTACAAAATATGAAATAACTTAAAAATAAAAAATATTCATAATAAAGAGGAGATAAAAAACACAGTTACAAATTACTTGTTATGAAGAGAACATCCTAAAGCAAGCATTCAAATAATCCAAATAACTCTAACTATTATGATAAACAAAG
This sequence comes from Macadamia integrifolia, assembly GCF_013358625.1. NCBI lineage: Eukaryota > Viridiplantae > Streptophyta > Magnoliopsida > Proteales > Proteaceae > Macadamia > Macadamia integrifolia. The sequence continues at coordinate 23,583,447 of NC_056569.1, forward strand.
AGGATATCATCCTAAGAAAGTAAATAATCCAAAAAATTTCAATTATTTGTCATGATAAACAAAGAGATCATCCTAATAAGGCAAACAATCCGAAGATCTCAAAACCCTTGTCATGTTAAACAAAGAGATATTTTTATTTTTAAAAAAGATAAGAGAGATCGGTGAGATTGTGAAAAGATATATTAAGAGTTTTGAGGTGTCAATGACTAAATATGAAATAATATATAAAATTAGATTAAAATCAGTGTCACAACTAGGGTCATAACCAGGGTCAACATCAGGGGCAAAAATCAGGGTTCAGGGTAGGACCAAAATTTAGGGTAAAAAAATCAAGATCGGGTTCAGGGCGGGCTGGGTGGGCTAAAGACATCAACCCTTACCCGCCCTGACCCTAACTTAGGGTTAGAAATTTTAGGGCCTGGCCAGCCCTCAGGGCCAAAATTTTTGGGTCGGTACTTTTTCAGGATCAGGGTGGGCCAAGGGCAGGTCAGGGCCGTCAGGGCCAAACTTGTACCCTTAACTACAGCCATAAAACTTAAAGACGAGAACATGAAATATATTATTTGAACGATGCTGGCGGTTCTAGTACCTTATAGTATTTCAGTACTGGTACTGTTGGGAATCTTGTCCCAAAACCATCTCTCCCCATTTATTATTTAATACCAAAATCATATCCCAATACCATTTCGTTTATTAATGATATGGTTCGATACCCGTTTTTAGTGGAATGGTTCTCGGTTCTAGTCCCAAATTGTGACCCTTACCCAGCCCGTCCTTATGGTTGAGATATCTCAACCCATGCCCTGTTGGGTGAGCCAGGGTGGGCTTGGGCCAATAGGACCAAAGCTTTCACCCCTAGAAAGTACTCTTACCCCTTTTGTAACTATTTTTTGAAAAAATAAAATAAAATAATTATTAGAGACGAAAAGAAGAAGAAATATGCAAGGTGCTCTATGAACCGTAGATAGAAATAACTTTTTTTGGGTGAATTAGATAGAAATAATTAAAGAATAAACTTTAAAACATATAAAAAAGAGCATGACAATAATAATATCTATATCCTATTATATGGAATTCATAGTTATCAATTCAAAATTGACATGAGTTAAGGTTGGGTGGGCTTAGCACAAGGCCTTAACCCTAACCCGATCGATCCCTATCATGACTCAAGGTCTATAAAAATTCAATCCTAGCCTACTCTTACAATTGAGATATCTCAGCCCATGCCCTGCTTGGATCAAGGTAGCCATGGTAAGCTTGGCCAGAGAGGGCCAAACTTACACCCTTAAAATGTATCTTTCTATAATTTTTTTTTTAAAATAAAAATAAATTTTAATTAGAGAGGAAAAGAAGAAGAAAGGTATGAGGTGTTCTATGAGCCATAGATAGAAATAATATTATTTTTAAGTAAATTGAATAAAATAATAAAGCATAGACTTTTTTTTTTCCTATAGAAATTAAAGCATAGACTTTACAAAATATAAAAAGAGCAAGATAATATAAGTATATGCTATAATATTGAATTCATGGGTATCAATTCAATTATTATAAAAAAAAAACTTACCTTCTTATATTAAGAGACAAATATGATTATTCTTTTTGGATAAACAGAAAAATATAATTATCGATACTTGTTATTCATACCATGATATAATCGAAAGAATTATTTATAGCTTACAAGACAGAGAATTTTGTTGTCGTAAGAATTGGAAATAAGTGGTATCATGATAATTTCATTTTTAAGTAAATTGAATACAAATAATAAACACATAGACTTTTTTTTTCCTATAGAAATTAAAGCATAGACTTTACAAAATATAAAAAGAGCATGATAATATAAGTATATCCTATAAAATTGAATTCATGGGTATCAATTCAATTATTATAAAGAAAATCTCACATTTTTATATTAAGAGAAAAATATAATTATTATTTTTGGATAAACAGAAAAATATAATTATCGATACTTGCTATTCAAACCATGCTATACTCGAAAGAATTATTTATAGTTTGTAAGATAGAGAATTTTGGTGTCGTAAGAATTGGAAACAAGTGGTATCAGAGCTAGGGCATGGCAACTCTAGTGTGCCTCTGATGGAGAAAATCTCTTTGAAAAGATCATAAGTCCCATGTGTGCCCCGTATAGAGGGAAGATTATTGAGGTTCTACATGAAAGCAATTGATCGCACATCAGATGTGAATAGCTCGATGTGAAGGCGTATAAAGACTTGAGAATCCTCTCATTTATGGCTAACTTTTAAAGGTGAGTTATACTCAAGTCCTAACAGTTGCTTCCTGTTGGGGTACCTCCAAGTTTTATGGTCGCAATATTCTCTTGTATGGCCTCATTCTTTGAGCCATTTGTTTCTAGTAGTGTCCGGCTGTCAGCACATTACACCACCGTCGATTGCCCCCTATAGGCATCATGCTTATTTTCGTCAACAAAAATATAATTCACAGATAAAAATATCTTGAGAGAGCGGTCTATGAGTCTAGACACAGGGGCACAGTGATCATTGTAAACTCTATGTCTGTGGCGCGTTTCTCAGACAAAAGACTTTGTCACTATATATATATATGTGTGTGTGTGTGTGTGTGTATATATATAAACTCCTGTTGGTCAGAGTTTAATCCGGAAATGTTTGAAATTGGAGGAGTTCTGTGGGGAGGACTCCAAGGGAAAGAATCGGAGTGGTCGAAGCATCGGAGCACGATTTTCGAAAACTTTGATAAGTAGAAGGGGGTACTTGTCGGTTAAACCGAAGGGTAACTAGTCCATATTTATTTTGAGAAATAGATTGGATGTTGATGTTTGAAATTTGAGGTGGAATAATAGTCGTTTGCAACTGCCACTCAGTAGGGAAAGAGATGTCTTTCCATTGGACTAATTTTGGATAGACAATTTGACCTTGGATACAATCAGTTTCAGGGTAAAGGGTTGAGCCTTTAGAAGAGCTCTTGAGAGCTCGGGGTTTGACGGTTTTCATGGCTTTATATTTGATACGGTGAATGATGGAAACAAGAACAGATCCATGCATCATCTTGTATCCGTAGGTTTTGAGATTAATTTTGAGGGAATGCAAGATATTTGGGTCTTCTAAAGCTATAGACATGTTTGGATAAACTTATATATATATATATATATATATAAAAGAAGCTATAAATCATTAAAATCTCTAATTTGAAGAGCTAAAAACCACCAAAAAAAAAAAAAAA
>NC_056569.1:23586682-23590067 GCF_013358625.1 Macadamia integrifolia
ATACAGTTGAAGTGGGCGATCAATTTTGACATGTGGTTGATCCAAAAGATTTCTCTTCTATCCAATAATAGATTATTATGTCATTTGACAACACTCATGTTGATTGTACTGAATTTTATCAACCCTCCATGTCAAAAAAATAATCCCAATTAATAGGACAAATCATGTTGTAATTGTAAGTTGATAAAAAAAGAAATTGCTTGCCTATGCATAAATTATTGTTGTTTTACATGTATACTTGAAAAGCATACATGATATGACCATACCTGAGAATGATGTAATGATGTGTTACTTAAAAAAAAAAAAAAAAAAAATGCTAGGCCCACGTTGACATCAAATTTGGTGATTAATCAAATTATTACGACATAATGGACACATTAAATACAAATATACTAGGCCCACGCAAAAAAGAATGGAAATCATGAACAAACAATCACACAATGCAAACGCGAAGACTACATGATTTGGAAAGATTACCTATATCCACGTTGAGATAAAATTTGGTTCACTATTAGTGGACAATAGGGTTATAGGCGGTCATACTCATACCTCCATCAAATTTATTACTGAAAAGAACCCTCACTACAAATATATAGTGAAACACTATACATATAATTTACTAAAATACCTATATTAGCCTGAAAAATTCAACTCGGGGGCTGCCACCGCCAAACCCCCACCATGGATCATCTAGCTCACCAAAGCACTAGTAAAGAAGATAACGCACAAGTGGGTCAATTTCTCTTGGTCTTAGCCCTCAACCTCTTAATGGCCCTTCAGAATCAACCTACTTATGCAAGTGATGGAATATAAGACACCATAAACCTCCCCCTACTAATAGGATCAATGATGGTAGTATTGAATTGAAAAGTACTTCTGCGAATATACAAGGCCTGTAACCATTTTTGCAAAAGTGGCATATGATATCTTTTATGCTATTAAGTTGGAGGGAGATGCAATTGTTTTCCATTTAAAATGGACACTTATTGGGTAACCTGTTAAGTAGTTGGTTCAACCATTTGTATCAAATGACAAAAAAGAGCAATTCCGTATTTATGCTCACAATTGAATACTAATAAAAGAAAAGTTAAAGGATCAAGTATCTTGTCACCCAAAATGAAGAGAGAATGTTTTTCCTTCATGAGGTTTTAATGCTTTGACGAAATTCTCCTAGAACAATTGGGAGCGTAGTCCGAACATTTGTATAAGGGGTTGGACCATTCTGTTCCAACTCTTTGATGATTGAGCTATTGTTTTACTCATATACTTTCATGTCAAAAGGTTTATTCCTTCATTGGTTGTTAGCTAGAATGATGAGGTTTATATACTCAAGGCACATATTGGTTTGTGAATGAGCAGACCAAAAGGGGAAGGAAAAGTAATAGAGAGAGAAAGAGAGGATGGGTTTTGAGAAAATGTTTTTAGTGGAGGAGTGTGGCCTCTGCATCCAAACACATGGGGTAAATTGACTATCTTGACCCCCATGAAAGGGAAAATGATATTTATGTGGATGCTTCCTCGTGTGCTCCCGACCATTGGCCCTCATGCATGGACAAGAACTGCACTCTCCACAGAAAACACTCACCCGTGGTTTTTAATTTATTGGAGAATTAATTGTCATAAATTTATGATATTTTCTTATTGAAATCAGTTAATTTAGAGTTTTATTTATTTTTACTCCTTTAGTTTTTTTCCCATGATAGTAAAATCTTGCCATTTCATATATGGCAAAGGATGGGCATACCATTAGCTTCTCTAGAGTTAGCACCTCAACCAACATGGGATTGGGATGGGAAGGGCAAGGGGATTTCTCCAGGGTGTGGGAGGAGAGAGGCAAATCGAAATAGTGTTGGCACAACGCTACTGTGCCCATCCTTTACACTTCACATATTTACTTAAAAAAGAGCAAGACATTGACACTTCTTGAAAATGACATAGTTTTAAAGCACTTCAGCCTTTCAAAACATAGAATTGGGGAGGGGGGATCGGATCGGTCCTTTCTAATTATCAAATTGAATCCGTCGGAATTAGTACTAGAAAACCCTAGAATCGGCGTCTTATATCTGAAAACTCAATGAATCTAGGGTTTTGATTGAGAATTGGTCGTGTCAAATAAGCTGGAATTAGGATCGGTCACGGCTGATTATGATTCAACTGATCCATTTCTGATTTTTGAAATGGTGGTGACTTTTATATAATTTTGAATTTTCTTAAGGGAGAGGGATAGGTACACTGCTAGTGTGTGATAGCTAGTGAACGACATCAATAAAGGTGTCAGACGCGGCATCTTATAGGAAGGATAGGATAATCATTTCAAAAGGAGAATAAAAAGATAGGCACAACGAGTACTAGCTTGCAGAATACTAGTAGTGTGGCCAACCACTACAACAAAATACACTTGTAGCTACGGATATTTAAATGCGGTTTCAAAATCTACAGCTATAAATGTCATGTAACTGCGGTTTTTCCGTGTGTAGTAATTGGAGCTGCCTATTGCTGTGATATTTCAAAACTACAGTAACAGAGGACCCTATAACTGCAGACATGGTTTTAAGTATCTCCGATACCGATACGATACCCTCCGATACGTATCTTAAATTTAGCCGATCGATACGATACACAGCGATACGATACATGAAATTTTTAAAATCCTTTTGTATCGATATATATCCTACAATACATATCGATATGCATCAATACACCACCAATACACATCAATACGATACGATATGCCTCGATACGACTATGGAAATTATAAAATTGAGGTAAAATGTACGTTTCGGTATGTATTGGTACGTATCGGTGAGTATCGGTATGTATCGATCGATACGTATCGGTATATATTGGCACGTATCGGTGAGTATCGGTATGTATCAATCGGTACGTATCGGTCATATAATGGCCAAGATGGGTAATTTTTCAGAAAAACACGATTTTTTGAAGGGTTTTTGTTCCAAAGTTGATGTCAGCCATATTTCTCTCTAACTAAAGTGGAAATCAAAGTTGGGAATAAGGATTTAACATTTATGGGATAACTACAAACCTTGAATTCTTAGTACGATACCCTCAATTTAGTGTTTATGCATAATACATGTTATCAATAGCTTTTTTTAACAAACTCTTTATGCAAAAGTGTTTAAAAAAAATGTTTCCTATCCATTTATGTGTGTATCTTTAGCGTATCTTAGTGTATCTCCGATACGATACGATACTCTCCGATATGTATCTTAATTTTGGCCGACCGATATGACGACCGATACCGATACTTTAATCCTTGACTGCAGAAACAAAATCGTAGCTATAAATTGCAGTAATATGGTATACTTCTTACTGTGGAATTTAAAACCGTAATAACAGAAATCTTGTAACTACGGAAACAAAAAGC
>NC_056569.1:23590087-23613324 GCF_013358625.1 Macadamia integrifolia
AAAAAAAAAAAAAAAATCCCACAAAACTAACAATAAGGGTACTAGATCCTTCAATCACAAACTTTTAAAAAATGGGTTAGTAGATTATAAGTAATAGTAACTAACAAGTTTTTTCTCCATGATTAAATGAAGGTGACATAATTACAATGAGAAAAAAACAATATTATCTGAAAAATTTTCTAATAGACAATATGAATGAAGTGTAAGATACGTTCCAATGACATAATTCTAGAGATGTTAAGGGAAAGATATAAAAGAGGAAAGGGATGTGAAGAAGTCATTTAAAATCTCTCATTCGGCAAAGGCCAACTCCTCACAATAAAGAGGTCATAAGTCCTTGGGACCTATCTATTAAAATCTCATTTCTCTCCCAGCAGGGGTGCTGCCATGTGAATTCTATTCAAATAATGTACACATACCAATTGAAAAGATGGGTACATTGTGTTGTTAGAACCAACATTGTTGTGACATTACACAATGTGTGTGTGTGTGTGTGTGTGTGTGTGTGTTTTGTGAATAAATAAATCCATTGCCAAGGAGGAAAGACGGGGGAATATACAACCCCTAGGGGCAAAGGAGTACAAGAGAAAAGAAAAGAAAAAAAGGGGGGGGTGGGGGAGGAGAGGGGAGAAAAAACTAGGGAAAATTACTTGATTACCCACTTATGGGTTTCCCTTTACAAAATTGCCCAAAATTAGGTTTTCCTCTACAAAATTACCCACTTAAAATTTAAGTTACAAAAATACTCAAAATTGAGTTTGGGTTTACAAAACTACCCACACAAAGTTTCAATAATAAAAAAAATACATGATTATATGTGGAAAATGAAGACTCACTATTTTGGGTAGTTTTGTAAACCAAAACCTGATTTTGGGTATTTTTGTTAACTGAAACTTTGGGTGGGTAGTTTTGTAAACCCAAACCCAATTTTGGGTATTTTTGTTAACCAAAACTTTTTGTGGGTAATTTTGTAAAGGGAAACTCAAAAGTGGGTGATCATGTAATTTTCCCAAAAAACTACTCAGTGTTGCTTAAAAAAATAATTTAATAAAAAAAATAATTCTTAATAAAAACATGAGAAATGCTATTTCGTTGTTAGTTCCAAGAAAAAGATGTTGCAGCTCCGCTCTAGCAGTGACTCCCCAAGGAACATGCTTTAAAAAAATTATTTTTTTAAGCGACACTAAGTAGTCTATCTATCAATATAATGGAAATGATTTAAATTTGTATTGGCAAAGTTAATGTGTCCATTATGTTGTATAATTTGGTTAATCAATAATATAAAGTTTCAAAATACTTAATGAGGTTTTCTTATTGATATTCCTTAAGTTGTTAAATAATTTATAATTTTATGTTATGTTCTTTTATATAACACTTTTTTTTTTTAATGAGGTTATGTCTTGTCATGTCATATGTGTACTCAAAAAATGTGCAAAACAATGACATAATAGTAAGTAATTTTCAAACTATGTTTAAAAACTTTTGGAAGTAAGACAAAGGGCAATCCTACCAGGACTACATCTCCCAATATATGTTACATGCTATTATTCATATGACATTAAATTGTTATTAGATATCTTTCCATTGAAATGGTAGTACCTAAAGATCAATTAAAAAATAATAATAATAAATAAAAATGCTCCCGATACATAGTAAATCATACAGTTGAAGTGGGCGATCAATTTTGACATGTGGTTGATCCAAAAGATTTCTCTTCTATCCAATAATAGATTATTATGTCATTTAACAACACTCATGTTGATTGTACTGAATTTTATCAACCCTCCATGTCAAAAAAATAATCCCAATTAATAGGACAAATCATGTTGTAATTGTAAGTTGATAAAAAAAGAAATTGCTTGCCTATGCATAAATTATTGTTGTTTTACATGTATACTTGAAAAGCATACATGATATGACCATACCTGAGAATGATGTAATGATGTGTTACTTTAAAAAAAAAAAAAAAAATGCTAGGCCCACGTTGACATCAAATTTGGTGATTAATCAAATTATTACGACATAATGGACACATTAAATACAAATATACTAGGCCCACGCAAAAAAGAATGGAAATCATGAACAAACAATCACACAATGCAAACGCGAAGACTACATGATTCGGAAAGATTACCTATATCCACGTTGAGATAAAATTTGGTTCACTATTAGTGGACAATAGGGTTATAGGAGGTCATACTCATACCTCCATCAAATTTATTACTGAAAAGAACCCTCACTACAAATATATAGTGAAACACTATACATATAATTTACTAAAATACCTATATTAGCCTGAAAAATTCAACTCGGGGGCTGCCACCGCCAAACCCCCACCATGGATCATCTAGCTCACCAAAGCACTAGTAAAGAAGATAACGCACAAGTGGGTCAATTTCTCTTGGTCTTAGCCCTCAACCTCTTAATGGCCCTTCAGAATCAACCTACTTATGCAAGTGATGGAATATAAGACACCATAAACCTCCCCCTACTAATAGGATCAATGATGGTAGTATTGAATTGAAAAGTACTTCTGCGAATATACAAGGCCTGTAACCATTTTTGCAAAAGTGGCATATGATATCTTTTATGCTATTAAGTTGGAGGGAGATGCAATTGTTTTCCATTTAAAATGGACACTTATTGGGTAACCTGTTAAGTAGTTGGTTCAACCATTTGTATCAAATGACAAAAAAGAGCAATTCCGTATTTATGCTCACAATTGAATACTAATAAAAGAAAAGTTAAAGGATCAAGTATCTTGTCACCCAAAATGAAGAGAGAATGTTTTTCCTTCATGAGGTTTTAATGCTTTGACGAAATTCTCCTAGAACAATTAATTGGGAGCGTAGTCCGAACATTTGTATAAGGGGTTGGACCATTCTGTTCCAACTCTTTGATGATTGAGCTATTGTTTTACTCATATACTTTCATGTCAAAAGGTTTATTCCTTCATTGGTTGTTAGCTAGAATGATGAGGTTTATATACTCAAGGCACATATTGGTTTGTGAATGAGCAGACCAAAAGGGGAAGGAAAGTAATAGAGAGAGAAAGAGAGGATGGGTTTTGAGAAAATATTTTTAGTGGAGGAGTGTGGCCTCTGCATCCAAACACATGGGGTAAATTGACTATCTTGACCCCCATGAAAGGGAAAATGATATTTATGTGGATGCTTCCTCTTGTGCTCCCGACCATTGGCCCTCATGCATGCACAAGAACTGCACTCTCCACAGAAAACACTCACCCGTGGTTTTTAATTTATTGGAGAATTAATTGTCATAAATTTATGATATTTTCTTATTGAAATCAGTTAATTTAGAGTTTTATTTATTTTTACTCCTTTAGTTTTTTTCCCATGATAGTAAAATCTTGCCATTTCATATATGGCAAAGGATGGGCATACCATTAGCTTCTCTAGAGTTAGCACCTCAACCAACATGGGATTGGGATGGGAAGGGCAAGGGGATTTCTCCAGGGTGTGGGAGGAGAGAGGCAAATCGAAATAGTGTTGGCACAACGCTACTGTGCCCATCCTTTACACTTCACATATTTACTTAAAAAAGAGCAAGACATTGACACTTCTTGAAAATGACATAGTTTTAAAGCACTTCAGCCTTTCAAAACATAGAATTGGGGAGGGGGGATCGGATCGGTCCTTTCTAATTATCAAATTGAATCCGTCGGAATTAGTACTAGAAAACCCTAGAATCGGCGTCTTATATCTGAAAACTCAATGAATCTAGGGTTTTGATTGAGAATTGGTCGTGTCAAATAAGCTGGAATTAGGATCGGTCACGGCTGATTATGATTCAACTGATCCATTTCTGATTTTTGAAATGGTGGTGACTTTTATATAATTTTGAATTTTCTTAAGGGAGAGGGATAGGTACACTGCTAGTGTGTGATAGCTAGTGAACGACATCAATAAAGGTGTGAGACGCAGCATCATACAGGAAGGATAAGATAATCATTTCAAAAGGAGAATAAAAAGATAGGCACAACGAGTACTAGCTTGCAGAATACTAGTAGTGTGGCCAACCACTACAACAAAATACACTTGTAGCTACGGATATTTAAATGCGGTTTCAAAATCTACAGCTATAAATGTCATGTAACTGCGGTTTTTCCGTGTGTAGTAATTGGAGCTGCCTATTGCTGTGATATTTCAAAACTACAGTAACAGAGGACCCTGTAACTGCGGAAACAAAATCGTAGCTATAAATTGCAGTAATATGGTATACTTCTTACTGTGGAATTTAAAACCCTAATAACAGAAATCTTGTAACTACGGAAACAAAAAGCAATACAAAATTATAGTAACAGAAAATCTTGTAACTATAGAAATAAAACCGCAGTTAGAAAAAACGTAGTAATATGTGCTACTTATTGCTGCAGTAGTTAAGACCACAGTAAAAAAAATCGTTGTTACTGTGAAAATGAAACTGCAGTTAAAAAGCGCAATAATAGAAACCTTGTAACTACAGAAATGAATCATAATAAAAAATCGCAGTAACAGAAAATCTTGCAACTACGAAAATAAAACCATAGTTATAAAAAATGCAGTACTATATACTACTTATTGCTGCAGTAGTTAAGATCACAACAAAAAAAAATCTTTGTTACTGCGAAAACGAAACTGCAGTTAAAAAGCGCAGTAATAGAAACCTTGTAACTACGGAAACGAATCGCAATAAAAAATCGTAATAACAAAAAAATTGTAACTACGGAAATAAAACCGTAGTTAGAAAAAACACTGTAATATGTGCTACTTATTGCGGGAGTAGTTAAAATCATAGTAAAAAAAAATCATTGTTACTGTGGAAACAAAATTACAGTTAAAAAGCTTAGTAACAGAAACCTTGTAACTATGGAAATAAATCGTAATAAAAAATCACAGTAACAAAAAATCTTGTAACTATGGAAATAAAACCATAGTTAGAAAAAACATAGTAATATCTGCTACTTATTGTTGCAGTAGTTAAGACTGTAGAAAAAAAAATCTCTGTTACTGTGGAAACAAAACTACAGTTAAAAAACGCAGTAACAGAAACCTTGAGTCATCAAATCCCGATTGAAAAGTTTAACGATTTAGATTTAAGATTTTTATTTTTCACTGTTTCCTCACAATTTTACGTTCTTATCATTCAAGGACATTAAGGGTTCTCAGAATGAAATATTTTCATATGGAAATTTGTTTGACCTGATATCAGTTATACCAAATCCCGCTTGAAAAATTAAGTGATTTAAGCTTAAGTTTTCAATTACTAGTGGTTTGAATCATTTGTTGAGATACATTAGTTATGGAGCGATTTAGAGATTTAGGGTCCAGGGTTTCATTTCTAGGGTTTAGACAGTCATTTATGATTCTGATTACTCACCATTTTTAAAGAACATTACGCGTAAATAAACTTATGATGACAAGATTATGTTCTCAATTTTAATTTTAATAGTGTACATGTTTGAAGCTAATTAGGGTCGATAATAAATATTTAATTTAATTGAACAAGTGCTTTTTCTTCAAATAAGTCCGATACAATGAAAACCCAATTAAAGAAGCTTTTACAAACCTTTTAAGAATTATATCTTGTGTTTCACATGACAGGTCTTGCACATTCTCTTTTACTAACGATGTGATATGAAATATAAATATTTGAAGTTACATGCATTAAACAAATTATAGTATGTCTATCTTAAGAGTTACTTTTATTTTTAGAGATTTTTCGTTGTCTTTTATAATTTATTGGTTGTTATTTTTAATTAATATTTACTTTGAGAATAATTTCTTTTGTTATCTATACATGTGTGATAGGTACTTGAGATTTTAGTTGTTACTATGAGTCATTACTATAGAGGATGCACTCTTCTTTAGCCAGTCATAATGCTTTTTCATTTTAACAAGGTAAAGTGATATAAAAGTTATGATTTTTCAATATAAGTATTTATTAAATGATTGCGAAGTGTTAATTTTGTTAATATTGATTGTAGGAAGTACTCCAAAGATTCAATTATAATTAATGAAGAATGTGGTAAAGACCCTTTCAGAGTTCTCCAACAACATAGAATTTGGGAAGCTTGGACTTGTAAAAGATACGAGCAACAAAGAGCACTAAATTAGTAGTCTAGTAGTTGTTTTGTTTTTCTTAACGTACAACATGAATTGTTGAGGGAGTTGAGTTTTCTAAGATAGGATTTCTGATGTATCAAATATTATGATTCAAATGATGAATGTAATTTTTATTTTAGATTCATTTTGAATTTTAATGATTCGTATAATGAACAAGATTTATGAATTAATATATACTTTGGATGTTAAATAGTCGTTACATGTTGTATATTGAATGAATTTTTATTTTAGATGTATTGTGTATTAAATGGATTATATAGGTTCAAGAAAACAAAAAATCCATTGCTATAATTTTTTATCTGTAACTATAAGTTGAAGCTATATTTTTCACAATTAAACTGCAATTAAAATTCATAGTTTAGATTTTGATGCACTAAAGTTTGCAACTAATATCTACAGCCATAACATTTTCTACACAAAATATTTTTCATTATAAATCGCAGCTACAATACCGGTGCATTTTGTAGCTAAAATCCATAGCTATAGATTTTGTTACGCAAAAAATCTGTCACTATAAAACGGCAGCCATAAATTATGGGCCACAAAATTCCGCAACTAAAATCCGTAATTATAGATTTTGCTGTGCAAAAAATATGCCACTACAAAAGCGAGCTATAAATTTTGGGGCGTAAAATTTCGCAGCTATAAATTTGCTGTGGAAAAAAAACGCACTTGGAAATCCGTAGCAATAGATTTACAACGAAAATATTCGCAACTACATATTTGCAACTATAAATTTGTTGTGGAAAAAATTTACGGTTAAAAATCTGCAGCAATAGATCTGCTACGGAAACATTCGCAGTTAAAAATCTGCAGCAATAGTTTCGCAGCTAAATATCCGCAGCTATAGAGTACCCTATCCTGCGGTGTGAAATCCATAGCTACAAACTTAACAACTTTACTTGTAACTGTGGATAGCAAACCGCAAGTAATCCGCAGTAATAACCTATTACTCTAGATTATTGGACTTTTTACTATGGAAAAAATCACATTTATAGACCTCCTTTATTGTTGTCAACCTTTCTTATTTTTTTCATCATACCCAAAAAAAGAGGACGACACGATTTTTTTTTTTTTTTTTTTTTCAAATCCGTAAATTGAAGCTTCCACTAATCTTCTAATCTTGCATTTCCTTTACGTCAGTCTTACGGAAGTAATAATAGGAATCCGTCCCCTTCGTTCTTTCCTTCTCTCTTTGAAGTTTTATTTCAGTTACAGTTTACCTACTCCTCCGTGTTTCACTCTCAATGGACTAAATAAATTATTAAAAGAAAAAAAATGGTAATACCTCAAAGAACAAGAAAAGGCAAAACTAAATTAATTTTCGGTGAAAGATGATGTGATTAGTTAGCTCAGCTAGCTTTCTCTAACCTTCTATATAAGCAAACCATCCTCAACCTCCACCCTCAGGGAACCAGTACTGAAAGCACATCACCTCTTATGTCTGCATCGCTACTCTGCTCACCAATTCTCCCTGACACCACCATCGACAGCCGGCGCCACCGCTTGAGCTACAACAACATGACCAAAATGTCTACCTGCGTCGATAACTCTAGATCCCAGACCACAACAAACCCTCTCAGCTACGATTCTGATCGAACCCAGATCTTTGATAATCCTGATCTCTACGAGTATGTCTCCTTCGATGATGATGAAGATGATGAGGTGTGGTTGAAGGTGAGAGAAGAAGCCCAGTGGGATGTAGAGCAAGAACCCATCTTATCAAGCTACTACTTCAGCACAATCCTAGCCCATGATTCTCTGGAGAGTGCTCTAGCTACACACTTAGCCACAAAATTGAGCAATTCCACCCTTCCTTCTGATGCCCTTACTGGAGTCTTCTATGGCGTCTTCAAGGATGACCCAGAGATCAGGAAGGCGATAAGGGCTGATCTCAGGGCGGCCAAGGAACGTGACCCGGCTTGTATCAGTTACGTACACTGTCTTCTTAACTTTAAGGGCTTTCAAGCTTGCCAAGCCCATAGGGTGGCCCATAAGTTGTGGTCTCAGGGCCGGAATGTATTGGCCCTCTTAATTCAGAACCGAGTCTCCGTGGTTTTCGCGGTGGATATCCACCCGGGAGCGAAGATTGGGCGGGGCATTTTGCTGGACCACGCGACCGGGGTTGTGATTGGTGAGACGGCGGTGGTGGGTAACAATGTGTCTATCCTACATAATGTTACCTTAGGGGGTACAGGCAAGTCATCTGGTGATAGACACCCTAAGATTGGAGATGGGGTGTTGGTGGGTGCAGGGACTCATGTTTTGGGTAATGTTAGGGTTTGTGAAGGGGCTAAGATTGGTGCCGGGTCGGTGGTGCTGAAGGAAGTACCCGAAAGGGCTACTGCGGTTGGAAACCCGGCAAGGATCCTTGGTGGGAGGGAGAAGCCCATTAGGTTGGATAAGTTGAGTAAGCTCCCTGGTATCACCATGGATCATACCTCTTTTCTATCAGACTGGTCTGATTATGTGATATAGGGAAGGGGGAATTGGAACATTGCTTAATCCTTCCACCAGTTAATATATTGTCTTAAGCTCTTATATTATCTTGTTAGCTTGTGTTGTAAAATGTGAAGGATTGGATTCAAGTTCTCCTTGAATTCATATAAATATATGGTGGTCTTGTTATAGTGTCTTGTAATAATGTAGTTTGGATAATGAGAATTTGAGTTCTAAAACTCTGAATGTGTTATATTTCCATAATGCTGAACATGGTATGGTTCAACACAAGGCTGAAACAATTCATGGGCTTTGGATAAAATCTCTAGAATCCTTGACAATTCAAATTTTGCAATAAAGAGGGAGAAGATTCTCCGAACAAGTGGTATAAAGAGGTGCAATCGAATAATTCCGCACAGAATAGTGAGGTCATTTCATATGAAAATAAGAGAGAGATACCATCACATGGCGGCTGAGATAACCTTTTCCTTGCAATGAAATACCAATTTACATGCATCAGGCAATACAAATGGGGGATAATAAAAAATTTCTTATGACGGATAGGATTATAGCCTGAAATTGTCTCATGTTCTGTTTGGTTGAACGGAATGGAAAGCCATAATGTTGATAAGTCTGACAATAATCCTGAAATTTTCAAAAGATGTTTTAACCCGAGTGCAATAGTGTTCCTTGTATTTTCCACTCCTCGGAAGCCGTTTGCTTAGCGGGACAAGTGGGGTTGGATTGGACTATGAATTCGAGAGGTTGGTGGGGTCGTTGAGTGAGGGGGGAAAAGATAGTCCACTCTTGATTTCTATTTTCCAATTGGTGAGATAATATTTTGAAAAAAAATAACACCAAAGGCAGTATGCCACTGCGACCAGACACAAGAAGTGAGTGAAATGATTGTTCAACTCCTATTGATGCTTTTTCACATAGTTCCATTGCCCCTTGTGCTGTCGCAGGTTCACACTGTTTCCGGAAACCTTCTCTCTTAACTTTATAGGGAAAGGGTTCCACACACTGCAAGTCAATTGACAAACAAAATATGGAATGGAATCCTCTCCAACGATTTGGGTGTACAACTACCCTCCCAGCCATTGGATGAGCTTCGACATGTATCTCTACAAAACCTATTGATGAATGTCTAAACCCATCCAATGGTTGAAAAGGCGATCGGAAGATAATTGAATGCCTAGATCGTTGGAGAGGAGCTGAATTCAAAAAATATTGTAGCCCTCTACACTCTCTCCTAAACCCAATAGGGGGAACCTTCCTTCGCCTGAATTAGTTCACGGGCGTCAAAGGGAACCTCTCCCTATTTTGTAAGATAAAGTGTTCTTACATTTTCACTAAATTTCACTGTATCTTTCTTCTAATTTACAACATGATACGATCAACAATCCGATCAAATGGGGAAAAGAAAGCATTGATGGCGGGTGGAGAACACACTCAATTGCAAGCAGATGAGCAACCCCATGGGGACTTCACAACCAAGGTTTTGGAGGATGATTGGGAGCTCATATTGCAGACCTTAACCACTGACTCGGGAAAAAAAAATGCTCCTGAGAGGATCTCTTCAGCCCAGGTTCTTAAAGCCCAGCTCTCTCTCTCTCTCTCTCTCTCAATGAATGAGGCTCCAACGGCTGCAAAGTGTGGAGAGGGTCAAAATGTATGTGTTAGAACAAACACCAAAAAACACGAAGAAAAATGAACAAATTTATGCAAGACACAAAGATGTGATTCACACACCGATGTGATTCGCACACCGATGTGATGTGCTACGTCCACGGGTAAAGGTGAGGATGATTCATTATATGATGGAAAAAATATTACAATAGAGATCTTTCAAGAACACCCAAACTAGTGGCAAGAACTCACCGCCAAAAACGAAAAACCATTTTTTCTCTTGTTTCTCTCTTACTCACACAACACGAAACCAAAACATATAAATACTCCTCCAAATCAGGATGATCTATCAGGTCAGGTCGTACCATAACATGGCCATAAGAGTTCAATGATGGGTTTCGGGCTTGGGCCGATGCTCTGCAACCATCATAGATCTTGGGAGGGGGGGAGAAATTATTCGGGTCACCACCAAAATATATCGAAGCGAATCCATCTTTAAAACGAGTCAAGAATTTGAGACACACATAACAATATGTAGTCTTACTCTTGCTTCATAGAGAGGCTATTCTTGATTTGAACCCAAGACCACAAGGTCACAATGGAACAACCTAACCATTACCTGAGGTCCATCTCTTCTCTTTTAATTTTCAACATGCACAAAACAAAACTGAGAGTAATCAACTAAAACCAAGTTCCCACAAGTAAGGCCTTGTTCAAAAATTAAACCAATGGCAATCACTTCAGTTTCATCAACATGCCAAGCAATTCATGTGGAGGATCTTTAATCTGTGATTTATCTTTGGCATTGTTGAGATGTTGAAAGTTACAGACAACAACAACACTCAAAACCTTATCCCAACCCAGTGGAGTTGGCTATATGGAGATTTCAAGCAAAGACAAGCATAATGATCCATGCAAAAAGATTAATGGGTTATGGCTAATTATAATAGATGCCCGCTGTCAACCTGATGCATCACTACAAATCAACCATGAGCTTAAAAAGACACTATAATAAAGTACCGATTGTTTGCATCAGTTATTTGAGAAGTTAAAAGTTATAGAGGTATAATCTTATCAGTTTTTTGAGATCTTAGATGTGTAATAATAGCTCTTAAGCTATCTTTACCTAATGCATTAATTATCTGGAACCTCGGATGTGTCTTAATAATCCTTGATGTATTCTCCATCTTACACTATTTTGAACTAAACCCTATTGGCCTTTTCCCATTTCATGCATCCATGAAAGTAGATTGCTTAACAGTGAAGACGACAAGTGAGAGAATGTTCTCAATGGAGTTAAGTCCACAGTGTCGAGTGGGTATCAAATTAAGGAAAAATGATGGTCAGCGAGAGCGACTTGTGAGTTTTGAGTCCTGTGACAGCCATTTATAGATATAATCAGTATCTAGAAAAGGCAAGCCTAGCTTGCAACTCACCTCATCCTTGTCTAGAAGATTAGAACCAACTTATTTATATATAGATGGCCTCAATATCTTCTTGATTTATTTCATTTTTATTGGTTATGTTTTGGTATGCATTTTTAGAATAGTCGCTTTAGAATGTATTCTAAATGGAGTACTTATTCTGATAATACATATGAAAAAGGAGCTTACGTGGAGCATGAGGCTCCCGTCTAATGCATGAGGGGATAAAATTTAGCTTCTGTTGAAATCTCTGCTTGCAACCAAAGAAATAGAATCTCGAAAGGTATTTTTAAAAATATTAAGAACTAAGAGGGTTTTTGTGAATCAAAGGAAAGGTGAATTATTCCATTTTTATAACTGTAGTCCACATAGCAATCAAATTTTTTTCTCCATGAGATCCACCAGTATCCCCAACCTTTTATATATATATATATATATATATATATTCCTTGTCAGGGCTTTGGGACTGACTGATCCTTTCCTGAGGATCTCCTTCAGATTGTATATCCCTAGAAGAAGAACCTAAACTGGAATTTCTTGGTGGGAAAAAAAGGTCCTTAATTATTAGAAGATAGGGTAGTGAATTAGAATGAGTTGGATATGTGTTGGAGGGTATTTATAAAAATACATAGGGATGTGAATGTCCTTCCAACCTTCCCTACTTAAACCAGATTTGCAAGAAAAAAAAATCATAGTTGGGTAGTTTGTATCTACTAAACATTGACTGAGTCGCCTCCCAAATAGTATCCTTTACAAGCAACAAAGAAAGATGGGCCTCTATTGCTCTACAAGTCAGAAAGTCATTATCCAGATTTCCGAAAGCGAATGACATTGGGTCCTGTGTCTGAGTTTGGGTCTTCAATGGCGTGCGCACATTTATAATCACTTTGGTGCTGATCAAGAAATGACACCCACCCTTTCACCTGTCCTGTAAACTTTTACAAAAAGTCACCCTTCATAATCCCTACCAATTATGTGTGTGATTGAAATTAAAAGAAGGGTGTTCAAAACAGGACTTGTGTCCGGACGTGGAGAATGCTAAATGAATATCATTCGTTTTTCTCTTAAAAGAAAGATGGGGATGCAGAAACTTTTAGTAAAATCCATTTTGAATGTACACTTGGAAAGGAAAGTAAAAGTGAGTGAAAGTTCTCTTATCTTTTCTATAACTATTTTCTTTTAAAAGGAATAAATTTAAGGAAAAGGGTTCTTTGGGCAAGCAAGTGGCATTAGGAGAGAGAAAGACAAAGGGGGGAGGGGGGAGAGGAGAGTGCATCAATGAGGTGCAACAAAATGGTATTATACATAGGAGGATAACAAATTTATTTCATGTGAGGAAGAAAGAGATGGACATAAAAGTGCTAACATATCTGCCCTAATACCTCAGAGAACCTTTCCCTAATTTTTAGATCTTCACATGTCAAAACACATACCCCTTATCCTCCAAAACTCCCCCTATTTACCATCCGTTGTTCAGGCTTCCCAAACACCCAAATTAGTACTTGGGTGAGTGGAAAACTCTCTCCCTAAATTTTTTTGGAGAAGAAAAGAAGAAGAAAGGCAAGAGGAAGCCCTATGAACTATGAATAGACAGAAATAACTAGAGCATATACAAAGAGAATGATAATTATAGCTGCCCTATAATATGGTATTCAAAGCTATCAACTCCTATTGCCAAAAAAAAAAAAAAAACCTATCAATTCCTTACCAAAAAAAAAGGCTATGAATTCAAAATTGACATGAGATCCCCTCAATATATACTAAAACCTGGCATTATAACCTAATAAATTCCAAATTTCAGAACATATGAAACTCTGAGATGGCCCTAAAAAAAATCCTAACATTTCTTTCCATTCCGTTAGCAAAGCAGCAGATTCAATTGCCCCAAAAGGGAAGGAGCTACGGAAAATCATGTTGGAACAGCGGACCTAATGCTATGAAACTTAGGTCTAAATGGTAAACGGCAATTCTATTCAATATCACGTGTGAGACACGCAAACGAAGGATTACAAGATTCCCTTAACTCCGAAGTGGAGTAGCCAAACTATCCTACATAGATTAGACAGAACCTTCCAAGCAAGGGAATCAACCATAGAGTTAGCTTCCCATGAAAACAAAAAAACAAAACTTGACAATCTAAGAAGTGAGACCCCAAATATATACCGTCCCCAGCAAGACCTTGGATAGACAGCAGTGCCTTTTGTCTAAACGGAATGGCCTTACTTTGAGGCACATAATGGGTGGGGAACACGGTCACGCAGAAGAGCAAGCCCATGTGAACTTCAAAAGCTTTAGCTTTCTCCCAAGTATGGCATTCCATGTTGGGCTGGCCATATCATCACAGCTTCTGCAGGGAATCATTTGTTACCCTACATGGTACACCATTGGTAAGAGAGAATTAAAATATTTCTACTATCCAAATTCTGAACCCTGCAAGTAGTCAAGTGTGAGTATAAAAATAACCCAACAAAAGAAACATTTATACCCCTAAAAATAATACTTTTTGATGAGATATCCTCTTAAAATTTTGATTTCAAAAGATCCCCTTACATATTTCTCATCAACAAAAGAAAACAAGAAAAAAAAAAAATTCCTTCACCCATGGTCAAGAGAGGATCCCTTGGCCGAGGGATTCGGACTGCATGCAATGGGTATGAAAGAAGTGACGACCAGTACAATGGTATTATTGACTTCATCATTATAATGTACAAAACATTTATGACCATTGATGAATGCACTTTTCCTTCACCTGTAGGAAATTTTTTGCCTATGATTTTAGTCTCATATTTCCATGTCATCATATTGTTTCATGTTGGCACTATAATAGTTTACCACCTCTTTGTTTTTCTCAATCAGTTGTAATTGTAATTTTAACCCTCCTTATTCTTCTCTTTTATCATCCAAAAAAAAAAAAAAAGAATAGCAAAGAACTTCCATTCAAGTAAATAAGTAACCAATAATTTTAATTTAACTCCTATTTATAATCAGTCCCATGTAATAAATCACATTAGCTGATTCCTCCCCGAAGTGAAAAAGACCTAGCACCATCTTACATCTTGATCATTCCCCCAATAAGTTACACTGTGGGTTCAATGGCTCTTCCTCTAGAAAGTTGGAGCAGGAAAAGAATTTGTTGTTGAGTGTAAGCTGAAAAACTTCAGAGAATTCCTTCAGCAAAGAATCATGAGTAACATCTGTCAGGTTATGGGAAGTGTTTTTTGTTCTCCACTTACTGGGCTGTCCAGATTCTTGCAGGAGGCCCTCAATGCTTCCAACCTGACGGTTCCTTATGCCACAGGGGACTATATGTTGAAAGGGTGTTAGATCTGTGGTGACATTCAGTGCTAAGCCATGATATGTTATCCATCGAGATACCCTAATCCCAATGGCAGCTAGCTTCTGATTGCCTGAAGAAAACAAACCCAGATCACAATAGGTAGAGACACTCTACAGGACATAGATATGGCATAAAAAGAGAGATTTCACCAAACAGCTAGTGGACAGACGTGTTTAAACCAGGCAGCTCAGTATTTCCAATCCTCATTAACCACATGATGAGAAAAATTCAATCACAGATTATTCAAGTAACACCTACCATACTCTCAAGGTTTAAAGTACCAGTATTGGATATCGTATCGGAGAGCTGATTTTAAGAGATGTACATAACGTATCGGAGGGAAGCAAGATACAAATGGAATTGATCAAGAAACCTATGGAAATACTCAAGATACATACAAATTATAGTCTTGATACATAGAACACTATAAATATAGTACGTAAAATATATCATATATAAAAAAAGTAATTGAATACAACCAAACAAGTGCAATCAATTGATTATATATTAAGGATGAGGTTTCTTACATGTACTAATACCAAAAAAGATGTCATTTTCAGTTTAGGGAAGATTTAGGGTTTCAATGCAAACATCACTGAAAAAAAAAACATAGTTTGGTGCAATTATTCAGATTTTTTTTCATTAATATAGTGATCCATTGCAAAAAACGACACTAAAAATCAATTTTTGAACAAAAAAATTCAAGGTTTTGACAGATAAATGTTCTTGCACAAATCTAGTTTCAATCCTTGATTACATTCAGGCTATTAATCCCCAAACAGTCGGGGTAAATTGCACCACTCATGCCCTGGTGGAACTAGGAATCCCATTAAGAGACTCTCGAAGCATCACCAATGGAACACTAGGAATCATAGTTCTCAGTATGCCTTCTAGTTAACAAAGTGCCCAGACATGAGGAAAGAAGGGAGGAGAAAAGAAGGGGGGGGGAGAGAGGGGGAAAAAGGAGAAAGAAGGGGGAAAGAAGAACAAGAAAACACATCTTGGGACAAGAATCAGCACACAGGAGCACATTTTCCGTGAATCAGGCACTTGACTAGGCTCTATGGTGAACTGTCATGGAGAGCGTCTTGGTGCAATGACAACTATGCTAGGAATTAGCTCATACATAAAGGATCAACTCCTTGCGGAAGATGAGGAAAATCAGGAACCTAAACCAAAAATGGAACTCATAAGCAAAGACTTCATTGGTCATATATTCTGGCTTTATGCCAATCCATCTTATCCATATTTCCTAGCAATAAAACCCAAGAGAGAACCAAAAGGAACTCCAAAGTCGATCATATGTCAGTATTCTGGCCATGATTTTCCCACTACATAGGCATCTAATTCTAAAATTGGCCAAGAAAAAAGTGACAACCAGCAACTTTCACTTCCCTAAAACTAGTATATTCTTACTGAGACCCAAGATAACTTAGAAAAAGAATAAATCAAATCATATAGAGAAAAGGTCCAATCAAACACAATACACAATTTTTAATTCAGCCACTACTACAATTAGTGTGAAAATGGGCCCATGCTTCACTTCTTTTGGCCTACCAGCTTAATGTCAGGTGTGCTGTACTGATTGCAGCAACATCCTTGTCAAACTTACCTTTGAAATTCTTGTGTCAGAATACCAGACATCCTGATAACTATTTTATGAAATGTTCAAGCATCATATATCATAGACCTAGCAGAAGAGTTGCAGAATAGATTATGCAAACTGGTAGATTTTCCATAAAAGGATGACGATGCATACCAACCCAAACACCAGTAAAACCATCAAGTCGAGAAGCCTTGATAGAGAATGTTGATGAAAGAACTCGGATTACCACCTCCTCAAGTGCCCTTAGGTACCAATGAAGATCCATCTTGTGATACCTCAAATTGAGAATGGGGTACATGACTAGCTACAAAGTGGTATGAACCAAGAATCAAACTAAAAAATCCAAAATAAGGTGGAATCAAAAGTAGACACAACAATCAAGAAAGCTTAAGGGACAATTAAAATGTCACAACATAATTAAATGATCCGACTATGCCAGCTTTCAGTAAATGTAAGCACTGTCTTTTCTCTTCATTTTCAACCCTAGAGGGAACTGAAAAAGTGGCACACTCCAATCATTTACGTTATTCACATGATTAATCTAGCATTATCCAGACCATATTTCAACAAATCAAAGCTACTATATCTTCAACACCCTAACATTCCATTATTCAAGAAACACCAAACCACTAACTCAAACAATAAAATAAAGAGCAATAAACCTCCACTGGTACATAACACTAAAAGAGGGGAGTCAGGATCAAAGCGGGAAATGAGCAATCCAGGTCTACCAACTGACCTCCATTATGTCTGATGTCTTGCCAGCAGCCTCCCCTGGTCGCTTCTCCCCTTCCCACCATTCTTCTCCAGCTCCTAGCCCCCCTTCTCCCTCTTCCCCTATGCCTCCTTCCCCCTCCCTTGGTCCAAGAGCATGGAAGGGCCACACACTTCCCTTTGTCTTGCCTTTTACTGTTGGAGACGCCAAAGTTGCTCTCTATCTGACAGGCCTGCTTGACACCGAGATTTCCAAATGGAAAAATTGTCTAGTTGGCCACGTCATCGGCAGTAGACCACCCTTCAACATTATTAAAATGTCTCTGAGCAAACAATGGCAACCTCATGGGCCTATAGACTCCTACATTTTGGACAATGGCTTCACTTTTAAATTCTCAGAGGAAGATGACAAGGTGAGAGCCCTAGAGGGTGGCCCTTGGCAAGTGGGAAAAAAAACCCATCTTCCTTAAAAATGGGTGTATATCTGCTTCTCAATAAGGTAGACATCAACTCCATCTCTCTTTGGGTTGCTCCGCCAGGCCTTCCCCTCACATTACTGGGGTGAATCGGGGCTTAGTATCATAAGCTCTGCTATTGGCAATCCTCTGTACTCTGATAAGAGAACAAAGAAACAAAAAAAAGGACCGCTTGGCATTTGCGAAAATTTGCGTGGAAGTTACGTTAGATGCTATCCCCCCTCCATCGGTTACTGTCCTGGATGATGAAGGCTTCGCCTTTCAACAGGAGGTCCACTATGGGTGGCTCCCTCCTCATTCCCTTATCTATAAACTTTTTACAGGATTTGCCAACTCCCTTGCAAGCAAAAATTTACAGATTGATCCAGGATGGATCAGTCTCCACTGACCTTAATCAGTAGGCACACACACATACCCACCACTTCCCACATTAACACCGTGAAAATCAGTTTTCTTAGCTTTTTACAGGGTTGCCCATCTCCATCACAGGCAAGGACTTAAAGATGCACTTGGTGCGACAATAAAAGCTTGGTTGCCAGGTAGAAGACACAGGTTTGAGTCCGAGGGTGGCCAATTTGTCCAATTTATAAACAGGTTAGGGCCAATTCTTGCCTGACCCTCCTCACGGGGGCCCTACTGGGATTTTCCCTTGCTTTAGAGAAAGAGAAAAAATAAATAAATAAATGACCGGTTTCTTATCCATCTCTTCGTAAATGGCTATTCTATGCAACTCAGAAGCTGGACCTTTGATTTTCTGAACTGCGTTAGTCAGTTGATTGCCGAGAATGAATAACTGTTAAAAAGCCTCTGCCAGTATCAACATGGATTGAGCTGAATAGCTGATAAGCCAAACCAATTTTCATATGATTACAACCTTGCTTGCAAGGTCAAGGTGTGCCTCAGCAAACATAAGCCTAATTCTTTCTTAACCCCCCTGGGCCCCCAGGCCAAAAGAAAAAGAAAAGAAGCAATCAGCGATAAACTACATTGCAAATCTCTCACCAACACAACAATTTTGAGCCATATGTATAGCCATCATACATCATGTATGAATGGAAAAAGAAAAAGAAATACCTGACCCGGTCCATGGAACGTAACCTCCCCACCACGTTCTGTTCGGTAAACATCATATGGAGCATTCTTCTGGTCAAAATTCAAGTATTCCTCAGAACTACCAGTGCCCAATGTATAAACAGGAGGGTGTTGAAGAATAATTAGATTGTCACAGCAATCTTCATCTCTTCCAATCAAAGCTAACCTTTTTCTTACTACGGATTTCTGCCAGGACCATGCCTCCTGATAAGGAACAAGCTCCTTGTACAGATCAAAGCATTCACATCTGCAGATTTATAGGGGGGAAAAACTGGTTAGAGTGGGTCGAAGTTTCTTGGGGATAAAAGTCTAATTGGCAGTATATGTGACATGCCAATCCTGAGTAAACTAGAAAAATTTCTGAATTCATGAGTAATGGAGAATCAGTTAGTTCAAAATCAGCCGGACCTCATACAATGCTTACGACTAAAGAACAAAATTTTATTACTACAAAAACACTACATCATAAATTGCAAATATTTGTGGAAGAGTAAAATAGAAAAGCTGACCCTCTGACTCTATGGTGGATCTCCAAGGTGGATACTGGGGCCTTGAAATTTGAGACTTGGTTCAACTTCAACACGGCTTTGTAACAGTAAGAACGGCATCTTTTCCCTGGCGATCGACATGTTGAACATGATGTGGCAAAATCAAAACCTCTAGTCACCTCCAGAATCATCTCATACTAATCAAACTAGGACAGACAGAGGCAGAGTAATCAGTAAGAACATGATAGGATAGTGTGTGTGTATGAGTGGCCTATTCACAGCATTAGTATTATAATGAAAATTTATGTGATTGATTATTTTATCATATGGATATATAACAAAAAATGGTTCTCAATTGCCCCTCAATGTGTCACATCTACATGGGATATATCATGTGGTAAGGCCCTTGCATTTGAACGGCTGAAGAAAAGGGCATTTGACTTGCAAGCATAGGTGTCATCAATGTAAGACAAGAAAAGACTAATTATCACTTGGTTGTGGGATCGAACTTGGTGAATGTGTCTTATGGATATATTTAGTTTGTCTATTCCATGGGTGGTTTACACAATCAATCTGAAAGGCAATTTAACAGATTATATCGATACAACCTTGCCTAAGAAGGAGAATGTTATTCCGTTGGCTACGATCCCCCTGGCAACATCCTTGGGAGTGTAGAAAGAAAGAAAGAAACCATCGAAATGAGAAATGTTTGAGGAGGGGCATACACGTTTTGAATGATATAGGATACTTCCAGCTGGAATGGACTCAGGCTTCAAAGGAATTCCAAGGCATAGACAAAGAACATTAATTGGCTTCCAATTCCATAAAATGATTACATATAATTATTAATATTATAGATGCATTGGTTTGGAAACTTTGCTTGACAAGTGTGTGGACATGCCAGCACCACGTGGCGCAAATGGGAGCCAAATACCTATGATAGTGGTTTCCAATCTTAAGCTATCCTATCAATTATTATCGGCCAGTGAGTCAGCTACCACAAAGCTGGTCTCTTCTTCAAATGTGTAATATTTTGCCTTTGATAGAAGGACTTTTGGTTTTTTAGGAAAATAAGATAAATGAAACAAGATAAGTAAGATTAATGAGTGAAACCTCCCAGATTCTGAATGCCAAACTTACAAACATAGAGTGGTACAGTTGATGGAATAATGATGACTGCAAAACCACACAAAGTTTCGCTCTACGGTCAAACTCTGCCCACCAAGATCACTCATAGCCTGAACCCAAAGTCCAAAACGGGCATTTGATAGTGAACCTTGGGCTGGACATGAATGGCGTGTCTGCAAACCGTGTGTGGTAGGCTGCACTGGTGCACAAAGATGACAGTGTCAACTTTGTCCAGCAACTCCGGGTTGAACTCTTACTTACATGCGGAAAAGGTAATGGTGATAAAAGTAACTCAACTGTCTGTCGGGTGAGGATAAAACCTCAGGATAGATAAACAAAGCCAAGGGGCTTGGAATGAGTTGTGTTGTGTGTGTTGGGACTTGGGACGTCAATATATAGAGAGAGAAAGAGAGAGTCCCATCCTCAGTTCTACTATTTATAGACCGAGGTATTGTTACCATAACTGCCATGGCATCTAGGCAACCCAAGGCGTTGGGGAGGGCCTGAATGCAAGGTGACACCAACTAGGCAACCAAAGCGCCTGAACCTTAGCAACTCATTGACAATTATGATCTTTATTAACTAACCCCATCCTCTTCCATGTTCTGTACATGGTAACTGCCTCAATAGTTGATCCGACAGTATAATCTTTAGCATTATAACTGTCCACTGGATGGTCCCTATTTCCTCGTTCCAAGGTGCCACATGTCCCTAGCCTTCCTTCAATTAAGACGGTGATCATCTGGCCATTGCTTCAACAATCAACACAACTTTGTATTCTTGGGTCTCTTGGGACCATCCATGAAGAGGTTAAAGCCTTGACAGTCAGCTGACTTTACTTGAAAACCGATTTAATACACTTGAAGAAAAACTAAAGCCCTAGGAGGCCCATCTGATCTGAACATCTTACAAGAGAGTGCAGCTGAAGATGTTCCTCTAGGTGAAAAAGAATTCAACCTTGAACTGCTTGGCATTTTTGTAATTGCTGGTCCACCCCCATCATCCCATTAGCATATGGTATAGTAGTTAGACAGTTTTCAATGGGACTTCTAGATTATTTTTTCCTCAATGTCCATTAATTATTAGAGCCAGTTCTTACATTTAGTTGAAATTAATTGATAAGTTCATCTACTTTTCACTGTTGAATGTTGGATCTGATTATCCTTGTATTTGTTTCACTATTTACTACATTTCACTATCTACTACACTGTTTTAGGACCTACATATACTTCTCTTCACTCTGTCTGTAAAGTAGACCTACTGATATATGCATACCAGACCAACAAGCGATTGTTCATTATGTTTTGGTTACAAATCTTGCATATCATGTCAAATTATCATTACGATGAGGAATATTTGAAGTGCTTCTGCTCTAAAAAGTTTAAGATTTTCAGAAGATTGTGCTTACTTCACTTTCTTTTATTAGGTGACCGTTATTCTTTAGCCATTGAAGTATTTCCTGGTTATTAGGCACATACCACAGGATATATCCTTGTGTTGCATTATAACCATGGCCCTCTAGTTAAAGATGAACAAGCTTAGAGGTCCACAGGATGCTTCTTTTGCTCGTTCTTTAAGCATTTGGAAATGAAAGAATAGATGATTTATCAAAGAAGCTTGGCACAGTATAATTGTAAAGTTGGTTTTCCATCCCAACAGAGATTTGAATGTATTGGAGACCTTGCTATCTTTCTCTACATGTTCCAGTTCTAACTTATGTAATCTACTGCTGGTCTGATTTTGTGTAAAGCTTTCTATACAATCGTATTTCTCAGAGGGAGATGCATGAAGCTGACAACAACAAAAACAACAAACTCAGCTTTATTCCAACTTAATGGGGTCGGCTACATGGATCCATACACAACAAACTAGAAAAAGTCCAAACAGAGAAGGAGAAAGGAAGAGATGAAAAGATGAGAGATGTGGAAGAAAGGTGAGAATAGGACAATGAGAATAAGAGGAAAGAGGCACAATCCAGCAAGATTGTCATGCATGCAGCTAACATTGTAATGTTAATAACAAGACAATAAAAAGAAATCATCCAAATGAGTTAGAATCCGAATTTGTTCGCAAATATGTAAATAATGGTCAAAATTTATCATAAACCAAGCCAACAACAACGTTAATTCAGAAAAGAAAACGAAAAGAGAAAATAGACGAATACACGACCCAGATCTCTAAAGACTAAATCAAAGAAACATATACCAATTGAGGCATTATAGGATTTCAAGTACTAATTGTTTAAGTATGTAGAAGCAAAAAAATCATATCCCAGACTGAAGTTAAATAATATACACCTTTCCAATAAAAAAATGCACAAATTACTAGCGTCCCCCCCCCCCCAAAAAAAAAAACTCTCTCTAGATAAATACCATGTTACATCCAAATAACCAAGAAAAAAAAATCCAAATGGGTATGGAAAATATGATCTGTAGTTGTTCTTACAGATTGAAAATCAGATATTTCCACTTTCTTCCAATGAAAATCAAGTCTAATAATAAATTGTTGATGCAGATTAATTACCAAAATAGGCTTGTTTTATTAGGAATAAGCTTAGGGTTGGGTTTCATACATGTTGGGCCTTTGATCCCATGTGTTCTGAGTGTAATAGACCACTTTTATGGGTCTAAAAGGAGGGATTTAAGATTGAATACGGGATTACTAGTTAGTTTCCATTTTCATTAGTTTCCTTTTTAGTTGGGCTTGATTTGAGTTATATTTGTTTCTTTAGGAGTCAAGTTATTAATTGAGTCAAGTCATTAATAGTTAGTTTCCTTTT
>NC_056569.1:23613424-23683025 GCF_013358625.1 Macadamia integrifolia
CCCTTCTCCTTCCTCTTCTTCTTCTTTCCTCTCCTCTTTGTCTCTTCTCCTACATTGGGCACAAGGGAAATGAGGAAATGAATCCTCATTTCCTAACTTATAACTTAAGTAGGCCTTAGGGTCTGTTTGGTTTGGACCTCTTTTGAACCAATCGGGTTAAAATAAATTTTGGGGCACGAGAACCCACCCATTTAGGTCCATAAGGTGCCCACATTAAGAAGAAGGTGTGGAGAATGATTTGGGATCATCCGAAACCATTTACGATGCGAGTGGCGGGAACCACGGGCATCGAAACCTCGACAGTAGCCTGTCAACCCATCGAAAACAGGTACTGGATTCAGCCCCAGGTTGCTTCTGGTGGTTTGTTTCTGATGGACAAGACAACTTGCTGTCCCATGGTTGGCCTTGCACGAGTGGTTTCCCTCAGCCATACCCAAGGCCTTTCAACAATTACAATGCATGCCAGAAATCAATTGTGGGAAGTCGGGTCACTTACCGTCTGGGATCAGAAGGTATGAATCCCCTCTAGTTATATAGGCATGTAATGCACGAACATGTGGGGTCATCTCTACCCCTTCGGCAATGTGTAGTCGCGAGCCAAAACCTGATCGTACTTTTGATCTCCATCAAAGGCTTGTCACAATAGTTCAAATTAGACCAGATTAGGGCATGAGTGTAACATTAACATCTCCTGACTTTGCTAAGGCTAGATGGGAGGTGAGTGCCCGCAAGTTCGATCTTTCCCTCTTGGGAACTACTTGTGGTCTGGACAGTAAGGCTGAAAGGTTTGCATCCACCATGTTGACCATGGGGAAATGGTCCTCATTGATCATCATCACACTTTTATCCTTTTTTGGGAACTTCAAGCGACCATTGTTTATAGCTTCTATATGGAATTACGTAAAACAACACAACTATTAGTGAAGTGAGAATCTGAGTTATGCCATTTACAGTATTTCCTATCTTTGAGCTCAGCAACTGAAGATATTTGGTGCCCCTCGACTAACTTGATATGCTTCATCTCTTAAGAGTTGGTCGAAAATGACCTTAGCCTTAGAGATGTTAAATGAATATCTCACATTTGAGCCACAATTCTGAGGTTGGAATGCTCTTTATGTGGTTGTTCTATCCTAGGGCTTAGTAAAAAACTTACAGACATAAGGTTTGCCTTCTACGATTTTGACCAGGTCAGCCTCATAATCAATAGTGTTGGCTGGTTTTCGTTGACCAGAACCCATAAGGGCCAGGTTATACGTCGATCCTTTGTACATACTTTCAACAAAGGAGTGGTTTTGCTCTTCTTCTTTTAAGATCTGCTCATAGCAAGTGGCCTGTGCCACTAATTGACTCAGATCCGTGAACTCTTGATCAGCGAACTTCTTCCTCAATTCCAAAGACAAGCCGCTAAGGGCCATCTTTGTGAACTCGCTTTCTTGTAGGTTGACCACACATCGGTGTTTCACAACTTTGAATCTATTGATAAACTGGTCAACGGATTCATCGCTTTCCTAATGCATCCTTACAAGGTCGAACACTGATACCATTGGTTCGGTCCTATAAAACTGGAGATGGAACTTATCCTCCATCTCCCCCCAGTTCTGAATAGAATTGACTGGTAAATTGCAATACCGTGAGAAGGCAGCTCCGATCAATAAATTAGGGAACAATCTTAACTTTAGAATGTCATTGATCCCTACAACCCCATATTGGATGGTGAAACAAGCGATGAGCTCCACTGTGGACATATTATCCTCCCATGAGAACTTGGAGAATTTTGGTATCTTCAAATTCCTACCCACATCGACCGAGTCTAGATACTCAGGGTATGGCTTCCTATAAACAGGTCTCGTGACCTGTCGAAAGGCGGGGTTGATCTGGTCTTGAAACTCCTCATGGTCTACCACCATGGGTTTGCCTTGGCCAACTAGTGGCTCTGGCACTGCTAAGGCCGGGTTCCTCTAACCATATTCTGTTCGGTCAAACACGTTGTTCTCATGCTAGGGTGCCCCTTGAGGTTTTGGCACATTTTAGCAAGGAGCGGTGCCCCTACCCCCATTCCTCTGGCCAGGGTAGCTGTGGTGGTTAGCCTGATAGGGATGGCCACCTAGTGGTATGGCGTTTGCCCCTGTGGCAACCAGATTGGTCGGTGCATACCACAAGTTGCTTATCGAGACATTATTTTTCCCTGGGGCGGCCGTGCTAGCTGGTGCGTACCACGAGTTGCTTATCGGAACATTGCTTGTCCCTTTGACAGCCGCACTAGCCGGTGTATACCATGACCCCTGTTGGTTGGTGGGATTGGAGTACATTACCTGTGGGTGTTGGGTCATCCCAATGTTGTCTTCGTGGGTCGTGATCCCCATTTCTCTACTCTACTCCCCAAATCCTAGGGGGTTATTTGATGGCCATGTTAGGATTGGCCTGGCTATTGGTATGTATGTGTGGCACTAGGAGAGCCAACACTTGGTCAAACCTCTGGTCGATCCTATTACTCATTGAATGGGATATCATTTGGTGCACATTTTTAGCGAAGGGCCGGAATGCCCGTCGATCCTATTACTCATTGAATGGGATATCATTTGGTGCACATTTTCAGCGAAGGGCCAGAATGCCCATTGCATGGTTGTGGCCAAGTGCCTGGACACGTCTTCAGCAAGGGAAGTGCTTCTCCCTTGCTGTCGAAGCTGTACCTCACTATTTCGATGTCAGAAATGTGATCGGCGCCTTGAGATTTGCATTTTAAGATAGGTAAGTGCCATAAACCCTTGGATTTGGTGAAACCCTTTTATGTAGTCAAATCAAGAGTTAAGAGGGACTCTATGTGATTCTTTATAGGTTTTAAGGAGCAGCAACCAAGATTTGAAGGCATTTTTGTGATATTTGGAGTTGGGGGAAGGATCTTAGGTTTTGGGGTTTCTTGAGCTAAAGGTATGATTGGTTCCCAAAATCTTAATGTGAACCTAAATCTGTGTTATGTTCAGGTGGATGAAGGCTAAAATGTGTGGAAAATGTGATGGAAACATTCCCTTTGGATTCCCAAAGGGTGGGATGAAAAAGTGTAGGATGGCAGAACCCACTGAACGCTGGCGGGTAGGACCGGCGGGTAACCAGACCCACCAGTGTGAACCCCCAGTCTTACCTGGGCTTCGGAGCCTACCGGTGGTAGTTTTTTACGTGCATGTCCTCAATCGCCCTCACGTGTTGGTGCCACGTTGCTCATGGGTAACGGACCTCTCGTCACGGTTAGCCCATGTTTCTCTTCTGTGTATAAACCACTTTGCCATGTCATTGGGCATATGTTTTCAAATTTTGGCGTCAACAGCATTATAAGTAGAACTTAAGAGAACAGGTGCCGAATAGTCACTCATAATAAAAGGCCCACGAGCCCCACCCGATAAGATTGCTAACTCGGTTGGTTCAAGGGGCTCTAATGTACAGATCTTGTAGTGTTTATAGGAAAATATCATAGTTCATAAAATAGAGAAACAAGCTCAAACAAAATTTGGATTGCCTGGAATCGGGTTGGTTACAATCAATTTCATTGGGATTTGGATCCTCTTCAACGATGATTTCTCCTCCAACTTTTTTCCAATCTCTCATATGCACACTGTTAACCTCATGGTTGACATGCAGTCTTATGCATACATGCAAGAGATTGGAGAGTCATCAGAGAGAATCCCAATCCATCCCAATGTGAATAGCCGAATCAGCGGATCCGATCCTGATTTCTAGAACCATAAGCGTAGAGTGAATCAAATTATCAGATACCATAAAGAAAATGGGGAACTGCTACTCCAATCAAAACAGAGGGTTAGCTATGAAAGACTGTTTACCAAAAAAAAAAAAAAAGAGCAAGACTCTCCTGCCAATTCAATCCACGTGGGAGATGATTTAGCAAATTTCAATCAGGCACAGGCCAGTTCAACAGGCCCACTAGGGCCCAAGTTGACTTACTCTTTAATTTCAATAATAATTTTATTACCATGACTGTTCCACATTGATTTCTTTTTTAATGATTATAATATATTAGTTACACTAGATGTAGTGTAGATTAGAGAAGTAAATAATAGCAACATAACCGCAGCATAAATGTTCCCATTATGCTTATATGGGGAACCCTTTCCATTTTAATAAGGGGTTGAACTAACACACGTTTGTCCCACAGGGCCATCTGAGCCCAACCCATTGATTGGCCTTCACTTACGTGGGTTATAGTCTGAAAACAGAGTTTGCAGCTAAAGTGACCAAAACGGACTGTGAAAGCAAGAGAACGTGTCTAAAGTAAAATCCCTATGGGCCAACATGTGTTAGATCAACAAGTATTTAGGGTTTATTTGAAGTTTAGTATCTCCCTTTCTATTACTTTTATCATATGGATTGGGAATTGGGATTGAGAAGAGCATGGAGTTAAAGTTTAGCTTTCATGTTATACATATTGAAATAAAAATCACAATTTGTTTGTTCACTCCTCTCCCTCCCCCCCTCTCTCTCTCTTACAATTAGGGTTGCGAACAAGTACCACATTAGCAGAGAAGGGAATCCTCTCCAGCATGCCCAGTGCGCATGGCAGCACCCAGGCGAGGCTGAGGAAGGTAAGGGTGGAACAAGCTTACCCTTTTTATTAACTCAGAAGGAGAGAGATGCTTAATTAACACAATGAAAGTGCTACTAAAATGACTGTATATATATAGACTTTACCAGTAGCAAATGCAGCCAACTTTAAGTCCAAGCTTCACATTGGGCTTTACAAAAAAAAAGCCCAACCTTCACCTTGGGCCTAAAACAATTAAGCTTAACTTACCTTTAGGCCCAGCTAGGTTGCCAGGGGAATGCAATATTTTTATGTAAAGTGAAATTTATTTTCCATGGGAAATATTTTAAGCATTCGGTGTACATGAAAATATTTTTTTGCACGAAGAATAATTTTTCGTTTGTAAACAAATATACAATTTTTATTTCCTGGCTAAAAAAAACGAACGTAAAATCAAAACACAGCTCTACCTCTCGCATTGTCCTCTTCGATTGAAATATCAAAACCTCGCGACTCTCTCTCTCTCTCTCTCTCTCTCTCTCTCTCTCTCTCTCTCTCTCTCTCAGAAGTTCTGAACAAGATCATCTTCTCTGAAGCATTGATTCTCTCTTTCTCTGCGAAGCTCGAAAGCTCTCTAAGCAAGGTCAACCTGGTGCTGGTTCTCTCTCTTGAGAAGCTCGGAAGATGCTTTGAGCAAGATGAATCTCTGAAGTTCGAAAGTTGCTAGATTAACCTCTTGGTTCTCTGCAGAAGATCTAAAGTTCAGAAACTTTGCTCAAATTAGGTATATATATTTTTCATTTTGATGATTTGAATCTAAATGGAACTAATTGAGTTCAATGAATGAAAAACCCTAGGTTTCCCCCACCTCTTGGCTTTGCTTCTCCTTCTTCGTTTTTCACATTTCGTACATAAAGTTTCCGGCTTCTCTACTCAATAGAGAGGAGGCGAGAAACAAATTTATGAGTTACGATCTTATAATCGATTGCAGGCTCCTTAGATAAATAGGTAACCGCTAGGATCTCTAGCCTGACATCAACCACAATCAAAAATCAAGTTGCAGAGAAAAAAATGGTCAAAGGAAGAAATATGGTGATTTCATTGATGGTGCAAGGTCATAGATCCCTTCCTATCGCTGGCTATGCTTCCCCCCTCCCCCCAAAGAGCACCCAAGTCCTCTTGTACCAAAAACCGAAGTTCCTTAATGGATTGGTTTTGGTGTCCCTCATTCCTATAACTTAACTAAGTCGAACCGACCATTTAACACCCCTAGCCAGCCTATATAACCCACCTGAAAGAAAACTTGACCATAAGTTGCTATTTTCATTAGTTATTTTCAATATTAAAAGGGATTTATGTTTTATACACCCTCACATAGTACTAGAATTATGGAAAAATCAACTGCTGTATTGTGAAATTAGTGGGAGTGATAATCCATGAAATATGGTATTTGAGCAGCCCCGAATTTATCATTCGAGTCCTATATATTCAAATAGGATTATTCTCTCATAGATCACTATAAATAACGATCATAAAAAAAGAAAAAAAAAATACAAAGAATGTACAGCTATATGAAAAAAGTTGTCATAAAGAACATTAAAAACATATCTCAATTGAAAATACAAAGAAGACCTTAAGAGAGTTAGGAGGTTTGTAATTCTGGATGACCACTTAATGTATCTTGAAAAATCAGAGTTTGATATTGGAGTTATAAATGGCCACTAAAGTTTTTTCACAGGCTATGAATAATAATGATTCTGGTAAATGGTTAGATTTTACGAAGGATGAGATGAAGTCCATAGCGATAATGATGTTTGGCAACTCATTGAACTATCTTTGAGATTCAAAGTGATTGATTGCAAATGAGTTTTTAAGACTAAGCGTGACCCAAAGAGTAATGTCAAATGATATAAAGTTTGACTAATTGTGAAAGGCTTCACTCAAAAGGAAGACATTGTTTACCATGAGATCTTCACTCCTGTATGAAAGCAAGAATCATTTAAAATTATTCTAAATGAACTAGCTTAAGGGGTTTAGTGAATAAGACAATGATGGAATACTGTGCAAATTAAAGAAATCCTTCTATAGACTTAAACAAGCTTCTAGACAATGGTATCTCAAATTCAATCACATTACAATGTCTTTTCGGATTTGTTGAACATATTTGACAAGTATATATATCTGAAAGTAGTGGAAGCAAGTTTATATTTCTGGTTCTGTATATAGTTGATATTTTGCTTTCCAGCACTGATCCTAATTTGTTAAAAGATATGAAATCATTTCTTTTTGAGAATTTTGAAATGAAAGATATAGATTTGGCCTCTTTTGTGATCGGTATAAAGATATATCGTGATAGATCTTGTTGACAGCTTAGGCTATTTCAAAAAACTTATTTCAATAATTTATTAGAGAGATATGGTATGAAGAATTGCAAACCAAGTGTTGCTCTTGTGATTAAAGGAGATAAGTTCAGTTTGAGACAGCGTTCACAGAATGATCTGGAGCGAGGTAGGATGAAGGGTATTCCTTATTCTTTTGTTGTAGTAAGCCTTACATACACCATAATTTTTACTCGTCCAAAAATTAGCTATGTTGTTAATACGTTGGGAAGATATGTCAGTATCCTTATTTATATATATATATATATATATTTATATCATACTACTATATAAAAGCACAAAGTAGCAAATCTTTTACTTGACTACTTTATCCTTTCTTTTTATCCTTCTCTCTTTCTCTTATTTGATAATTATTGGTACCGTTTTTATTTATCTTTAATTAATGCTATCATTTTATTTATCTCTATTTTTATATTCAAATAAAAATAGAATCAAATATTTTTCACTTTTCCTCCTTTCTCTCAAACTCTTCCCACCAATAATAATAGAATTAATGTTATCCTTTTATTTATCTATTGAGTTTTTCGATTATTTCCAATCCCAATCCAAACAGTTATTTCAGTTGATCTTATTGGTCAGACAGATCAGTAATCACACATTCACACTAGAGTTGGGACCAACCAGATTTCCATATATATTGTAACTGAAATCTATCTAAAACAGTTTTCCTATGGTAACTAAAATTGTTCAAAACTAGATCACCATATCGGCTTCAATTTTCAATAATGAAAACGTATTTCATATAATCCATCTGTTCCTTCCATCTCAAACTCTTTCTTTAATTCCTACTTACCTTTAACTTCTATAGCCTTGTCTGTCTCTCCCTTCCAATTATTTTTTATTCTTAGACTCCTCCTTTCCATTTTTCTTTTTCTTCTCAAACTCTTCCTGTCCCTCCCACTTTCTTTTTCTGAATAAAGAAGAAAACAGGTCATATCTTCCAACCAAACCTTACGTCCCTCCTTACCCAAACCTTTTTCTTTTTCTAACAACAGTTTGTAAAAGAAAATAGGTCATCTTTCAGACTTTCCGTCCCTCTCCCTTCTTCCTTTGCAAACCCGCCTACACAACAGTACCTAATTAGTTACTAAGCCTCTCTCCTCTTATATTCTTTTTCTTTTCTTTTTTCGCAGACTGTAGATCATCCCTCCCTTTCTCTGATCCCATTGTCTCTCTTTTCTTTCCCTTCTCTTTCAGGAAACACAAGAAATATAAGAAGAGCAATCTAGAATTCAAACCAAAGTGGAAAGAGGAACCAGAAAACTAGATATATCACCAGAATAAAATACGTTTCTTAATTACATGTAAGTTTTCTTCTGAATTTTGGGTTGTTTTCAATTAAATAATCTTTTTTAGTACATCAAGACTTTTTATTTTTTGCTTCATATTAGTTGCTATGGAAGATAAAGCCATAAGCATCTGTAACTTGTCTACACGTTCATTCAAATTTTAGTTTTCTTTGACTTGGTTGTTGGTAATAGTTATTTATGTTAATTTTCTGTCATCACTTAGGAAGCATAAGAAAAAAAAAACTCAATATTTGAACTTTGATCTTAACACCTTTCTATTTTTAGTTTACTAAATATGAGGTCATTCAGATCAGACAGGCTTTCCCATCCATGTTATTGCGTCTTCCTGTGGTTCCATTATCATCTACCTGGACAGTTTTTGTTACCTTGGTATCAGATCGTGAAATAGGTATCACTGCTCTCAGTTCATAAATTAGTTGGGTTTCTGTATCCCTTATGAAAACAGGTTCCCTCAAGAATCTATAGGTTGGGAATTGTTAATCTTGTTCATAAAATAGAGGTAGTACAGAAGATTGTTTGTATCATTCAATCATATGGAATTGCACCAAATTCTCTCTCCTCTTTATATTCAGAGCAATAGTCAAAGTGCTCTCTCTCTCTCTCTCTCTCTCTCTCTCTCTCTCTCTCTATATATATATATATATATATACACTCAAATATATTGTACGGTTTCGTTTGGACTACCATGTGAATCTTTAACGTTTATGGGAGTGATCCTTGCTTGGTTCTTCAAATATGGTCTTTTTATTGCTAAGTAGCCATCATGGAACACCTCACCAAGCATCATCATAATGAGTTCCACTGTAGTTATCTTCATCATTGTTGTTGTGATATATCTTATCCCGAGCAAAAAAAAAAAATCCTACTCATTTTATGGATGATTCCAGACAACATTGAAACGACGGCTTGGATTCCAAACCGACTTGTTTTTAGATTGTTCTAATATTTGGAAACCTTCTCTTTCCTAAGCTTCAGTGGTTTATTAAATTTTTTTGAATTCCTATTGGATTTGGAAATTCTTTATTAGGAAGATTTACTAATTTAGATTTCCTCAAGAAAAATTGGTTTTTGAGTGTCTTTTAAGGTTATATAAATGGGTATTCTGCAGCCATAGAGACATGGGTGGTCTTCTTTCTGAATTATTGTGCTGCAAAGCCATGATGAGAAACCATTTTATTACATTTTAATGGTTTTGGGTTCAATTTTAATCAGTGTCGATGGGGGTTCAATACCCACAAGAAACCCATTGAGTTCACAATGCTAAACCAACCAGGTTCTTGCTAAATGTGGGATTCAGTCAATAGTGTCTTAAGAGAGACTGGATGATCAGTCTTCGTAGGTTGTGTGAGTTGTAAGAGGATTGGTCTTACCCAAGTCTTTGTAGCAAGTAAGTTCTATATTAAGGAACTATAATAACATGTGCTACACAATTTAATGAATTTTGTGTTGTAGCTCAATCTCTTTTAGCTGTGTAGATCCATGGAGTAATAATCGATTTTTTCACACTTTAGGTGGATTCTAAGTTTCTTTCATGTTCTCTTTTTCTCTCTATAGTAAAGATCATTCTATCCCTAAAAACTAAATTATATTTGTTATCATCATACAAGCGTTCACCATACCTTTAAATTCCTAAACAACCAAATCGGTTAGCTCTACAAGCCATAGAAACCTTTCCAATTCTAGGAAAACAATCTGTCATGAAGTAGAGAAAAATAACACACTAAGCTACACCTCATAAAACACTAGAGAATCTGCCCTCCTACACTAACCTGTCACCATGTAATCCTATAAATCCTTTTTTTTTTTTAAGCTCTCTAGATCAAGTTTCTAGAGACCTCACTAGAACACCTTTAGGTAGAAACCATTCAAGAAGCTCTTTCAACATCCAGAGATTCCAATGAGCCATAAACAGAGAGCAAATTCTGATATGCTTGAATGTCAAAGAATGAAACCATTCAAGAAGCTCTTTCAACATCCAGATATCACAGTGAACCAATGCCCTATACTTGAATGGCAGATTGAGTTTTCTATCAATTAGTTTAAGATTTTATGATAATGAAGAATCCCATCTGATCATATCTACTAATCAAGTAATCATAGCGAATGCACTTCAATTTATTTTTTATTTTTAAGATTTTCTCACTGTATACCTTTTTTTTTTGGGCAAGAATTTTTCTCATTGTATACCACTGCAAGCAAATAATCATAACTTCTCATCACCAGAATCAATCAAAAGCTTATCAACTATAAAGAGTTAAGACATGAATTCAGTTCCATCATGACGCCATCTAGGGGCATAATCCTTTCACAGGGTCTTCAAGTCCTTCACTACCTCAATCACATTGTATTCGGCCTTCTCTTCCTCTTTTATTACATTAATACTAAGATTATTCACAAATCAATGAGAACATATATATTTAGATAGATGACTACATGCAATATAGATAAAAAAAAAACATATGAATCACACACACACGCCAAACAAAGCCACACGTGCATATGCACGTGTGTCATAACTAGTATATATATATATATATATTAAATCCTATCAAAAAGTAATTATTTTTTTTTAGAGGCAGTAAAACTGCGACCAAACCATTTATTTATTGAGTGTAATAATTAAATAAATACAATTAACGACAGAAAATTACCACCACTAATGGCTTATTTTAGTGGAGGTACAAATTCTGCGCTAAGGCTGTGTTTGGTAGCCAAGAGAAGAAAAGAAAAGAAAAGAAAAAAGTACAATTTTTGTACTTTTCTCCTTGGGTTAAGAATTTTTCTTTGCACTTGGTATGTTTTCACCCATGAGTAGATTCCCCTTTTAAAATTCAAAATTCCCCTTGGGAATTGTGAAATTTTCTTTTGCTCTCTCAAAAATTTTCTTGCAAAAAACACAAGAAAACATGAGAAAATATGAAAACATAATAAGACAAAAAACGAATGATTACACAATGATTTCCTATATGTCTATCTCTCTCTTAAAATTCAATTTTTTTTGAATTTTTTTCTTTTCTTTTCTTTTCTTCTCTTGGTAACCAAACATACATACTCTTTTTATTTTCTCACAATTTCTTCTCTTTTCTTTTCTCTTTTCTTTTCTAGTTTTGGCTACCAAACATAGCCTAAGTGATTCATATACAGACGGCAACAAAATAGCATCACATGGCAATAGCAATATCACATTTAGCGGAAAATTTTTTTCAATAAAAAATAGATATCGAAAAAAGACTTAAGCGATGGTTTTACTACCGTGAAAACCCTTATTTCCTGTAGTATCATACCCTAAAAGAACTAGAACTCTTTTTCCTTCTACTTATCAGCTACCCTATAGTAATGCATGCAGCCCTCTACATCATAGAACGAGGAATGGGTATCGGATCGGTAGACTCGGCTGAGGCCGATATCTATTCTTTGTCAATCCACTATTGGAATATCCGTAAGGTCGATACCAATAAAAGGGTAAAAAATATTTTAAAAAAAAAATTATTTAGGGACAATTCAAGTATGTCTCATACAGGCTAATCCGATTCAATATTGGCCGAGTCTGAGGATAAAGATCGGGAACACAACCGGACATATGTGCATATCTGAGATGTGCAGGTTCCTCACCTTCGGATTTCCCCTTCTCCTAGTGAAAGGGAAATATTTTCCCTCTCCTTTTCTAGAGGTAGTCTTTTACCCTCCTACTTTACTTCTCACCCAATGTAGGGCAATGTCTCTAAATTTATTTGACGACTAAGGGGGACAGGGAAAACATGATTTTTGGAGTCGCCACCTATGATTTGAGGTCTTAGAACCATGTTAAGGAGCCCAATACTGATCAAGGGAACTAGCTCATATTAGGGGGTTAATTCCAATTACGGGATCGAAACCCCCAAATTGGATTTCATATATGGTCTTCTAATAGATAAATGAGTATATGACAGGTTACAAGAATGGAAAGGCGTTAGGCACCCACTTCACCAAGAAAAATTGGACTTTCGACGAGGTGATTGATGTTTGAAAATTCTTCCCCAAGAATTATAAAAACTCTATGCCAACATACACGCTATGCTTATTTAACAATATTATGATGAGATGAATGCATGAATCACATAAAATAAAATAATTGAAATCTATCACTTACATGTAAGATGATAAGATTTATACCATATGACATTATTGATACATGGAATGATAGGAAATCATATGTGAAATTATAAAAATGATATCATATGGTCACATAAAATGTAAGATTGTATTTATCCACATGAAATAATAGAAGAATTATCATAAAATCACATAAAATGATGGAAAAGCTACATGTATAATCTAATACATGAATCACATAAGATAATAACAAGGCCATAAGTGAAGTTGAAAAATTACCTGCAACTATATGCGTGGTTGCCCCCTCTATCACCAGATATAAGACTTCGTGAAAAAATGCTCTTGTAATTTTGGCTGGATATTTATGCACACTTTTCCATTGATTCAAACGTTGATGCAATAGCCATGCAATCAGGTAACATTCTTTCCCCCATATTAGTATCAATCTCGATTGATAAAGATATGATTCTGTATGGCTCAAGTGGAATTAAGCCACATCAAATTGATGTGAATGAACAGATCAATAAACTACCCATGGTTGGAATCTGGATTCTCTATCCACATGGGATGTTACCCCACACAGTAAGGGCCAATCAAGTGGAAGAGATTCCACTTGATTTGACCACTACTCCTGTGGTAAAGCTCTCTCCACTTTATTAGTCCTCACCCATGGGTCTTGACACCCCTTGTGGGTAGAGAATCCAGACTCCCATGCATGGTTGAGCCTTGTGGAGTATCACAATCAGGAAGACTCTTAAGATTCCTAACCCGAAATCATGAAGCAGATAGAAGAATATCTATTAAGTCTTGTGATATCTTTCTTTTTTTGGTCCTCATCCATGCACTAAAGGTAACGACCATTTTATGGGCCCCTAAGCCAAGGTATCTGATTCCCACACTTTTTTGTGAGCCATGCCACTTACGCCCTACTTTTCTATGTTGCGCCTTTTTTGCGCTTTCATAAATTTCAACTGTTTCTGTCATGGTCATGGACTCATGGTTAAGGCAAGATTGGATTTTTCTCTTTTTAGACTTCATCATTTCTATGTAGAAAAATGGGAACAAGAATTATGTAGCGTTGTTTATTGAAACGTAAAATACTATAAAATTAAATAGTAAAAATTTCATACATCATGGTAAGTGGTTTCAACCAATGGCAATGCTGGTCACATATGGGCATGAGCTTTTTTTCCATAGTGTGAGGGAAAAGAGTAACACTTAGTCTGAATAGCCTGACCGTGTGCTTAGATTTTTCTCAAATTTCATAAAGTAGGAAATACTTTTTTTTTTTGAGGGGGGGGGGGGGTGGTTTAGAAAACAAGAGAAATGTTTACCACAGAACAAATAAGGCTTTAAGGATAGAAAATATTAATGATGTTATATATTTTTTATTATTAAAATGTTATTACCAAAGTATTGAATTAAGATATGGAGTGCTGAGATATTCCATTTTGAAAGGCATTTGAAACCATGAAGGAAATGAATTTTACAACCAGATAGTTTATCCAAAAAATGAGATTTGAAGCTTGAAGGTCCAAATATCTATCATGTGGTAGAATAGATAAAACTCAAATTTTGAACAGGTAGACCCTATGATCCCTTGGTCACCTGTAAAATTTTAATCCGAATTTAAAATCATAAAGGTAAAAAGAACGTTGCGTCTTAGTGTAGCCTACACCCACACATGGGGAAGTGAAGTCCTGCTGTGTAAAGACGCATGTGCCTAAACAACATTCCCTGTGTGGGGCATAGGGCGTAGAGTATGAGTAGTATTTTTCAAAATAAATCATAAAATATATGTTTGAATTATTTATTTGAGTGATTAGATCC
Source organism: Macadamia integrifolia (assembly GCF_013358625.1). Classification (NCBI taxonomy): domain Eukaryota; kingdom Viridiplantae; phylum Streptophyta; class Magnoliopsida; order Proteales; family Proteaceae; genus Macadamia; species Macadamia integrifolia. Next base: position 23,627,587 of record NC_056569.1, read on the forward strand.
ATCATCATTGTGTCGGATGTAGCAATTTTGACCATTGGATAGATAATAATTTAGTTTAAATACCTCTCGTGTATTAGTATGCATTGCCATGTATTCATTAATGATTACGAGATCACCATTGTGCAGTCTCTATTAGTTCTGAATTTTCATATTTCTATATATATTTAAAAAAAATATATATCTATATATATATATATATCTCTTTTCTTATTAATTATTATTTGGCTAGTGCTAAGATCATACTCGTACAGAGGGTCCCATATCCTTGAATAGGTGGGTCATATTTCAATAATGGATCTAGCATATTAGCAGTCAACAGTAAAAAGTGAAGCAGTAAAACAGAAAAAGCTTTTCACCACTTAAGATGAAGAGAGAATATCTTTTTATCCAAGATGATTTAACGATATGACTGAACTCCTAATCCCTTGTTTACTAATAGTTAATTGATCCCTTAGGTTAGAAGGTTCTCTATCCACCATGATTGAATGGAAATTCGGTCCTAGTAAAAAAAAAAGCTAAAACTTCCACTCCATCAAAGTTGAAAGGCAGTTCCATTAGATGGTGGGGTAGGTCCAATTTCGGATGAGTAAAGCAAAATAAAGTATCTCTTTCAAGGTCCACTGGTGGAAGAAAAGGATTGTCAAAAATCTGTGTAGTAGAGTTGTAAAGGTGGCAATTCAGAATCAAAACCGAAATCAATGGTTAATCTTTCTCAATTTTGTACGGTATCAGTTTCTAAGGTAAAACTGTTCGGTACATACTGAATTGTCTGTTTTTATACCAAATCGAGATTGTATGAACTGAGAGGCCAAAATTACTCTTCTTTGCATCCAATGCTTTCGGTGGCTTTGCGGGCAGAACTGTATTAAACACTAAAAATAGTCACTAGTGCCTACTAAGAATCACATTTGATACCGACTAAAAACAAAACAAAATCACATGGAATTGGTTTGGTATTGGTATTGAAAATGCATTTTTGTTCTTGATTCGATAAAATTTTGGTATCTCGGTTTTCTCTTCTTTATCAAATTCCTGAAACTGAACCAATTGACACACACCCTTAAGAGTTGAGTTGAGACTGAGTGTTATAGTAAACATCAATAAATAAAATAAATAAATACAAATCCGTATAACACATAGAGATTTAATGAGGTTCATACACCGATGTGGTGTGCTACATCCTCGGATAAAGAAGAAGATATTTCACTATATAGAAGAGAGATTACACCCAAATGACGGCGAGAAAACTCGCTTTGAAACCCTAGCTCAAAAAATCCCTCAAATTACAACTGCTTGTTCAACAAGACAATATTACATTATATACTCGTCCAAGTCGTGGGTTGATCCATCGGGTCACGATCGATCGGGTCGAACTGTACCCGACCCCTCCACTTCCATCACAGATCTCAGAAAAAAATTTCATTCAAGTCACCACCAAAATATATCAGAACAGGTCATTTTTCAAAACGAGCTAAGAATTTGAAATAAATATAGCACCGAGTATGAAGTGCTGTCTAATACGTGGAGTGTTGTACTGTCCTTTTCTTCAGCAAGAGTAAAAAGCATGAAACAAAGCCGAGAGGAAAAAGCATGGAACAAAGCCAAGGAGCTTGTCAATGCTATTCTCTTTCGATAATTCTTGGAGTGTCTACCCACCATTCATGGTGCTTATAGTGGTGGTGGTGGTGGGCACATCCAGCACTGGCGTAGAGGATTCGTTCTGATCCGATCTCTCCCTACCACCACCAATTCTTTCCTTTACCTTCCAATGTGGGCAAAGAGGAGATTAGAATCACTGACAATCCATCAATATGATCAAAAAAGATGTAAATCAAACCTTTACTGTATCTATGTGAATATATTATCTGGGATCACTAATTCAAATAGGACTATCCATATATTTTTTTGAAAATCCACAGAGTACCATGTCTATAATCCTCTGATCAGCTTTCCATTTTTATTGGTGGTGCAAGCTGACTCACACAACACTGTAGGGCTGTCAAAATTTGGCCGAACCGGGTAAATGATTGACCGGAACCAAACCAAAGTCTTATTTGGGCTGATTACAGTTTGAAATATTACGATCCCTAGTCGAATCACAGCAGAGATCGAACAAACCCGAAACTGACTTGATAACGAACTGATACAAGAAATTGATTCCAAATCCAATCAAACTGGAATTTTCTTACTGGTTTGGTTTTGGTATCATCATTTTCACATTGAGACTGATTCAACCTTAATCGTAACTGAATCAAACCGATCGATTGACACCCTATACACCAGCCAGAAGAAGGAAAAAAATTAAACCAATGTCATTTTTCTGACCCCTAAGAACTCTCTCTAGACAGGCCTAGTGAGGGGTAGAAATCCCTAGAAAGGCAGGACATGCCCCCCAGACAAACAAAGAGAACAACCAAGCACAACATTTGTTGAGTTCTTGACACTCGACCATTAATTACCTTTTACTTTTGTGTCCGTTGGATTCCTAATACCTCAAAAGGGCATTTAGTAGGCCCCTAATCAAATCACTAATTTAAGATTTCAATTCACTTCAAAATAAAGTCTAGTTGATTCTCAGACTATAAGTAAGGAATTAGACTTTTTTGGTAAACCAAGGAAGGAATAAGTTTAGTATATGTATCTATATATAGGAAGTGTGTGAAGATGTATGGTCATGGTTTCTCCATACAGTTCTAGTTCTGGAGGGAATAACACCACTGTCTTTAGCAAGGTTGAAGTGGAGGTTCTCTCTAAATTTAGTGAGAGTTAGAAAGAGATTTTGGAAACTGTGGCAGCAAACTTTGAGACACTGCAACTCCTCTCTTGCTCTCTTCTTGATAGATAGATAGATAGATACATCAGAGGGAGAAGAGGGAAAGAGAGAAGGAAACACATCTTTTATCTCTTCCTCCTCCAATCTATTAGCCAGTAATGGCGATCTCCGGAGTCTCTATTTTCGTCGTCGGAATTGCATTACTGGTCTCTGTCCCTTTATCTCAGCGTAAGTAAGACCTCATAATTCATTATATTCTCTTCGTCCTACTTCTTCCACTCTTTTTAATCAATGATGGGTTTTTCTTGTTCTGGTACAGAGAATGAGGAGGTTCATCTGAAGTTTAGCTACAGTGGAGAAACAGGTCCAGACAAGTGGGGGAGTTTGAAGCCAGAATTCAGCACATGCTCCACTGGAAAGCTTCAATCCCCTGTGAACATTGTGACCAAGGATGTTATCTATAATCCCAAGTTGCAGCCTTTGAACAGAGATTATAGAACAAGCAATTCTACCTTGATTAACCATGGCTACAGTATTGGGGTTAGTTATTTCAATTCTTATATATATATATATATATATATATGGAGAAAATTTTGGCTGCTTAATCAGGAATTTTGAGCTGTTTAAGAGAATGGTTTATTAAGTGTTGATGTAATTAAATCCAGCTTTTTATAATTAGATGGTAGCAGACCCCATCTAACTGTTTCTACCTTCTTATTATTTTTGTGATCTGCTTCTTTTCCTGGTCTTTCCTTGGATCGCTAATTGACCCCATTAAGTTGGGATAAGGCTTTATTGTTATTGTTATTTAATCTACTCATATATATAATCTTCTTTTAAAATCATTTTGGGCAGTTGTTTTATGGAAGCGATAAGGTTGGTGTGATGATTCATGACGGCAAGAACTACACCTTGAAACAAGTACATTGGCATTCGCCTTCTGAACACACAATTAACGGTATCCGGTAAATTCTTCCTCTTAATCTCTGTTTTTGAGAAATGTTTTTACACTTTAAAATTTTATGTTGAAAAGCCCAAATGAAATGATTTTTTTTTTTTTAACATCAAAATTAATAGATCAAAAATGGACCAAACTGTCAATAAATTTCAGAGACAGTGCCCTCTTAGCCAAAGAATCAACTATGCAATTTTGCTCCCTATTATTCAATATAATTGTAGTGTAATTAATTAAGAGTTAGATAATTACAGGTATCCTTTGGAGCTCCATCAAGTCCACATCGCGGACGATGGTAGCATCTCAGTGGTGGGAGTCTTATACAATTATGGTGCTCCCGATCTGCTTCTCCTTCAGGTGACGTTTTAGTATCACAAATTATTCTGGCATTCTTTACTGCACAAAGAGACTATATAGCAGGCATCTAAATCTCTGAAATTGGATCCATATCAGTCTCTGTTATACCGATTCAGAACGGTCCTTATCAGTCTGGATCGATTAGTTTTATCCATATTTTTCAGTAAAAAAATTAAATTTTTGATAATTTTACCCTAATCCGATTCCGATAACTAGACCCATATGACCAAAATTTTTTTGTTCAGATTAAGAGCAAGTTGGATGAACTGGCCAAGGAGGCATGTGGAGAGGATGAGATAGCTAAAATTCCTATCGGTCACATGGGAACAAAGTACTTGAGGCGCGGTGCTTTCAAGTATTACAGATATGTTGGTTCTCTAACCACTCCTCCATGCACCCAAAATGTTACCTGGACCATCATTGCCAAGGTAATTAATTAATTACTTACATATCTTACATATTATTATATATTAATTAATTAAACCTGCTTAATTAGAAGAACATAACATGAATTAATGCATGGACCGATGCAGGTGAGAGAAGTTAGCAAGGAGCAGATTGAAGCTTTGACAGCTCCATTGGAAGGATCATGCAAAAGCAATTCAAGACCTGTGCAAGCTCTGTATGGACGTAAGATTGAGCTCTACAATGCCATGCCCAACAAAATCTAAGCTCAAACATATACGTACTTCTTTTTTTTTTTTGTTTTTGGTAGGAAATAGTTCTTAATTGAGAATGAGAACAATGTTTGGATGTATGTTTGGCAAAAATGCATTTTTAATTTTCGACTCTTAAGCATTTCATCAGACACTTGGTGGGCAAAATATATTGAATAAGTATAGAATAATGATGAAAGCAAGTAGCCCGGCTACTAACAACATTGACATTTCATCAAACACTTGGTGGGGCTAAATCCACGTAGTCGACCCCATTTAGTTGAGATAAGGCTAAGTTTTGTTGTTATTGTTGGCAGGGCTAATCCCCCTTTCTTGTTTCCATCACAAATTGGATCACTTTGCCAACGATTTCAGCAGATCATATTTGTTTGGGCTGAAATCATTAAAAGAATCCATCGACGAGATCATATAGTGTTGTTTCTCACTCGGGCTTTCTATGAATTTCAACGAAACCCACATGATAAATCAATAAGACGAACAGAAGAAAAAGATGAACAAAGAGAACAAGAACTAAAGTTCTGACTTTCAGGGAGGTTTCGAGAGGAGATGCAGAGAATATAAGATCAGTCAATAGACAGAAAGCTCAGAAGTGGAGCTTCGGAGCTGTCTGCCTGCACCTTCTTTGTCGTTAAGTCTCTCTTCTTGCAATGAAATGTTGGGTTACCAACCATCTGGTCTCCATTATTACTATTAACGAGGGTGACCAAGAACGAGAACCTGGAATGATGGGCTTTTGATGCCTTCCAGAACCAACCCTGTTCTTGCCCTCATTCTAGGAATTTAGAATGGAAATATGTACATCAGTAACATCAGGGATCTTTTTGGATAACTTTTGTCAATTCATCTGTTGAGGAGTTTCAAAGAGGACTGCGTTAGAAGCTGTTTCTGATTCTTGCCCCATTAATTTCATTCGTGATTGTTCTATAAATTTGTCTCATTTCCTAATAGTACCCCAAAAAAGCCTTGGAATGAGCTTAGAATGATAAATTTTTTTTTTTTCTGAAATTTTGAACTGCTTAATAACTTCAAACAAGCCTTCATGATGGTAAAAGTATGATAACAGAACTCCTTACAAGAAATAGGACTGGCACCGCTAGTTTTCTTCGAGATAGTGACTCAACCAAGTAGGGGGCTAGAATGAAAAGGGCTTACAGCATTGAGGGAGAGAGAGTGACACAAGTTGGGCTCCCCTATAGCTTGGTCAATCGTTTCCTATCTTATAGTGACTTCCTTTTTTCAAAAGTAGGGTTGGAGAGGTTACTTGTCATGAATAGTTTTTTAACCAACTCAAGTTCTTTCGCTTTTATTGATTATGCGAAGTAACTGATCATTTTTATATTTGATTTTTCTTTGATTCCCCCTCTGTCTTTTGAGCTGTTAACAAACCAACATCAAGTTTAATGCACAATCCCTAAATGTCTAAGTGGTAGTTCTTTGTTCTGTACCAATTTTTTTTTCAACTTAAAAAAAAAAAAAAAAAAAAAAAAAAAAAAGTGAGAGAGAGAAAGAGAGGAGAGTAGGGCCCTTTACCAAAGTGCATGCAACGCTATAAAAATCAAAGACTCCACAAAAACTATGTTATAATAGTTTCAAAGAAAGATAGATAAGATAGTCACAATCATAGTGAGTCAAATTGATTCTTACAATTGCGATCACTCTCACTACATCTTTAGTTGTCAGCTCTATCTTTAATGCTTTTTTTTTTATTAGAAAAGATTCCATACAATGTAGAATAAAAAGTATGGGCATCTTATCTAATTAACTTCGGTTTAGCATTGAAAACCTATTTAGGTAGCCAAGATAGCACCACCAAGGCAAGGCTCAACGTACACCACCATCTAGTTAATTTGTTATTCCTCGAATATGCAGCCCGCAAATGTAACTAGGGCCAGTAGTTGTAACTATGAATTTATATAAATCTATATTTTTCTTTTTATCAAAAAAATAAAATTATTATTCCCCTCTTTTAATGGTTCCCCTTTAGTGCTTTCCTTTGGTTTAGGACTAGATAAAACAAAAGCATGGAGTGAATTAATTTGACTCACCACTTTGAGGACCAACAAACATGATGTTTCGTTATCATATCAAATGAATGGTCAATCTTATTATACAAAAAAGGGGAACCATTAAGAAAAAAAAAGCACCTTACTTAACCCAAAAAAAAAAATCTTCTTATACAAATATTTGGATATCAGAGTTGATCACCTTAATGATAGTTTTGCTTTACAGTAAACCAGAGCATGCAAAATAAAATAATAATAATAATAACATCACACCCTAAACTTTGGTCTTTATTCAATGGCATCCCCTGTATTTTTCAAAATACCATAGACACCCCCTAATAATTTAAAATTTTTCAAATCCGTCGCTGCCATTATCCATTCCTGTTAAGTGATGGAATGTCTGTTAGTTTTTTTTTTTTTAAATACCCAAAATACCCCCACCTAAGGTAAGTTGACCATCTTACCCTTATCCCTTCTCCTTCTTATAAACTCATAAACATATGGGTGGCTCACAAAACCCCATCGCCATCGCCAAAACCTGCAACTATCCCCTTCTTCAGCCTCTGGTGTACGATGGTGTGCACCCATCTCAGACTACCATTTAGGGATGTGTTAGCTGGATCTTCTCGGTACTTGCTAAAAGGCAAGGAGAGATTAGAATGGCCGAATTCGATGCGATCGTAGATGATGACACGATTGTTGTTGAGCAATTGAATGTGCATCACTGATAACCTAATGCTTCTCTGTGGTAATTCCCATCGGCCTCCTCCTGGAGCTACTTGGGTCTAGGAATTGAGAATAAGAAAGAAGAAATAGAAATAAAGAATGGGAGATGTAGCCATTATCAAAGCCTGCTTCTTGCTCTTCTGTTCTACTCTGTTACCCCATTTTAAATCAGGTTAAAGGGGAAGAAGGAGGTGGAGTTAATAAACTTATACACTCGTGCACGAAAACAAGGTTGGAGATGGAGGTTGCGGTTGTCGATTCCTATCCTTTCTGGCTTTCTTTCTCTTTCTAACTCTCTAGCTCTTTCTCTCTCCCTCTATATTTTATTCTGCTCGACTGGGTTTCTCATTTTTTGTCCTTTTTGGGTTTTTTTTTTTTTATATTGTATTATTGTCTCATATACCAATTAGGTAATTTCTGATACTAATCTCATAGAATTGGATTTCAAATAGGAAACCCACTCTTCGTCTAATTAGGAAAAAAAGTCCTACCCTTATTTGGCACACCTTGATCAGAGGGTGCACAAACTCTATAAAATAAGACTCTAAGTCCTCCTTCTAACCTAACGTCACTCTCATTATTAGTGCCATCACCAAGAGAGCATTAAGGGGAGCTAGTGGGAGAAACTTAGATAATACATTATGTTCGTGCTTGAGATTGTAGGAAAGATATAATGGCGGTGAATTTTTCACAGTCGATGATGAACGGTATTCGTCGACCCCTATAATTTAATTTGTGATTCTATGAATAAATGGCAATATCTTATTGTTATTATATAGTAGGAACTTCGTCCTTCAAGTGGTATCAAAGCGGTATGGTTACGCCAATGCGTTCTTGAATCACATGAAATTTAATTTATGTCGATGCACAAAACAATGGTTTCATATGTGAAAGCTATATTTTTATTATATATCAAAGTATTGTAATATCTTTGTCTACTGCTACAATTTATAAATAAGTATAATTAAAAGATTACCTAACCCAACCCCTTTGTCCCTCTTTTTGTACGGGACAGTTTGATTAAATTTTTTTTTTTAAGTGTCATGGCTGTCATTAAATGTTTTGGGCAGCAGTCGAGGGTAAACCGTTTAGCCGCTCTCTTTCTTGAATCTTCTTCAGAGCGGCAAGAGGTTGAGAAAGCAATAGTCAGATTTGCGTTTAATTTACAAGGCCATTAAGAAAGTTTTTTATGGGTTTTACTTGGCTATTTTTTCTTTTAAGAATGGTGTCTTGTTGATTTTGTCAACATTAGTCGTTTTAATAGAGTTCGTCAGACCCTCATGAGACTTTGCTGAAAATCTCATGGTCGATCCTCACTTGAAGACGCCATCCAAGTGCTTGAAATTCATGAAAAAAAATTTCGTCTTTCTTTTTTGGCGTTCCCAATTTAGAGGTTGAAGACATAGACAATCTTGTTATTATGAAGTTTCCTTTTTAGACTTTATTATAAATGAGCTAAGGCCTATTATGATCTTAATTTAAAAAAAAAAAAAAAACCCATGATTTGAGCCCATATTGGGGTTTAATAAATTGAACCCATTCTGAAAGCCCATATTATGGGATTTAATAAAATGAATTCATTATGTAAGCCCACATCTTTCCATGTTTAAACCCATTAAAGGGCTTTTGATTAATTGAAACAATGAGCCCATTATGAAAATCAATCTATTTTCTTTGTTAAGCCCATTAAATGGTTATTGTATAAATAGAAAGAGAAATAATAAATCATAAACACTTTTGTCATTATTTCTATTCTTGATTATTTATTTCTGTTTTGAATATGTTTCTCTTTATGCCTTATTTCTGATTCTATTAATAATAGAGATAGTTTCTTTGTACTCTTTACTTAAGTTTGTGCATATTTCATGGATTGTATATCTATTTCTACTTATGCTCTCTATTACTAACTGAATTTTTATGAATTTTAGAATACTATTTATGGTAGAAATATATAGAAATAGGTATTGTCTATGTCTTTATCATTATTTTAGAACACATATTATGCTTGGATGATAATTTATGTTAAATTTAAATTGAAAGTGTATAATTCTCAAAATTTAAATGAGTTTGGGACATCAATGATTATGTGATTAAGTTGAATGAGAATATCCATAGGTACAATTTTTTCTTGATCATAATAATTATATACGTTGGTCTTAAACATAATTTTATTACACATTCAATTTAAATTTCAAACTTTAAGGTCTTATGATGATCGTTATGTAACGGTCAAGATAGAATGGGAATATCCGCAAGTATACATTCTTGATTGACTGCGTTGATCTATATATGATAGTTTAACGATTAAGTAAGATGGGAATATCCATAGGTATACATCTTATTTGACCATTTTGATGACTTAAATATTTTACCCTAATGATATCTTCCATATAATGTAAAATGAACTACTAGCATATTACCATCTCGATCCTACATGATAGATTATAATGATGCAATAAGTTACTTTTTTGAAATTTTAATATTCTATTATTAAAACTCAAAGCATGATATCTGATAAGCATGTATTATTCACTTTTGTTTATAGGTTCAACATCTATCCCTATTTTGAATCGTGCCACTTCTGAATGGGTCAAACTTTAATAACTGATTTGTTGTCACTGGCATTACCTTGCACAATGTAGAGAGCAGTTTTGCTACTGCTGATAAATCTTTGACTAAGATTTTGATGACTAAACTAGTAATAATGAAGTACACTGGTATTGATGGGATAGGGACTATATTTCTGAAATGGCAAGTATCTATGCACAACTAAAACCCCTCAAATTAATAGTGAATGAAGGTTGCCTTGTCCAAATCATTCTGACTTCACTTTTTCCTCGTTTTGAAACATTCAAGATCCACTACAATACAAATAAAGATAAGTGGACTCTGAATGAACTTCAGAGTATGTGCGTCTAAGAGGGAAGGAGATTGAATGAGAAGGGAGGTCAGGTGATCAATTTTGTATCCAACCAGAATAAAAAGAAGAGAGAAAAATTTTGGAAGAACAATGCATCAAAGAAAGCCTCTAATCCAAAGTCTGATGATAAGGAAAAGAAAATTAACAAGTTGAAGTGTTTCTTCTGTCAGAAAAGTAGGACACCTTCAGAAAGACTGTCAGAAACGCAATATTTGGTTCGAAAAGAAGGCTAATGATTCTATCATAGTATGTTTTCAAACTAATCTTGTTGATGTTCCTTGTAATACTTAGTGGATTGATTCAGGAGCAACTGTTCATATTTCTAATTCTATGCAAGGCTTTCTTACAACCCGAAAACCAAACTAAAGTGAGAGCGTCGTCTACATGGAAAACCGACAAGAGTCTGATGTTCAATCAATTGGCACTTATAGATTCATTTTAGATACCAGATTCCAATTGGACCTTATAGATACTCTTTATGTTCTTTCTATTTCTAGGAATTTAGTTTCATTATCGAGACTTAATTATGAAGGTTTTAAGTTTACTTTTAGTTTTAAGGTTGTAACCGTTTTTAAAGACACCAATTTAGTTTGCACTGGATATTTATGTGATAGTTTTTATAAACTTAATTTGAATTTTATTTCTAAATCCATTCTTACCCTGCATGTGAATGTTGGATCAAAGCGTAAATCCAGCAATGATGATTCCTTATCCCTATGGCATAGACATTTATGTTATATTTCCAAACCTAGAATTGAGAAATTAATAAAACATCAAATATTGTCAAATTTAGACTTCACTGACTTTACCACTTGTATAGATTGTATTAAATGTAAGCAATCTAAGATAAATAAATTTACTGCCAAAAGGACCAATTCACTTTTGAAATTGATATACACTGACATTTGTGGTCATTTTGATCCTTATATAACCACTGAAAAATATTTTATCACTTCGTTGATATGATACTGTTATATCTACTTATTAAAAGAAAAATCCGATGCTTTGAATGTTTTTAAAGTGTTCTATGATGAAGTAAAAAATAAGTTAGATAGAAATATTAAAACTATGGGATCTGATAGAGGGGATGAATATTATAGTAGACATACTGATGTAGAGCAAAGTGAAGGACCATTTGCCCGATTCCTTAAGTTGAAGGGTATAACCTCTGAATACACAACTCTTGGTACACCTGAACAAAATGGGATTACAGAAAGACGTAATTGTACCATCATGAAAATGGTACGTAGCATGATGAGCAACTCCTCATTACCTGAATTCTTGTGGAACAAAGCATTAAAGACAGCTGTGTATATCTTGAACTGGGCTCCTAGTAAGTCAGTTCCTAAAACTCCTTACGAGTTATGGAATGAAAAGAAACCTAGTTTAGGGCATTTACATGTATAGGGCTATCCTGCTGAAGCTAGATTATATAATCCACAGGAAAGAGAACTTGACTCTAAAATCATAAATTGTTATTTTATTGGTTATTGTCAGTGGTCAAAGGGTTACAAGTTTTATGCATCCACACATAGTACCAGAATTATAAAAACTTGAATTGCTAGATTCTTAAATGATGGTAACATTAGTGGGAGTGAGAAACCACGTAATGTAGTATTTGAAGAACATCAAATTTTCTTACCAACTTATGTACATCATAATAATATTATTGTTCCACGGGTGACTGTTCATAATAATCTTGTGGAACAACAAACTATAGAAGATGTACATATTCATTATGATGATGTTCTCCCACATGTGACTATTGAAAATGATCCTATGGAACAATAAACTATTGAAGAAGTATCACTCCATGATATAGTTACCACTGATAATGCTATGAATGTTTTTCAATCGAAAATTCAAGGAAGACCTCAGAGGGTTAGGAGGTCTACTATTCTAGATGACTATATAGTATATCTCCAAGAATCAGAGTTCGATATTGGAATCAAGAATGACTTATTAACCTTTTCACAGGCCATAATTGATAATAATTCTCTTAAATGAGTAGATGTCATGAAAGATGAGATGAAGTCCATGAATTTCAATAATGTCTGGGATTTCGTTCAATTACTAATGGGCTTTAAGACGATTGGTTGTAAATGGGTATTTAAAACCAAATGAGACTCAAAGGGTAATATTGAGAGACATAAAGCTAGATTAGTTGCAAAGGGATTCACTCAGAAAGAAGGCATTGATTACCATGGAACCTTCTCTCCTATCTCTAAGAAGGATTCTCTGAGAATCATATTGGCATTAGTGGCTCATTATGATCTAGAACTTCACCAAATAGATATGAAAACTATATTTTTGAATGGGGATTTAGATGAGGAAGTCTGCATGAACTAACCTGAGTGATTTAGTGAACAAGGAAAAGAAAATCTAGTGTGCAAACTTAAGAAATTCATATACGGATTTAAACAAGCTTCCAGACAGTGGTATATTAAATTTAACCTCATCATTGTTTCCTTCGAATTTATTGAAAACACTTTTGACAGGTGTATATATCTAAAACTTAGTGGAAGTAAGTTTATATTTCTGGTCTTATATATGGATGATATTTTACTTATTAGTAATGATTTTGGTTTGTTAAGTGATACACAGATATTTCTCTCTAAGAACTTTGAAATGAAAGATATGGGTTTAGCCTCTTTTGTTATTGGCATTGAGATATTTTGTGATAGATCTCACTGGATACTTGAGCTATCACAGAAAACCTATATTAACGTTTTGAAAAAATATGGGATGATGAATTGCAAACTAGGTGTTTCCTCTATTATCAAAAGAGATAAGTTTAGTCTAAATCAGTGCCCAAAGAATGATCTAAAAAGAGAAAAAATAAAGGATATTCCCTATTCTTTCACAGTAGGGAGTCTTATGTATGCAATGACTTTAAGTTGTCCAAACATCAGTTTTGCTGTTAGTATGTTAGGCAGATATGTGAGTGATCCTAGCATGGATTAATGGGTTGTAGCAAAGAAGGTGATAAGGTATTTAAAATGGACTAAGGAATACATGCTTACTTACAGAGCATCTGATCAGTTGGAAGTGATCGGATATTCAGACTCTGATTATGCAAGATGCATCAACAGTAGGAAGTCTACATCAGGATACATATTTTCAGTTGTTGGTGGGGCGATTTCTTGAAAGTCCAAAAAACAAACTTGTGTCTCTAATTCTACTATGGAAGCATAGTTTGTGGCATTCTTTGAGGCCACATCTAGGGCAATTTGGTTATGAAACTTTATCTCAGGATTTTGGGTTGTCGCCACCATTTCAAAGATGCTGAAAAATGTATTGTGACAATGTTGTTGTCATATATTACTCTAAGAATGGCAAACATTCAAGTAGAGCAAAACATATTGGAGTAAAATACAATTTTGTGAAGGAATCAGTTCTAAAACAAGAAGTGTTTATTACACACATCAAGATAAGTCTGATGATTACTGATCCTATGACCAAGGCATTAGCTCCTAAACACTTTGCAGATTTTGTAATGGATATGGGTTATCAGAATTTTGCTAAGTTACATCATTTATACTCCCCCTTCAAGATGTCTTTTTTTTAGAAAAATATTATTTCTTTATTCACATCTTTTAGTAGAAATAATTATAAGAATGAATGGAATATCTAAAAATTTGTTTAGGATTACTTGATCTTACTTAAGCTAAGATTTTGGTTTAATTTCTTAAATCAGTTTCTATTAATTTCTATTTTATATGAGAACAAAATCAGTTTTCTTTCCAGAATCATTATGGGACCTTGTTTTCCTTTTACGATCATCCTGAAATAGTTTTACTACCGTCTTATATTTTATGATAATTTTAGAGTTATTTTGAAATACTTTTTAGTCTTATCCTGTTCTCTAAATTGTTTATATGTAATTTTGTGCTCTATTTGTTTGTGTCGTCACTGGTTGTATAAAAAACACATTAAAGTGCATACTTCTGTTATATATCTTCAATGAGGAAAACATGATGGGATTGACTGAAACCCATCAAAGTGGTATATTCAGTTCAATTGTGTATTTCTTAAGGTAATGTTGACATTTTTCCAAAGGTGATGTTATCAAAGTTTACTGACAAATATGTAGTCAGTGAGAATGCTTTAAAGTCATATTTCTGACATGGGTGTTATTGAGGTTTGTGATATGCGTAGTTAGTGGGAGCTTTATGTTCTCATTTAATAAAAAATTATATGATAGTGAGAGTCAAAGTTTAAATACGGTATTTTCCACAATTCATATGGCGATAAACCAAGGTAATTGGCAATATTTATCCAAAGTTCATGATGATAGATAGTATTTAGTGAAAGTTCATAATATATGGAGGTATTTAGCCAACGTTTGTGACTTATAGTAGTCTTTAGCCTAAATCCATGGAAGTGATGATTAACCACAGGCGGTATGCCAAAGTGAGATATTAACCTAAGGATATGGTGGTTTTCCCAAGTATTGGTTAATATCAAAGGTTTCTCCCTACGAGGTTTTTCAAGGTAAGCTGAACTTTGGATCAGAGAAAGGACCTACAAGAAAATGTGTTATATATGATCACAATTATCATTTCCTTATTCGTATCTTAGGGATTCGAATTAATGAGTTTATCATGTTTGCAATGATGGATAGTTGTGAGCTGTATAGGCACATTTTCTATTATTGTTCGATATGAGAGGTTTGTTAATTGAATCAAAGTTATTTGAGTGGTATTTTTAGCTTTTGGGTTTTATGGTCAATATCAATAGAGAGATGTTTGTATCAGTGTAGCCCAAGTGGGAGATTGTTGGGTTTTTATGGGCATAATTGATCCAGAATGATCTATTGGATCCAAACTAATCTATCCAACTCCAGGTGGGATTTACCTAGCCCAATTCATTGTAGGAATGGATTAGGGTTTTAGAAAATCTATTATAAATAGAAGCTAATGGTCCCACTATCACTTTAACACCTTTATGATTTTGGAAGCATAGACTCCCCTCATAGGAGTAGTGCATATATGAGAGAATTCCAAGGGTAAAAGGCTGCAGAAGATCTTAGCAGATGGGACTCCATTGTGTAATTCTTCATTGTCATCTTCATGGGATGTTCTCTAGCTCTTGGGGATCAACATTCATTGTTCAGTGAACGATTCTACACTAAAAAGGCATGTTTGTTGTCATTTTATTGTCCTGTTTGGTTCTCTTTTCTTTTTGTGTTCTAGCTACTAGAAGGGATTGGATCCTGGTTTAGGGTCGTATTTTCTTCAACAAGGACAACCAAGATAGCAAAGTGCAACTTTTATTCGGTGATTTACCCCCTCCCACTTTTTGAATTTTTTATTGGAGAAAGGTTCTACCATGCTTGGATGAGAAGAGCAAGGTTTAGTTCATGATATCCGAACAAGTATTGGCCAGTTCTGGAATCGATACAATATTGATATGTATAGTATCAATCTAGTATCTAACGAATCAGCTGAAAATTTCAAAAAAAAAAAAAAAAAAAAAAAAAAAAAAAAAAAGAGGAAGAAGAAGAAGAAAAGAAAAGGAAGGAAGAAAGAAGAAGCAACTTTTTATAAATAAAATATTTAATCATGAGAGGAAAGAATATATAGGGGGTAGAGGGGGGAGAGGAAAAACTAACAAAGAAGGGGGAACAAACCCGAAGAAAGGGGGTAACTAGCCTCATAGAGTCAAGCTATTGCTACAGGGGGAAGGATAGAGGAGAGGAGGCCCTAGGAGACAACAATGAGCTTGTTCTTTGGGGTGTCTCTAACCATGCGAGGACAGAAGGAGGCTAGTTTAGAGCAAACATCAAAGTAGATGCCCTTCCAAATCATATCAAGGGACTGGGATTTGGACATCCATCTATGGAGATTGCGCTGCAACCAGAGGTGGTATATGGTGGTGTAAAATGAAAGCTTTCCAGTAGTATCATATATAGTAGAGCCACCAAACATCACATCAACCCAAATCCTTTCTTGACAAAGTGGGAGGATTATTCTGTTAAAAGGCCAGTAGTGCTTAAGCACTCTCTTCTAGATAATAGAGGAGAAGGAGCGGAGAAGAAGAGGTGATCCAAATCCTCAAGCCCATTCTGATAAATGTAGCAAAAAGCTTGGATGTGGATACGGCAACGGATGAGGAAGGACTACGTCCGGAGGCAACTGAGGATGGCGTGCCAAGTTGTGGCGAGGAATATGATATTTAAACCAGATGGTTTTGTGCCAAAGGACAAGGGAGCCTTTGGAACGAACAAAGTCCCAAGCTGAGGAAGATGTGAAAGAGCCCGAGGGAGAAGGGGACTAGTGATTTTTGTCTTCTCTTTCCCGATGGCCAGGGGAAGGGGGAAGGGGAAGGGGGAAGGGAAGACCAAATGTTTGCAACAAGGGAGGAGGAGGGAAGAGGGGACCGGCCATCAAAGGAGATAGTGGAGGAGAGAATGGCTTTTCTACCCAAATTAGAGGAATAAATAACTCTAAGGCTGATGGAAGAGAAGAGGATACCTGAGGGATGTCAGGGGTCAAGCTAGAGGGAGGTAGAGGAACCATTACCAATGGAAGTAGAGATTGCTCCATGAGCAGTCGGTCTTATATGTTATGCCAAACCCAAGAGGCATCGAGGCCAGGAGATGCACTTCTCATACTCTCTCTCTCTCTCTCTCTCTCTCTCTCTCTCTCTCTCTCTCTCTCTCTCTCTCTCTCTCTCTCTACTTGTGACATATTTTTCTGGTTTCATTATTTGCTTTTGATTATCAAATTATTCCAAAATAGACCTGTACCATAAATACATGTCTATTTAATAACTCGCATTGATCCTCATGAATGAACCCCAAACCTTTTTTTAAGGATAGGGTGAGGGTGAGGATTCCATTTTTGTTTCCTCAGTAATGAATCAAAATTTGGATGAACAATGAATTATAACATATATAACATAAACTTCAATGGAAAAAAAAAAATTTGTTGAAATTTCAAAAAATTATCATTCAAATGTTCAATGAAGAAAAACAAATTCATTGATTTTTTTTTTTTTTTTTTTTTTTTTTTTTTTTTTTTTTTTTGTAATTTTCACTATATATAGAAAAACATGATTCGTCCTAACTAGCTCCCATTTTTAATAACTTTTATGTTTTAAGTGAAGCCCACTCTTGGTTGTTTCATGCATTGTGGGCCCGATTTCTATTGAACCTTAATTTAATCATAATGATCGATGAAGAACCAAGGGAAAGAATTCTATTTTATGGGCTTTAGCTTTCTGCCACATGGTGGCTGGCTGATGCTGATAATCTGTTTGATAGATAGGTAATTCTTTGGATCAACCATGTGCTACCTGGATTCTACCTAAAAATTTTCAGAAAAAAAAAAAGGAAGAAGAAATAGGGCCCAACCGGGTTCGAACCGGTGACCTCTTGATCTGCAGTCAAATGCTCTACCACTGAGCTATAGACCCCTTGTTGTAATATGTATACAAATTTTAATTAATCAAACTATTATTTTTAAATAGTTCTAGTGTTTTCAAAATCAAATCAAATCAAATCAAATCATTTACGAAATGGTTTTACTTTCTAAAACCAAAAGTGAGAACTGATAAGTAAATGATTTATTGGTACTGGTTTAAATAGTTTTGTTCAATTTTCTTAAATGATTTCGGTCTGCAATTGACACAGTCGAAACTAAGTTCTATTATTAACCAATTAGTCAGTTATTAGTCTGTTTCGACATTTTTATGGATGAAGTGGAGAGGTGCGTATGAAGTGTTATGTGATTGACGTATCCCTTTAAAACTTAAGGAAAAGTTCTATAGCACCGTTATGCAACTAGCTATGATGTATTGGGCAGAGTAATGGGCAGTTAAGAAGCGTCACATAAAGAAATTATACATAGTCAAGATGAGAATGTTAAGATGGATGTGTGGAAAAACTAAGAAGGACAAAGTAAGGAATAAGCATATTAGAGCTGATTTGGGAGTTGCACTGATCAATGAAAAGCTTCACGAATGCCGTTTGAGATAAAATGACTATGTTCAAAGGAGGTTTGAGGACGTCCCAGTAAAGAGGAGTGATCTGATAAAGATTGAGGGAGCTAAAAGAGGTATGGGTAAGCCTAAAATGAACATAGACAAAGTAGTGAGGAAGGACATTCACAGTCTCGGTCTTGTCCGAAGTATGACCTTGGATAGAGCCCATTGGAGGGCAAGGATTCGTGTATCCAACCCCATATAGCTAAGATTCTCCTGACTTGTTGAGTTGTGCCTCTTTCCTCTTACTCTCATGTATATTCTCACATTTATTCTCTCTTTTCTCATTGTGATGGTTGGATCCTTTTTTTTTTCCCTCTATTGTGTTTGAATTGGATCCATGTAGCCAACTCCATTAAGTTGGGATTAAGGCTGTGATTGTTGTTGCTTGGGCTAATTGGTCTTAGCTGGTCATATTTCAAATGGCTCAATTAATCGGTCCTACTTGAGCACTTTATCAGGTTAATCAGTTTGGATCAAGACTGGCTAATTAATCTAAATACTACAATTTTTAAAATCGCAATCATATTATTTGTTAAAATATTCGGTTTCAATTTATTCAACCATAGTCCTTTATCAATGCGGGCTTGGGTTTGACACCTCTAGGTAGGAATAAACCAACTCAATTAGGATTAATTAACCAAAATTTGAGATTTTATTTTCAATAATATTTTCTGAGCAAGCAATATAAGGAAGAGCACCAATGAGAACTGTCAAAACAGTTTATACATAGAGGAACAATGCTCATTTCATATGACGAGGAGATAAGGGTGTCAATTTGGAACTAAAAACCAAAACTGAAACCAGCTATAAAATCGAAGGGAACCAAAGAAGAATTGGCTTGGTTATAGTTTTGAAACAAGGAATCTTTTCTTGATTTGGTTCATTTTCAGTTTTAAAAGCGTGAATTTATTTGGTTAGTATTGAATAGAACCGAAATTACTAATTTGAATCGAATTGAAGAAGAATTTCTTCAAATCTGATTTTGAAACGAAGAATCTTTTCTTGATTTGGTTCAATTTGAAATAAATTTACTATTTCTGAACCATACCAAAAAAAAAAAAAAAAAAAAATATATATATGTAGGTGTGTCAAAAAAGCCTAGTGAGCCCAGACCCACCCTAAGCCCGAACAAGGCTTGGGATGAGATTTCAGCCCATAGGGTGGCTTAGGATTTAGAATTTCAAGCCCGAGACTAAGTTGAATTGAGCTTGGGTTGAGGTCTAAACCCAACCCAACCCTGCGTATTAAGTACATAATAATATAAATACATTAATAATTATAAATGGATAATTATAGTAAAAGGTCTGCAAAAAGTAGGGGTGTCAATCGGTCAGGCCAAGCCGGTCTCGGTTGGGTCTAATCGGACTCGGCCAATTTCTAGGGCTGCACCATGAACACCCATTTAGCTAAACGGGCTTAGCTAGCGTGGGCACGGTACTGTCTTCTATGTAAAATGGAAATTTTGCCATTGTGGAGGCTTTCACATGTGCTATTGTTGGTTCCTACTCTGGTGCAAAAGTCATGCTGTCTTTTTGGGAACGTTCTCCCCCCACTTATTTATCTTGCATGATGGTATCTGCACAAATTTTTTATTTTTTATTTTTTTTATTAGTCAAAAGAGAAAATTACCATTGCTTAGTTATATATATACATCATAAGCCATATTAGCCCTATATATGGGCTTCCTACTCTTGAGGGTTTCATAAGCTAAAGTCTTTAGATCTCCCAAAAGTCTAAAACTATTAGTAATACTAAAGCTAGGATAATTAGGTTGTTTATCCAACTCACTACAAGCATAATTAGGGTCATTGGCCACAAATCTAAAAGTTTATCATATTGCTTCTCAAAAAGTAGTTTCAGTTCAGCTACATCACTCCACACTGCTTTCGTCGTCCGCTTGTTCATCCTTGTTCTTGTCATTCCCTTTATGAGGCCTAAAGCCTCTGGTTCACCACTTTTTCTTGTCAAAACATAATTTGCTTCATATAAGTCATATTGGTTTTGAACAAGAAAAGCATAGTCCATTCAAACATATTTGTTTGTTTTTGTCTGTTACACTAGTGACAATGAGAGTATTGGTACACAACGTCAATGGTGTGTAGTTGAAATGCTTGAATGAGTTCGAAGTCATCTGTGCCTCTGGAGTAGTATGATTGATTCCATTCGCAACCCAATATTCAATTTGCTTAAGATTGGTTTTAAAATCAGGTTTATGTTCACAAAAAAGTAATTTGTTTCTATGATTCCAGAGAAAATAGCAACTAATTATAAGTACAGAGAAAAACCAGCTTCGGTCTTTAATTGGAATAAGTCCAGAGTTGAAATAGAAAGAGACTAGTTTTTTAACAGAATCACATGGAAGACGATCTGGTTTGAAACCCAATGGGCCTGACGCCAAAATCTTCCGTGTGAACTCACATTCAACTAGAATATGGTAAATAGATTCCTTCTGATGAGACAAAGACAACATTGAGAGTCAATATCCACCCACTTTGAGACAACATCTTTTGTTGGTAGTCCGTCATTGATAGCTCTCCAAAAGAAAAGCTTAAATTTAGGGTGGATATTGATTTTTCCAAAAAAATCACCACCATCGTGAGCATGGAGGTGAGCAACGACACCTGTTTGAGCATTCATTGAAGTTTGTTAGTGTGCATGTTTTTAGAAACTTAGTTGCTATTTTAGTTGATAAGGATCCCTCCTTTGAAAGGATACACCACCATTTGTTAGAATGATGGGATAATGGGAACATCATGAACTGGTAGAACACAGTTTAACAGTTCGGAGTTCCACATATTATTGGTGGTAAATTTACTAACAATCTATGTGGAAAGGTTATGGGTTGCACTACTAACCAAGCCATTGTGATGTCCAGATAAAAATCGTCTGAAATTCTCATCTTGTGCAATTGTGTGCAATACCCCCTGCAGAGGTCGACACGTGTACAATGCCAAATGAGCAGTCCAAATTCGTCTACCATTAACACAACCTTAAACTAGTGAGGAACCAACTTGAACCAAACCGCTGGAGAGCAAACCGGTTCGGTTCATCAATATGAAATAAAAGCTGAAAGAATTTCCTTCTCTTCTCTTTCGACTCTCTCTCTCTCTCTCTCTCTCTCTCTCTCTCTCTCTCTCTCTCTCTCTCTCTCTCTCTCTCTATTACAGAGACTGCACTAACCCTCTCTCTCTCTCTCCTCCCTTAACTCTCTCTCTCTTCCTCGTTCGACTCCTCTCTTTTTGTTCCTCGCTCGACTCGCTCTCTCTTTGTTACGAAGCTCTCTGCAAAGGTATGAAATACTCAACTCTAATGAACAACCCTCCCTTTCATGTTATTGTTAATGTCTCTGCAAAGCTCTCTGCACCAACGGTTTCTTTTGTTAATGTCATGGTTTTTTTTTCTTTGCAACTTACTTTGTTGATTGAATCCTGGTCGAAGTTCAACTTTCCCTGGGAGAATTTTTTTTTTCAGTCTCTGTGCACGAAGGTACAACTCTCCTCTCTGTCTCTCTATATCTCTCTCTAAAAAAGCATCAATATGTCTAGATCTATGACTTGAATGTTGGTTCCTTGTGGATGTATTTGATATGTCAAAAATTTTTTTTTTTATTATTAATCAAGGGGAAGATTAAATCCCCAACAAAACCATACCAAGTATTGCTTTACCTGGGTCATCAATTTTTAATAGAATTTGTTGATTGCATCCTTTGCTTTCTATGATGTCTTTTTTGAAGTATTTACATTATACTTTGAAACAAGTTGTTCTGTGGTTATGATTGCTGAAAATTAGGGGAAAGGGGTTGTTCTTAAGATATTCTATAAACCATACATTGATGTTTGCTTTCTACCTTGAAATTTTTTTTTTAATAGTTTGCTTTAGGTATCTTCTCTTATACCATGTTAATTTAAGCATTACCTACTTTGTAACTGTAAGTTGTCCATCAAATATCCATATCAATTAGATTTCTGTGTATTGCATTTTACACAGAATTGGATGCATAACAACGGACGTGTAGCTGTGGTAAAGGGGTGATGGTCATCTGGACTTCTTGAACGTTAAAGAATCCTGGATGACGATTTTATAGATGACCATTAGGTGAAAAACATCCGGACTCTTTCATTTGGTTGGACCCAGCATTGAGGAACTGCACTGACACTGTAGAGACATGAGCATGTCATTCAAATGAAAGTATTAATAGGAACACACAGGTCATCTCGACTATTCATCAACCACCCTATAGTCCAAAAGTGCGGAACCAAGTAGTAGTGGATCAGTTATTGTACAACCATTATTATGATTTAACCATCTTCTTGTGTATTTGTGTATTAATTCTTTCGTTCTATGTCTTCTATGTAATGTCCTTGTAAATAGAACTATTGTTTCGTTAATGAAGTTGGTTCCATTATTGTGAACCATAAGTGGGGTTATTATTAAGATTATTTCCTTGTTACTATAATGTACTAACAATCTTTTTTGTAAGTAAGGAGTCTTTAGCTCAAAATAGTAGAGTACTTGGATTAATAATGGTGGTTCAAATCCACCAAGACTTTGAAAGTGAACGAATGTGTTCTAATCTCTATTTGTGTCTTATTCTTATTCTACTAGAGTTCTTAGGTCTATGTCAATTAAATGACTAAAAAACATTACAAAGTATTACCCAGGTGATGAGCACATTTATGTGTGAAATCTAGGGTAGTAAAATATGCATTTTACATATTTAGAATGGAGCTACCTTGGGTTTTACTCTCTTTTTGTAGGTTTTATATTTTTAAGGCCTTAAGGGTTATCGGGTGCTATATCTCCAATTTTACACGTAAAGAGGTCCTATTTCTTTTTATGGTTACGAAGAGGATGAAATTCTGAGCAAGATGGACATGTTAACTTAAAAGTACACATTCGTTTAGTCACTCGTAAAAGTGATTATTCTTTTCAAGCTAGAAAAAGAATAATGGATCAGAACTAAATCGAGATGCAGAACCAGCCCATTTGTAGTTGTCCCAAAGGTACAAGGAATATTTCAAATGCCAAAAGGATCAATGGACCACATCCTTAAGTGATTGAAGATTCGTTTTTGGTAACAACAACTACCTAGCGTAGTTGGTGAGTTGTGGTGTGCAAAATCCCTTGTTTATTAGAAGGTCTCAAGTTCGAACCTCTTAGCTACCATTTTGTTGAGGTTTTTATTTTAGAAGATTTTTTCTCTCATACTCATCACTGAAAGGAGGTCGGCCAAAGGGTTTCTTATGCAAGAGGAGAGAGAAATAAGGAAATAAAGAGAAAATAGGAAAGAAAAAAAAAGAAAAAAAATAATTAAAAAAAAATCGTCCAAGATGCTGCCCACGTTTGAAGAAGAGAGAAAAAAAAAATAAAAAAATAAGAAAAAATGAAGCAAAATAGTTAGAGATTCCCTACTTTCTATAATTCTCTATCTTCTCTCTCCTCTACCACATCAACAAGATAAAAAAAATATTTTTTTTTTTTTAGAAGCTAAAATCTTTAGCTTTCCTCCCCCATTTGCTATATAATAAAATTAACACAAGGGGAGTAGGTACTTTATTCTTCTTCTAGGGGTTTTTTTTTTAATTGCTCTATCTCTTTCTCTAGCTCTAGTTCTAGGTTTATGCTTTAACACTTTTGTAAGTTCTTTTTATTCAATTAATGCAAGCACTTTTGTTTTTTATTCAGTCTTTTATTTTTATTGTTTAAGCAATTGAAGTTGTAATTTTCAAGTTCTAGTTCTAGGCTTAGTTCTAGGTGACAAGAACAAGCTATGAAGCATGTCTTTTAAGTTTAATTTTTTTTTTCTTCAGATTTGTTTTCTCTAGTACTAGAAATTTCAGATTTGGTTTATTCCAGATCTGATTTTTAGTACTGGTAGTATCTCAAATCGATCAAGTTTTCAGTTCAAGAGTTAAAGTTCAAGTAAGTAGGCTCCTTCAGTAGTCTTCTCTCCCCCCTCTCATTCCCTCTTCTGACTATCCTTTCTTTCTTAATTTAGGATTTTAATTTCAGTTGTTACATTATTGCTATCATTTTTTCCCAAGGTTTATGGCTAGTGTATGTGTTGACTTTGCCCCTCCTAGCCCTAGAACCATCAATTTATTACTTTGATTTTAATTATCTCCCTTTTCCTAAAGCCAAGTAGAGTAACCCTTACAAGAGTGACTCTCTGGTCAAGTAGGGAAGCTCATATTATGATGCATCCCTAAGGCTAAGTAGAGAAACCTACTTATGAGTCTCTCTCTAGTTTTATCCCCTTTCTTTTATTTTATTTTTGTTTCAGTATTTTTTTTCCTTATGCTTGTGGTTACATTATAAAATCTCAAACAAGTTTTTGGCGTTGTTGTCAGGGAGACAGTTCCATATTATTTTTCACTTTCTTTTGGTAAATTGGAGTGTTTTGTTTGCTTTGTTTTGTTCTTCCTTTTCTTTTATTGAATTTCTGAGAATACCAACTTGCAATAATAGTTGTATCAGTGGAGGTCCCATACCTCATAGTATGATAAAGACAGGTTTTACCTTATAGCAATACCTCAGGAATTGACCTGAGTAACCCGGATCCCTACCGGTAAGCTCCCAAAAAACAAAAGAAAAAATCATAAAAAAAAGTTTTACTATCTATTCTTTTGTGATTGTCTTACTCTAGTTGTAGGTAGTTTTCTATTGCATGAGTGTTAGATGGTACGTAATACTAAGAATCAATTAGAAAGAAAAAATCCAAAAAGTAGTGACCCTATACGTTTACTCTCTTTAAAACCCTTCAATATGGGAGACCAATAGCAAAACCCTCCACCTAAATCTCTGAAAGATAGGTTCTACCCCGCTAGAACAGCCCAATCTTCCTGCATAGTTCTACCACAAGCCCAGGGTAATAATTTTGAACTCAAATCTCAATACATCACTATAATGCCCCACTTCCATGGGTTGATCTCTGAGGATGCATACCTATTTCTAAGGGAATTTGAAGAGGTATGTGTTCTAATTAAGATCCAACAGCTTTCTGATGATGCTGTTAAGCTTAGGCTTATCACTTTTGCATTGAAAGACCAAGCTAAGAAGTGGTTGTATGGGTTACCCATAAATTCTATAACCTCATGGGAACAGTTCACAGTTATCTTCCTTAAGAAGTTTTTCCCAACTCATAAGACCAATAGGCTTAGAAGTGATATCCGTCAGTTTAGGCAAAAGCCTAGTGAGTCATTTTCCAAGCTTATGGAGAGATTCAAGAATTTAATCCAAGAATGCCCTGACTATGGCCTAGACTTTTGGTATTTATGTCAAATAATTTATGAGGGTATTGATTACCCAACTAAACAAATGATAGAGTTTATATGCCTTGAGGGATTCACATCCTTTACAAATGAAAGAATGGCATAAGAATTGTTACTTGACTTAGCTAACAAACCTGTGAGTGGGAATCAACCCAAGAGAGTGAAAGAACCATAGGAGGGAAAGGATATTTTGTGGATAGGATAGTAGCCAAGGAAGCCCATTTGGATAGCCTAATAAAGAGGATTGAGGCTATTGTTCCTAGAGAGCCATCATCGATTAAGATTTGTGCTTGGTGCCAGTCCCCTGGACATGTCATAGAAGAATGCCCCAACACCTCTGGGGGCACTTTTAATGATAGTGTTAATGCCTTATACTAGAATAATTTATATAGTAACACCTACAATCCAGGATGGAGAAATCACCCAAATTTCTCCTCGAATCAAGGCAACCAAGCAAGGCCTTCCAATTTTCATAATCAAGATCAACCTAGACCCCAAAGGCCTCCCTTTGCACAATAATCTTTTTCCTAAAATACTTTTTCTAGATCAAATGTAGGACATCAGGCTAGTTTTCCTAGGGCCCCTCTCCTATCATCTTATCAGTAACCCCCTGGGTTTACCAACACTGAAAAGGCAAGTAGAATAAGTGACTTGAAAAAAAAATATGGCCCTCCTCATGACAAGCCATCAAAATCTTACAAGAGAACTCACCCAAGTTGTCTCAATTATACATGAGAGGTAGAAATGAACTTTACCCAGTCAACCAGAGCCTAACCCTAGGTATCATTAACCTGTTAGTTTACAAACACTAACTAATGCACCACTGAATATAGTACAAGGTCATACCCAACAAGGGCCCTCTAACCAATGTAATGTTTTTTATGCCCTTAGGAGTGGTAGAGAGTACCAACAGAACGTTCTTAAATCTTTCCCGTCTATTTCTCCTGTTAACTCTCCTTCAGTTGAGGACACAATTGTGCTTCTTGTTTCAGGTTCATCTGATGAACCTAAAGATTCTTCTAAAACTAAAGATGATTTGGTTGAGGAAACCAAAGATGATTCTTCTGAAAAATGATAAATCCCTAACAGTCCTTATGTTCATCATGTTCTATTTCCTAATCGCTTGGTACATAAAAAGAAGATTGCTTTCATGGATAAAATCTTAGAAGTCTTCAAAAAGGTGGAAGTGAACATTTCTCTTTTGGATGTCTTACCAAGCCCTTCTCAACCAAGGATGAGATCCCAATAATTTTAGGAAGACCATTCTTGGCTACAGTAATACATTAATCAATTACCGGAATGGTTTTCAAAGATTATCTTTTGGTAACCAAACTGTTGAGTTTAACATGTTTAGGATAGGCAAGCAACCACATATGGAAAAAGAGATCAATATGCTTAAGAATTTTCTAGATTTTTCTAATGATTTAGTTACCAACTTTGATATTGATTTTGATTCAGAATTTCAAGAGTGTATGGATGAGTTGGATGATGATAATGAAATTTTTTTTTAAAGTCTTGAGTCTTCACACACCTGTGGAGCCCTTAGGACCCCTTTCCAATTCCATTCCCAAACCTTCCATAGTTGAGCCCCCTAAGTTAGATCTTAAGAAGTTACCATCTAATTTTAGGTATGCTTTCTTAGGGCCTGATCAGACTCTTCCTGTAATAATTTCTTCAAATTTGACTTCTAGCCAGGAAGAGGAGTTATTTAAAGTGTTAAAAGATAATAAGGAAGCCCTAGGTTAGACCATGGCTGATATCAAGGGTATAAGACCTTCTATTGTACAACATCATATACATCTTATGGAGGATTCTAAACCATCCACAGAACCTCAAAGAAGAGCTAACCCAGTGATGATGGAAGCTATTAAGAAAGAGATCCTGAAGTGTTTAGATTATAAAATAATATATCTTATTTTTGACAGCCAATGGGTAAGCTCAGTTCATGTAGTGCCTAAGAAGTCCGGTGTGACTGTAGTTCCTAATGCCAATAGTGAACCAATTCCAACCCATGTCCAATCAGGGTGGAGAGTGTGCATAGATTACAGGAAACTTAATGTGACAACCTGGAAGGACCACTTCCCATTGACATTCATTGACTAAATGTTAGAGAGCTTAGCTGGACATGAATACAATTGTTTTCTTGATGGATATTCCGGCTACAACCAGATCCCAATTGCTTTAGAGGACCAATATAAGACCACTTTTACATGCCCAAATGGAACATTTGCTTACAGGCGTATGCCCTTTGGGCTTTGCAATGCCTCTGCTATATTCCAATGACACATGATGAGCATCTTTTCTGACATAGTCAAAAAATTCTTAGAAGTATTTATGGATGACTTTTCAATTCATGAAAATTTCTATTCTGAATGTCTTCATCATCTTTCTCTAGTTTTGAAAATGTGTATATCTAAGAATTTGGTTTTGAATTGGGAGAAATACCATTTTATGATTAAATCTGGTATTGTTTTAGGCCATGTAATATCCAATGAGGGAATTAAGAAAGATAGAGTTAAAATAGATTTAATTGATAATTTACCACCTCCTCAATCTGTGAAGGACGTATGGTCTTTTCTAGGGCATGCGGGCTTCTACAGAAGGTTTGTTAAAAACTTTAGTCAGTTAGCCTAACCTCTCACTTCATTACTTGCCAAAAATCAAACTTTTGAGTTTTCTAAAGAGTGCCTAAAATCCTTTAAACAACTTAAGAAGGAATTGATCAATGCACCCATTGTTCAATCACTTGTTTGGACTGAATCTTTTGAACTAATGTGTGATGCTTCAGATTTTGCTATAGGAGCGGTTTTGGGTCAAAGGATTAATAAGTTACCCACTGTCATTTACTATGCTAGTGGAACCTTAAATGATGCACAACTCAATTATACAACCACTAAAAAAGAATTTTTAGCTGTTGTGTTTGCATTAGAAAAATTTTGGTTTTACTTAGTTGGTTTACATGTGGTGGTGTATACTGATCATTCTACTCTTAGATACCTAGTTCAGAAGAAGGATT
Source organism: Macadamia integrifolia (assembly GCF_013358625.1). Taxonomy (NCBI): domain Eukaryota; kingdom Viridiplantae; phylum Streptophyta; class Magnoliopsida; order Proteales; family Proteaceae; genus Macadamia; species Macadamia integrifolia. The sequence continues at coordinate 23,656,274 of NC_056569.1, forward strand.
CCAAAGCCTGTCTCATTAGGTGGGTTTTACTTTTACAAGAGTTTGATTTAGAAATTAGGGATAAGAAAAGAGTTGAAAACCTAGTTGCAGACCATTTATCCCGGCTTTCTAAATCCTTGATTGTTGATTCTCCAGTCAACAAAAACTTTCCAGATGAGCAGTTATTTGCAGTGTCCAGTGAATCATGGTTTGTTGACATTGTCAACTTCTTAGTTTCAGGTGTGACTCCGGATCACTGGTCCACCCAAGATAAGTATAGGTTTCATTCCCAAGTTAGGCACTTTTTCTGGGATGATTCTTATTTGTTTAAGATATGTCTGGATCAGATTATTCGACTATGTGTTCTTGATCATGAGTAACATTCCATTCTCTCTTTTTGTCATGATCATGCATGTGGTGGACACTTTGGACCTAAGAAGACTGCTTCAAAGGTTCTCCAATACGGATTTTATTAGCCTACTCTTTTTAGAGATGCTTTTGATTTTTACAAGGCTTGTCCCGCCTGCCAGTCTTTTACTCGCATCAATAAGAGGAACATGATGCTCTTCAACCCTATTTTGGTAGTTGAGATCTTTGATGTATGGGGCATCGATTTTATAGGACCATTCCCTAATTCCTTTGAGAATTTGTATATACTTTTGTCTGTTGATTATGTTTCTAAATGGATAGAGGTCATACCTTGTAAATCTAATGACCACAAAGTGGTGGTCCAGTTTCTCAAAGAGAACATTTTTCCCACTTTGGTGCACCACGTGCAATAATTAGTGATAGGAGTACTCATTTTTGTAATCAACCTTTTGAGGCCTTAATAAAAAAGTATGGGATCACCCATAAGTTATCTATCCCTTATCACCCCCAAACTAGTGGCCAAGTGGAGGTGTCTAATAGGCAGATCAAACAAATCTTGGAGAAAACTGTTAATCCCAACCGTAAGGATTGGTCCCTTAGGCTCATTGATGCCTTATGGGACCATTGGACTGCATTCAAGACCGACCATGGTCAGTCTCCCTATTGTTTGGTGTATAAAAAAGCTTGTCACTTACCAGTTGAGTTGGAGCATAAGGCCTTTTGGGTCATCAAGAAGCTCAACTTTGATTTGTCTGATGCGGGAATTCTTCGTAGGCTCCAACTATCTGAGTTGGAGGAACTTAGAAATGATCCTTATGAAAGTTCTAGGATTTACAAGGAAAAGACCAAAGTTTTCCATGATAAGCACATTCTACATAAATCTTTTGCAATTGGTGATAAGGTCTTATTGTACAACTCTCGATTGCATCTTTACCCTAGTAAGCTTAGATTCCGATAGGATGGACCCTTTGTTGTCCATAATGTATATCCCCATAGGACTGTGCAGATTCTGAATCTAGGAACAGGGGTAATTTCGAAGGCTAATGGTCAGCGTTTTAAACCGTTCCTCGAGTTTCCTACTACTGGTAGTGAAGAGGTCATGGATCTTCATGAACCTCTTGACACTGATGATTAAATTTTAATTAGGTATGACCCCCTCGCATTGTCTTCATTTTTAATTCTTTCCATGCATCGAGGACATTACATGACTTAAGTATGGGGGAGGGAAACCAGTTTTTACTTTTTCCACTTTGTTTTATTTATTTTTCTTTTTATTTTTTGAGCTTGCTAAAGGATGAAGTCCTATTTTGGATTTTGGCTAATGATCATACCATTCGGTTGCTTGATGTATGAAAATAAAATTTTTGATTAAGGTACCCATTTTGAACGTATAAAAACCCTGTTGAGAAGAAAGAAACAAGCCTGTGTCTTGAGATGAGACTTTCTTTTGAAAAATAAGAGACCCTTGTTTTATGGTATTAGACCAGATGTAAGTCTGTGGGTTCCTTGTACTTTTGATTTGGAGTTCAGACATTCTTTTTAATTTGGCATGAGTTGATAAATGCGCAATTTTAGATGAAGTGTGAAATGCGGTATAAAGAAGAATAAGAGTTGATTCCCTTGAAATTAGACAGGACATTGCACCTCAGAAAGCGTGGTGTCTTGATCGAAATTCCCTAGGGAGGAAACTTCTAAAGGAACTCTAGCATCATTGTCTTTGTGGGCATATGCAAAACGCAAAGTTGCATAGTAACTTGGGTGTCTGGTGTTTGCTCCACTATGTCATTCAGGCCAAAAGTAGTGGAGTAGAATAGAGTTTATTAAGTGAAAAAAGGAGAAAAAAATGGGCAAATGTCATTAATGCTTGGTAATATGTTTTTGTTAAAAACACTCCAACGCCTTAGTCATTGGTTCCCTATTTCTTCACAAGTGGTTTTACCTTAAAATAATGATGTTTTAGAAGAGACAAGGTGAGTTCCAAATTAAGAAATATGTTAATGCCTGGAATTGATAAAGGGTAATAAAAGTTCAAGTGTGGGGGGTCCCTTGTAAGAGAAATTATCTTTGCTCCGGATCGGTATGGGCCTTACCTTTAGCCAATGTTGGGATTTATTTATTCTGAATTTTAGGTATATATTCACTGCAAACACCCACGAGACACAACTCATCCACTAGGGTGACCTAGGGATTTAAAGACTTGTTGCACATGCTAAGTGCAACTGTGATTCCTACGAAAGTGAGTTAGGCTTTTTGTTTTTATTCTTTTTCTTTTTGTTTTGCTCGAGGACTAGCAAAGTCTAAGTGTGGAGGAATTCTGATGAGCACATTTATGTGTGAAATCTAGGGTAGTAAGATATGCATTTTATATATTTAAAATGAAGCTACCTTGGGTCTTACTCTCTTTTTACAAGTTTTATATTTTCAAGGCCTTAAAGACTATTGGACGATATATCTTTAATTTTACATATAAAGAGGTCATATTTCTTTCCATGGTTGCGAAGATGATGAAATTCTGAGCAAGATGAACATGTTCAATTAAAAGTACACTTCGTTTAGTCACCCATACAAGTGATTATTCTTTTCAGGCCAAAAAAATAATAATGGATCAGAACTAAACTGAGATGTAGAACCAGCCCGTTTGCAGTTATCCTAGAGGTACAAGGAATATTTCAAATACCAACAAGGATCGATGGACCACATCCTTAAGTGATTGAAGATTTGTTTTTGGTAACAACAACTACCTAGCATAGTTGGTGAGTTGTGATGTGCAAAATCCCTTGCTTATTAGGAGGTCTCAAATTTGAACCTCTTAGCTGCCATTTTGTTAAGGTTTTTATTTTAGAAGATTTTCTCTCTCCTACTTATCACTCAAAGGAGGTCGGCCAAAGAGTTTCTTACGCAAGAGAATAGAGAAATAAGGAAATAAAGAGAAAAGGGAGAAACTTAGGACAGGAAAAAGAAAAAAGAAAAATCATCCAAGATGCTGCCCAAGTTTGAAGAAGAGAGAAAAAAAATAAAAGAAGGAAAAATGAATCAAAATCATTGGAGACTCCCTACTTCCTACAATTCTCTATCTTCTCTCTCCCCCACCTCATCAACAAAATAAAAAAATCTTTTTTTTTTTTTTAGAAGCTAAAATCTTGAGCTTCCCTCTCCCATTCTCTATATAATAGAATTAACACAAGGGGAGGAGGCACTTTATTCTTCTTCTAGGGTTTTTTTTTTAGTTGCTTTATTTCTTTCTCTAGCTCTAGTTCTAGGTTTATGCTTTAATACTTTTGTAAGTTCTTTTTATTCAATTAATGCAAGCACTTTTGTTTTTGATTCAGTCTCTTTTTTTTCTTTTATTGTTTAAGCAATTAAAGTTGTAATTTTCAAGTTCTAATTCTAGGTGACAAGAACAAGCTGTGAAGCATGTCTTTCAAGTTCAACTTTTTTTTTCTTCAGATTTGTTTTCTTTAGTACTAGAAATTTCAGATTTGGTTTTTTCCAGATCTGGTTTCTAGTACTGATAGTATCTCAAATCGATCAAGTTTTCAGTTCAAAGGTTGAAGTTCAAGTAAGTAAGCTCCTTCAGTAGTTTTCTCTCCCCCCTCTCATTCCTTCTTCTGACTACCTTTTTTTCTTCACTTATGATTTTAATTTCAGTCGTTACATTATTGTTATCCCTTTCCCCCAAGGTTCATGGCTAATGTATGTGTTGGTTTTGCCCCTCCTAGCTATAGAACCATCAGTTTATTATTTTTATTTTAATCGTCTCCCATCCTTAAAGCCAAGTAGAGTAACCCTTGTAAGAGTGACTCTCTGGTCAAGTAGGGAAGCTCATATTATGATGCATCCCTCAGGCTAAGTAGAGAAACCTACTTGTGAGTCTCTTTCTAGCTTTATCCCCTTTCTTTTTACTTTATTTTTATTTCAACATTTTTTTCTTTTATTGTTTCTTTTTAATTGCATCGGTTGTTTATTTTTAGTTATTTATTTATTTAATTTTAATTGCGTGGCTTGCGTCTTTAAATTCTTAGATGACGAATGGTTATGACGTTATTTAAATACATATATTTAGGATAGTAATTAGAATTAGATCACAACCATTAATCGGTTCACTTTCGCATTATTAAAAAAAGCAAAAAAAAAAAAAATAATAAAGTGGCTGCTCTCCCTGTGCTCGACCCGTAGCTACATTGATCCGTACGCTTGCGATTATATTTTAAATCCTAACACCAAGCCTGATTTTCTATTCTGTCCATTATGTGCACTGGGATCTGGATTCTTGAAGGTGTGCTAGTGTCTGTTACTTCGGATATGCATATCTCCCTAGCTAAGTGTTTCAGACTGTTTACTCACCCACAATAGCTCATTTAGAAGCTGTCAAAATTGCATTCAGATGCATACTAGAAACATCAAAGGTTAGCCTGTTAGATTTTTAACTTCTTTCACTGCCTTGTATTTATCAATATGTTCTGAAGTAGATGGGACAGATTCTTAGATACACACAGATATACTTCAAATTTCACCTTTTAGAGGCAAAAAAACCTACAACCCGAGACGGCAGCAATCAAGCGATTACTCATTGAGAAGATAGCATTATAATTGACCGGAAACACAGCACCTACTATAATGAAATGCTGATTTTTTCTACAAGCAACAAACAGCCAAGATGATAAGCATGATACTGCAAGTAATAAGGATTGCACCCAAAAGAGAAAAAGAGAAAAACACCCACATCTACCAACTGATGTGTCCAATCGTGCAGTTAGATAACCATTCTATTGTACAAGTAAATTTCAGAATTTGATTTCAGAAAGGGATCTTCTCTGCCCCATAATTTTAGTAATTCCAAGACAGCAACTTCCCTTCAAATCATAATTAATGGAGTCTCAGGATTTCAAAAATTTTTTTTTTTCAGCAGACTTAAGAAATGGAACCTATAATTAACAACCTCATTGTCTGAACACTATACAAGAACTAACAACCTCCAAAACAAACTACATTTTTTACTCACTAACACCACCAAACTAACATTTTTAATCACTAACACCACCAAACTAACATTTTTAATCACTAAATCCACATTTAACTAAGTCAAGGCTGTTATTCCAACATTAATTCCATAAAGATACTTAAAATAGCACAACCCCATAAAGTTGGCTGGTATGTTAGAGAATTCAGAAATAATAAGAACCATGTATTGCTGCCAGTATTGTTGGGTCTGTGTTTCAGCAAAGATCCAATGAAAATTTGCTTAGTTTGTCTACACAAGGCACTCAAGGATTCAAAGTTGGCTGGTATGTTAGAGAATTCAGAAATAATAAGAACCATGTATGCTAACTAGAATGATTAAACAAGTTAATCTAATAAGAATGAAGAATAATTCAGATTTCAAACAGACATGTGTACTGAGGTGAAGGTATAGAACAAGGTAGGACCCAATATAAGGAATTACTGTCCTATGAACTACTTCCGACATATCATAAGTAGTTAAAGTAAATGAAAACCCCTTGGTCTTGCTGAACTGAAATTTGCACAAAAGCTAAAGATCACTGAAACCAGTAGAACTGAACAGAAAAACCTTGAAAAATTTAATTTCAAATACAGAACTGAAAAAGGGAGAACACATTCGGTCACTTTTCAAAGTCTTGGTGGATTCGAACCACCATAACCTGGGCACTAATCCAGGTGCTCTACCATTTTGAGCTAAATACTCCCTACCTACAAAAAAAGATTGTTAGTACATTAGAGGCTAAAAATCAATAAAAATACTTAGAATCCTGAATGTATTGGCAAGCAAAAAAATAAAGATCCAATGAAACTGTGTTTTAATAGCACAAAAATACGCCATGACATTAACTGAATGTACTTAATAGCCAAAAAATAATAGTTCTCATTAGCTGAATCTAAATAGAATTTTCATCCATTGATTGATGAGTTGCAGATGCTTGAGATGATATATGGGAAATAGAATCCTACAAGTGACATTGAATATTAGGGCAATCTAGATTGAATAAGAAAATAAAAAAATGCAGCAAGCAACATAACAAACCAAACCTACTCACCATAAGTGACATATAACTGGGATATGTGTTATCCATCAGTTGTGTAGAAGTTGGTGCAAGAGTTGGTTGTTCTTGTAATCGTTGACTGTTACTTGGCCCTCCACTTTTCTTTCTTTTTCCTTGTTTTTCAACCCAACTCTTTGACCGTCTACCACTGTCAGTACTTTTCTCTTTATGCTTCAAACGTATACCATCATATACGTCATATGAGAAATCAGGCAATATTGGCATATCAGAGCAATCAACTGGGTTGATTCTAATATTACCAAGCTTCAACCTTAATTCATGCGCAACATCTTTCACCAACTCGTATCCCTCAATTGTATTTAAAGCTTCTGATGCTATTTGAATAAGTTCAGGACAAAAACGCCTATATTATTTACAGTCCAAGTTGACATCTTGTTCAACTTCTTTCCCCGTACTATCATTGACCACCATAGTTCTTGCTCCCCGTGTCCATCTCTTCAAAATATAGTATTCAAAAATACGCTTTATGTCTAACACATCCAAAACTTTCAAACAATGGCAACACAAAATACCATCTGTCTCAAATTTCATGTTAGAGCATACTACAATTCCATGAAGTGGGTTACAACATACTCTATACTCACAGTCTGTTTCAAAAATCCCAACCCGAAAATTAATGAAGGGCATTTCATCAGTCTGGCTTATGATGATGCAAACAGTCATCTAATTATATTTCTCTTGAAATAACTAAAAAATTACAGGAGTGTAGAGTACCCCAACTTGTTTCTGTACAATTGACATTGAATTTGCAAGTCGTGACATCTTGTTTCGTGCATCAAATTCAGCTTTTAATTCATTACCATGCTTTTTGTTAAGAACTCTCTTAAAGTGTTTAAAAAAATTACACAACATCTAAAGTTGACTTCAAATAGTCCTTCAAATCACTTTGAGACTCTCACTGAGCTGTGTACTTCAAATGCCTATTGTGAATATGTTTTTCATATAGCACTTTGCCCATTGACTTTTAAGCCCATATATACACTGCAACCATGGATTATCCTTAACATCATACTTGTTCAACAAATTATACCATGCTGTCTGGAATTCATCTTCCACATTGTATTGGTATGCATTTCTTTAAATCTGTAAGAAAATGGGAGTCTTCTTTCATTATATGACCCAAATATGTAATGTCATTCTACATTAAGTGCCAAGTATACAATTTGTGCTATGTCTGAGGCCACATTTCTTTTAATGTTTTAGCTATAGCTTTATCTTGGTCCGTGAAGATAGTTATACGCTTCTTTCCACCATGTGCTTCAGTGAATACCCCAAACAACAATTTGAAAGATTTCACTGTCTCATCATATAAAAGTGTAGCCCTGAATACGGTGCACCCTCTATGATGATTGAATCCAACAAACAATCCAAATGACCTACACTCTTTGTTAGTGCAAAATGTAGTGTCAAAGCGGACTATATCTCTAAATTATGCATAGTCAATGATCATCTTTGGATCAGCCCAAAATATGTTAGTTATTTGTTCTTCACTATCCAGTTGAAATGAGTATGTAAAAGATGGGTTGTTCCTAGTTTGGGTAACAAAGTACTTTATCAACTACCTGCTTCACCATATGTTAAGGCACACTGTCTTTTAGTGTGGAGATAGTTCCTAACATCTTTGGTCGTATAGCTCAGGTTTTCGATCCCACCAGCTTACCTACCTATCATCTCAAATGTGGATCTAGGCCTGATCCCTGAGTCATCTGCCAAATCAATTTTATACCTATGTATGTCTAACATATTCCTTTGTGAACGCATCATATGAACTGTTGATGTAGTATGAAACTCACGATTATATTCCCTCACAAAGTCACGACACTTGTATTTTCCATCATCAACCAAATATATGTTCATTCGTGCCTGGCAATTTGTTCTTGTTTCATCTCAGGGGTTAACAGTATTGATGTCTCGCTTATCACTCAACCGACAACCAGCTTTTGAACAGACAAATCCCCTAGATGTTATGGTCATGTTGTCTTTCTTGCTCTTATTCATAAAACGTCTCTTAACACTGAACCCCATTGCCTGTCTATAATTGTTGTAATAATCGTATGCATCCTATTCTGAATTAAATAACATCCCAAACTTAGGTTCACTCACATCATTCATACAAACATTCTCCATACTAGACAAAACAAATAAAAAATATTAAGGTAACAATACTTCAACATAATTTAACAAAGCAAGAGCAAGAGTGGAATTAAAAAATTTTAAAATACTCTACATCAAATAGAGAAGAAAAATAAGAAAAATATCAAGAGTAAGAGTGCACAACTACTCGCAATCAAATAGAAAAGAAAATGGCAGCAGAAATTCCAAAAATATCTCTGGTTTTGACAGAGACAAGAATCAAATACAAATATGAAATTGAAATTTTATTAAAAAGAAAATCTAATCGTACAAATACAAATACAAAGACAGAGATAGAAAATCTCTTAGGTTTTGACAGAGATAGGAAGCAAATAAAAATGATGGGATTGAAATTTTATTGAAAAGAAACTCAAATAAGCCAGGGAAAATAACCCTAAATCTCTTAGGCTTTGACAGAGATAGCAACCAAATATGAAAGTAAAATTATATTGAAAAGAAACTCAAATCAGCCAAGGAAATAACCCTAAATCTCTTAGGTTTTGACAGAGACAACAAGCAAATAGAAATATGAAATTGAAATTTTGAAGATAAGTAAATTCAAATCAACCAATGAAAATAACCCTGAATCTGCATTCCTATCTTCACACATTCAAATCACAGATCTAGACATATTGATGCCTTTTCATAAAGAGAGAGATATAGAGAGATAGAGAGGAGAGTTTTACCTTCGTGCACAGATACTGAAAAAAAAAAAATTCTCCCTGGGAAAGTCGAACTTTGACCACGATTCAATCAACAAGATAAGCTACAAAGAAAAAAAAAACCATAACATTAACAAAAGAAAACTATGGTGCAGAGAGCTTTGTAGAGATATTAACATTAACATGAAAGAGAGCGTTGTTCAATAGAGTTGAGTATTTCATACCTTTGCAGAGAGCTTCTTAACAAAGAGAGAGCAAGTCAAGAGAGGAGTCGAGCGAGGAACAGAGAGAGAGAGGAGTAGAGCAAGGAACAGAGAGAGAGAGAGGAGTCGAGCGAGGAAGAGAGAGAGAATTGAGGAGGAGAGAGAGAGGGTTAGGCTAGTCTATAACAGAGAGGGAGAGAGAGAGAGGAGAGAGAGTCAAAAGAGAGGGTTAGGACAGATCTAATTCGTAACAGAGAGGGAGAGTCGAGAGAGAGAGAGAGAGAGAGAGTCAAAAGAGGAGAGAGGGAAACTCTTTGAGATTTTATTTCAAACTGATGAACTGAACAGGTTTGTTCTCCAAAGGTTTGGTTCAAGTTGGTTCCTCACTAGTTTAAGGTTGTGTCAATGGTAGACGAATCTGGACCGCTCATTTGGCATTGTACACGTGTCGACCTCTGCAAGGGGTATTGCACACAATTGCACAAGATGAGAATTTCAGACAATTTTTATCCATGAAGTTCAATTGTATTATTTTATTAGTGAACCCATGGGTCATACCAGAAGAAAGTATTGGACCCATTTCTAATTTTTCGTATTACCACATTTCACAATAGTAGAAGAATTCTAATTATACTATTCTAGCAGGGTGAGCCTCTAGCTCTCGTTGTTTTAGGGTCAAAGATGGACCTTTTGTTAAAGTATTTTGTCTTGAGAATCTGGACCCAGAGGCTATTGTCATTGGAGAGAAGTCTCCATCTTAGTTTAAGAAGGAGAGCTTTGTTTTGGGTTGCGGCAGTCCTGAATCCTAGCCCACCCAAATACATGGGTTGACAAATTTTATTCCATCTAATTAGATGGGCTCTATTAGTTTTATTAATATCACCATTCCAAAAGTGCAGGAAAATAGAATCTAACTTTGTATATACCTTTTTTGGGAACACAAAGCAAGACATTAAATAGGATGGTGTAGAAGCAAAGGATGATTGGGGAAGAACACCTCTGCCCGCAAAAGAGAGTAAATTTGATTTCCACATGCCAAGTTTATTTTTCACTCTGTCAACAATTTTATTGAAAGAATGAATTCTATTTCTAGAATGAAAAAGATTAGTTCTTAGATAACTAGAATCACAATTCATTTCCCCTATACCAATAATTTTGCTCAAAACGTTTTTTGGAGTTAGCATCCACATTTGAATTGAAAGCTAATCCACTTTTGGCAAAATTAATGGTGAGACCGGAAAGATCTGAGAAGAGATTTAAATTAAACTTTATACTGGTTAAATCCTCAGTAGCCCTGCAAAAGATGAAAGTATCATCAGCAAAAAAAAGATGAGAGATTTCGGGTGCATTCCTGACAATTTTGATGCCCGTAAACAGGTTTAACTCTCTATAGGCTGACAAGAGCCTGGAAAGGCCCTCCATAATTGTTATAAACAAGAAGGGGCCAAGAGGGCATCCTTGGCAGATCCCTCTTGATGCTCGAAAATAATTAAACGCTAACCCATTTAATTTTATAGAGAAGGAAATCGTACTTATTAGAGAATGAATCAGATTAGTCCACTTTTCAGGGAGCCCAGATATCTGAATATGGCCAGCAGAAACCCCTATTCCACTTTGTCATATGCCTTTTCCATATCCAGTTTAATGGCCACAAAACCCTGCTTTCCTTTTTTCCTTTTGAGATAATGAAATATCTCTTGGGCAATCACAATATTGTCATTTATTTAGCGGCCTGGTACAAAGGCAGCCTGTTATGGGGAGATGAATTTGTGGAGGATACGTTTTACTATAGATGCCGAAAATTTTGACAAATTTATATGTAACAGTGCAAAGACTAATGGGTCTGAAATCAGCGACATAAAGAGCATTGGCTTTCTTTGGAATCAAGCAAATTAGAGCGTGGTTGGTGTTGGGAGGAAGAGTAGTAGAATGAAAGAAATTCCAGACAAAGTTATAGATGTCATCATGAATAAGGCCAAAAATTTTTGAAGAAAATCGCTTGGAATCCATCATTTCCAAGAGCCTTGAAAGGACTAATAGAGAAAACTACTGTTTTTATTTCTTCAACAGAGGGGGTAGCAGATAGGAATTCTCCTTCAAATTCTCCCAGTGTGGGGAAAAGACATTCAATGAGATGAGGGGCAGGGGTGTTTGAGGTTGAGATTAGGTTCTCAAGGAAGAAGGCAAACTCAGCCACCATATTACATGGGCTTACAGTTTTCACCATATTCCGGTCAATAATGGAGTCAATATGTCTCTTGTGAAGATTAAGCTTGGTGACTATAAGAAAAAATTTGGTGTTCCGATCCTCATCAAAGATGTAATCATATCTGGATTTTTTGTACCAAAATTTTTCTTCTGCATCAACAATCCAAGAGAAAAACAGAAGCTTTGAGTGACAGATCAAAGATCCAAAGAAAAATCACAAAAATTTAGAAGTAGGGCTGAACTGAGAGAAATTTAGGAACTACACAAAGAAGGGTCCAATGGACCAACACACTTGGTCGAGGGTGGCTTAGAATCAGTTCAATATGCCCTCCAAATATGGTACAAAGAAGGTGTATAGAAGAGCAATAACATAGCAAGCAAAACCCAAGCAGGACTAGGGTTGGAACCGAATGGGAGAAAACTTGTTGCAGTCAACTTGGCTTCTGAACAGCATCTACACAATTGATAGTGGAAAAAAGTATTATGTCTAGGAACATGGCTCCTGTATCAAAACCTTTAGTGTCTCTCTTTCTGGTTCTCCCCATAAAATGACTTTCTTGTCTTCCATAAATTGAACTAAAAGAAGAGCAGGAGCCACACTTCCGGACAGAGAACACTTTCCCTTTAATTATTATATTTTTAAGGAAATCAAAATGATTGCTGACTTTATAGTGAAAAATTATGTCATTGACATGTGAGACAATTGTGAATCCAGTGCCTAGCACACTGGTTGCAGCTTCTGCTTGTAGGGCAGGCGCTAGGTTTGTGGTCTAGGGATCAACTCTAGTCACATGCATTTCCTTTAATCCCCCTTCCCCCTCTAGTGTGTGAGTAAAGTCCCCATGGGTAGTTCCCTAGTTGTAGATATAACCAAAAAAAAAAGGCATGTGAGACAATTTGTTCAAATTTAACTCCATCATTGGGGTAACTTATATTCCAACAATATGTGTTCATCAATTTTTTATTTTTTTGATAAAACAATGTGTTCATCAGGTTTCAAGTAATAAATGACTTTCTACTAAAAACAAATCATTTTTGGTAAAACTTGGTGATTTTATTAGTTATTTCATTTCATTATATAAATCAATTGTTTGTTGAATCTTGTGAATTCTGTGAAAATAAGATACATCGAATTCGGGAGTAAAAGATTTTGATATGGGAAAATGTTTCTTATTGTCAGTACATATCTTCTGCATGAGCGAGGGCGAATGGGAACGCACAAGGAAGCATATGCAGAGATGTCTTTTTCATTTCGTGGGTAGAGGGCTGGTCATTTGCCCCCCTCCAATATGTCTGGATGCAGGTGCCATTTCCCTATATGTAAATATATAGTGGAGAAGTTTTGTGCACGATCAAGTATGGTGCATGGCTATACACATGACTATTGGATGGGGATGCACCATAAACCCTCAATCCCCATCCAACAGTTGTGCACATTAGGGGTGAAACAGGGTCGGGTTTATTAAAACCCCAACCCAACCCTAGGTCCTCAAAATTCAACCCAGGCCCAACCCAATCTTGCCTGGTTTATACCAGCCTAACCCGGCCCTAATTGCCCCTGTTAGGGCCGGGTTGGGTCCGGTTGAGCTAGGTTAGGCTGGGTTGGGTTGACCCTGGCTTTTTCAAAGGTTCGATTAGCCTTCATTGACCTTGTTTTTCCATTCATATCCTATAGATTAAAAAATCATAGAAAAATGAAATACCAATATGAGCCATAAATTCTAATATAAAAATTCAGGGTTAAATTTCAGGTCTGGTTGGGCCGGGCTTAGGCCTCAACCTGAGCCCGACCCGACCTTAACTTGCCCTCAGGGTCAGAAAACTTGGCCCAAGTCCTGTTTGGGTTCAGGACGGGTTTGGGTTGTCAGGGCCAAACTTTCACCCCTAGTGCGCATGGTCATGCACTGTGCATAGCCATGCGCAAAGCCTTTTGCCATATACCCTTGGGAAAAGAAACCTACTTGCTTGTCTATCTACGTTAAGACATAGGAGGGTGTGAAAAGACTACACTACCTCCGCACTAGACTTAAAAATGTCTTTATATGACCTCCTAAATAGGTCTCTACACTAGCATCGTAGCCGTACAAGCTGGTAGCGTTGAGAGATGGGCTCACAATCAATGAAATCCCATAAAATATGTATTAATGGTTTAATGCCTAACAAATGACAATGTATCCCAGATTGGCCTCAAGACCCCTATTGATGGGTACGGATACATAATATGCATGAAAAGTGCCATTGAAAATTATATGTCACACATCGTAAGAGTCAATGGTAGTGGTTCTCATACCCCATAAAATTTCACAAACAATGACCTAGTCCCGTCCACAAAACAAAACCTTTTCTTGCAAACAAACCAAAAGAGAGATGTAAAAGGCAAGCAATTAAATCCTTGACATGCCCGTCTATTTTTTTTAATGGTTTCAAATCAGATAACCGGAATTTAAAATAGATGGATTGGCAACTGGGGAAATAATTTTAATAATAAATTATACTCCTAAGAGATCTGATGCAATATAATGGTGATGGGGTCTTCCATGGTCCTCACTTCTCACCCCATAAACAATTATTAGTATCTTTAAAAGATTGGTAAGAATATGAGTCAACCCCATAACTCATGATAAGTACTCCTTTCTCAATAAAAACGCGGGGGATGGGCTTGGTGCACCCCCAAACCCAACATACTCAGACTTTTTCATGTGCGTCTAACTCAATTATATACCCATTTCCGCATGAAAAGGAATTTTTCTTTATTTTTCATACAAAATACATTCTTACAATCTTACATAAAACTTCTCATATTCCTTTCAGGCATAAAAATTTGATCAGCAAGATAAGTGTGAAGGTTCGAAGAAGGAACTACTTCCGACTTCCAAAGTGTATAAAGAGGGTTGTAGGGTAGTACATTTTTCCACATGTGTGACAAAGTTAGTTAGTTGCGGAAAACATTTAAAGAATTGAAAATTATTTAAGAGCAAGTGGTAGCAGGAGTTACATATTGCAATCTTATTTTCACTTTCTTTTCATATTAACCGTCCATTTAATATTAGATTAATCTAAATCATCTATTAGTTTTCTATATCGTAACCAATTCCTAATTTTTAGGGTGGAGAGATGAATGTCACTTATCCTTAGCTCGCTATGATGGTCACAACATGGGTGAGTGATAGCATACGTAACCATTCCAACTTCTTCCTTTCCAAAGGGCAACTAGGGAGAGTAGGATAATGATAACTGATTTCTCTCTCTGCAGAATTTTCTCTTTTTTTCTATCAATTTCTCTCTTTCTAGACAATTTTGTTTCCCTCTTGCTACAAAATTTTTTTAACTTCTTAGGTTTAGAATGATAGAAAATAAATACGGAACAATTCATGAAGATCGATAAGCATGCACGACAAACACTACAAAAAAAACATGTTTTAGGCATACTTAAATCCATGGCTGAAGAATAAGAACTCCTCAATGTCTTCTTGTATATTCCTCGTACAACACGATCAATATTGGTCTGGTCTACCCTCTTTCCCTTTTGTTTTTGGTTATTAACCTCACTTAATGGGTCAGTGATAATTATATCAGGATGAGGGTAGGGACCAACCCTGCAATAAAATTAGGGTTTCCTCCCCATTAAGGAAACAATACCTTAGGTCCACACATAGTAATAAATATTTCATACTATTAAGGTGTACTAATAGAATCCAATATCTCCGTAGAGATCACTTACCAATAATATTAGATTATTTCTGCTTACTCCATCTTTAGTCAACATCACTAAACCGATTTTGGAAACAAATCTTTGACTATGCTAGCCCACCTAATTGAAAATCTTACAATCTCTCACTTGGGTAGCATATGTCACAAGTTTTAGATTTTAAAATTTATTTAAAACGACTCTCTAGTTTAGATAAATTGAATGTGGTCACAAAGTGCACTTTAAACCAAATGCCTTGGTCCGAATGAGAATTACAAACACCCAACCGTATTGATCATCACATCTAAAGCGATATGAGACCACACACGTCAAAGTACTCATAACATCACCGACTTAGACTGAACAGTATGAAAGTGTGGCATGAAAATAACATGCAATAGTGATCATCATGTCTATTTCTAAATTGGTCATGGCTCGAAAACCAAATAAGCCCTATGAGACAAATACCGAAGGTCTCATTAACTATAAGCGTCTCCTAAACGCTCAAGCTTCAATCAAAGAAGCTCATTGGGACTGGGTCCGGATGTCCCACAACACTAGCACTAGACCTCAATCTAACGAGGCTTTGTTAATGATTGGATGTGTGTGTATTGATTGGAACCTCAGATACCGAATGAGGTAAATACACCACATATAACCTCAATTTTTTGTAGGAGGAAAATAAATAAGTGTATACATATAAACAAATGGTCATAATAAAAATGCATATATATTCTTGAGAAGAATAATAATGCATCATATGTATAAACTAAAACTAAAAGTCAAATGCGAATATATTGAGCAAAACTCCCACTAATAAAATACATCAAAAGAACTAACAAGTCCCATATTAGTGATATGTTCTTGAAAGACTTTTGGAGTCAAGCCCTTAGTAAGATGATCTGTAATCATGTTTTCTGTAGCAATCTGTTCCATTGTAATCTGTGACTCTTGAACTTTCTCTCTGATAAAAAATTACTTAATGTCAATGTACTTAGAGTCTGAAGTACCTTTACAGTTATGAGAGAAACGAACCGCAGCGGAGTTGTCACAGAACATCTTTAATGGTTTAGGTATAGAGTCAACAATTTGTAATAATAAAATTCTACAGAAATTTATGATTCATGAGTTTACTCCCACTGATCTTTAGATAGACCTATTCGATTCCTCCCATTTTCATAAGGAACCTTAGCTTGAACATAATTAACAACCACTGGCTTATGAGGCTCATCAATTCAAGATAAAAATTTATTATCATAATAGCCAGAGAAATATTAAAGGATTAGTTTCATTCCTTAAAATTGGAACCGTTCAAACTTTTTTTAACAGAAAATAGCTGAGAAGTCAAAGCTGACAAATATAATCATACATATTTACCAAAATATACAATATGCAAAAACAGAAGGCATATTAAACTTCTCAACAATATAATTAAATCTGACTAATTGGGCTATTAAGAAGATTTATCTCAGTATCCCTTTGAGCAGGAAGGAGATTGCTCGGATGGGAGTTCAAGCGGTGGACAAGGCAGCAGAGATGATTGAGAAAGGAACTGAAGCAGGGGAGAAAAAGAAAAAGAAAAAGAAAGGTGGTGGTCAGACCTTGAGGTCGGACAAGTCTGATGGAACATCTTTTTAATTATGCGGATTTTCTATTGGAATATCCAAGGTGTTCGAAAGGCAGCGGCTTCTAGAGCGTTGCATATTTTTCTTCGTGATCACTCCCCTGATGTGGTGTGTATTGCAGAGCCCATGGTGGATTCTTTTTCTTTCCCTGCTCGTTTTTTTAATCGACTGGGATTCATGTCTGAATTTATCTATAACTCCCGTCTTGATAAAGTGCCAAACCTCTAGGTAGTCTGGAAAAATTCTCTTACGAGGCCTGTGGTGGTTCAGTCCTCAGAGCAGATGATTTTAGTTTCTATGCAATGGAATGGTCAGCAGGTTGTGGTTTCTGTGATTCATGCTTCGTGTTTCAGGGCAGAGCGTAGGAATCTTTGGGTGGAGATGGGCATTGTGGCTGCCCTGTCCATGGGTTGCTTTGGGGGACTTTAATGCCACATTATATTCCCATGAGAAGAGGGGTCCTGGTAGATTCAATTTGGGTGTCGCGGCAGAGTTCCAGGCTATGGTGGATGCTTGTGATTTGATTAGCTCTCCGTCCCAGGGATCCAATTTTACCTGGACAAACAATAGATGTAGAGGACATGTGGCAGCAAGGCTTGACAGAATTTTTTTCAATGCTCAATGGTTGGAAGTTTTTGGTGATTGTGGTCAGAAGGTGCTCCATAGATCAATTTCAGATCATGCTCTAATCCTTTTTTCCTCAGCAGCGATTCCTAAGCCTCGAAATGCCCTGTTCATACTACATTGTTTTTGGATGGAAGAGGAATCCTTTGTGGACCTGGTGAGGGATGTGTGGTCTAGGGAGGTTAGGGGTGGTCCCATTGGCAGGCTGGCATATAAATTAAGGGCGGTGAAGAGTGCTCTAAAAGGGTGGACAAGACAGACTTTCCCTAAATTGGATGTAGCTCTTAAAGATGCTACTGCAGAAGTGGAGGAAGTCCAGCGAACTATTGACCAGATAGGGATGTCTGATGAGTTATACTCCAAAGAAGCAGAGGCGAAAACTAAGCTCTTGAAAGCAGTGGAGATGCACGAAAAACTTTGGGCTGAAAAAGCTCGCTGCAATTGGGCAAAACTTGGAGACCGTAACTCAAAATTTTTTCATCTATCGGTTAAGGTGCGACGTATAAAAAACAGTATTCGTGCTTTGAAAAAACAAGATGGTACAATGGTCTCTGAGCGCTGCAGATGGCAGAATATGTGTCACTTTTTTTTGAAAATTTTCATAAAGCGGACCATTGCATAGATCATATGGAGCTGTTGCAGGTGATTCCTAATGAGGCGAATAGGGAGGACTCTTCCATATTAGAAGCTATTCCTGCCAGAGAAGAGATTAAGAAGGTGGTATGGGGGTTGGATCCAGATAGCTCTCCTGGCCCTGATGGGTTCCCAGGTGCTCTCTTTAAACAGTGTTGGGAGATAGTGGGTGACGATTTTTGTGGGGCTGTGATTGCTTTCTTCCGCGGTGGGAAGCTTCCGAATGGGGTAAATAACAGTTTTGTGACGCTAATTCCAAAGGTGGAGGGAGCGGTCTCTTTGGATAAATTTCGCCCCATCTGCATGGCAAACTTTTTCTATAAAGTCCTATTAAAGATCATGGCTGAGAGGTTATCTTGCCTTCTTCCTCGATTGGTGTCAGATGAGCAAGGGGCGTTCCAAAAAGGTAAGATTATTTCATCAAATATTGGATTAGCCTCTGAGCTTGCTAATTTATTACATACATCTGTCAGAGGGGGTGGCATGGGTATTAAGATTGACGTGCAGAAAGCCTATGACACATTGTCATGGGATTTTCTTTTTGCGGTCTTGAAAAAATTTGACTTCTCGGATGTGTGGTTAGCTTGTATTCATGAAATCTTGGTTTCTTCTAGAATTTCAGTGTTATTGAATGGTGGTCCGGTGGGTTTCTTTGGAGTGGAGAAAGGTTTGCGACAAGGGGATCCGCTATCTCCTATGCTTTTTATTTTGGCAGAAGAAGTGTTGTGTAGGGGTCTAAATGGTCTATTAAAGGAGGGAAAACTGAAGGCGCTCCCTGGTCCTAGAGGTGCTACTATCCCCAGTCATCTGCTTTTCGCGGATGATATTTTTATCTTCATGAACGCCGGAGCAAAACATGTTAGATGTCTGAGAGAGTTCCTGATTAATTACCAAGAATTTTCTGGCCAAAAAATAAGCTTGGAGAAGAGTAAGGTTTTTTTTGGCAAAGTCGCCCCTCACAGGAAGAGGTATATTTCTGATCTGCTGGGTATCCCAATTGTCTCTCTTCCGACGAGGTATCTTGGGGTTGAGATCTTCAAGGGCGCTGTCAAGAAGGATAGGATGCTTCCTCTTATGGATAAAATTAAATCTCGATTACAGGGATGGCAATGCAAACTCCTTTCAATGGCTGGTCATGAAGAGCTCATTCGGTCTATGATCTTAGGTATGTCTATTCATAATTTTTCCATTTATTGGTGGCCTGAATCGGTGATTAAAACAGTGGAGCGCTGGATTAGGAATTTCCTATGGTCTGGGGATATTTCCACAGTGAAGAAAATCACTGTGAAATGGGAAGAGATATGCCAACCTAAGGAGGAAGGGGGTTTAGGTATCAGGTGATTGAGGGATGTCAACTGTGTGGAGCTTAGCAAACTTGTGTGGCAAATGAAGCATGAAGGATCTGCTTTTAGTTCCTTTTTGCGGGCTAGATTTGTGAATGAAGGTGGAGACCTCAAGAAGGGTTATAGAGCATCTTCGGTGTTTAAAGGAATTGCGAAGATGTGGAATTTTGTATCTCTATCTGAGCGGTGGATGGTGGGTATAGGTGAGGACATATTTTTTTAGAAGGATCGATGGATAGGTCCTTTATCTATTGCTGAGCTCTCCCCCCCTCCCTTTGTCTCATTTTTCTTATAGCAATTGCAGAGTGGCAGATTTTATTGAAGATGGTAAGTGGTGTTTTCCCCCTATTCAGTCTGAATTTTAAAAGATATATTCAAAGCTATAGGGAATATATCCTTGCCACAGGGTCAGAAAGACCGATGCTGCTGGTCTCTATCCTCCTTAGGAGCTTTCTCCACTAAATCGGCCTGGGAAGCATTGAGAAAGGTTTCTCCTAAAGTGGGCTGGGCAAAAATGGTGTGGAGCTCGATTTTGATCCCCCGCCAATCAGTTTTTGGATGGAGACTTATACATGGAAAGCTTCCTTGTGATGACAAGGTAAAAAGAAAAGGAGTGCCGCTCCCTTCTAGGTGTGAGGTGTGCAATAAGGCTGAGGAGTCTATAAATCACTTGTTCGTGGAATGTGATGGAGCTGTCTACATTTGGAGGGCGTTTGCTGAAGTCTTTGGTTTTCATTGGTCCTATCAGGGGGATGATTTTTTAGCGCATGTTTCATGGTGGACTCAAAAATCCAAATCCATTGGACTGTCTCAAATGTGGATGGCTGGTTTGATTCTTGTTCCATACTTTATTTGGATGGAAAGGAATTCTAGAAGATTTAGGGGTCTCCATCGATCTTATGGTCAAGTCTTTCATACAATAATGGAGGAGATTAGAAGACGTGGCCCAGGAAAAAGTGACAGAATAAAATCTCGACTAGATTCTGAGAGATGCTTGAAGCTTAATATAGAGGTGCCAAGAAGGAAGATTAAAGGGGTGCGAGAAATTTTCTGGCTGCCTCCGATGGATGGATGGTGGAAGCTAAATTGTGATGGCTCGTCCTTGGGTAATCCAGGGAATGCTGGAGCAGGTGGCATTATAAGGGACAGCAAGTGCCAGATTGTAGCGATTTATAGCTCCTATTTAGGAATAGCTTCAAATTTCCATGCTGAATTTCAAGCTTTAATTGAAGGAATTGAGAGAGCAAGAGAGCTGAATTGTGCATCTCTGTGGATTGAATGTGATTCGGGCGCTGTGGTGCTCATGTTTCAAAGGGGCTGGGTCTCCGTGGTTTGTTTGGCAAAGGTGGTCTTCCCTTATTTCTTATCTCAGTGGTATAAGATGGAAAATCACTCATTGTTATCGAGAGGCAAACCCTATAGCAGATTTCCTGGCGCAGATGGCTGCTAAGAAGGAAGCATCTACATCAGTGGTGGCATGGCCTCCTGAGGTGCTTGACTTCATGGCTGAGGATGCGATGGGCAGATCGCGATTCAGATTTTATTAGTTTTCATTTTCTGTTTTTTGGCCTAGCTCCTATCTTTCCGCTGATGGCAATGCCGTAGGTGGGGGTGGGTGGATCCTAGGTGGGGTGATTTTTGTTTTTTGTTTTTATTTGGATCCTCTTTTTATGGATCCTCTTTGTACAGTTTCTACTTTTTCCCTTTTCTCTTAATATACATGACCCTTTAGCGAAAAAAAGTTGAAAAAAGTGAGTAAAGATTCAATTACTTACTATTCAAATGTTTCAATTTTCAAGTTCAAGCCTTCAAGGTTCTTCTTGGACTATGTTTCTCTCCTTCTTTGAACCATTCACTTCCATAATGTTTCTTTCAATCTACCATTTGAGTCTCCAAAAAGGTGTGTGAATCAAAGGGGAAGAAAGAAGCAAAATATAGAAAACTGTTGGTGAGAGTGTGAAGTGTTTGTTTCAAACAACAAAAAATTCACACTTAAGTAGCCGTATCGTTATACTGCACGATACCTTTGATACGATACCGATACGTACCGATACTCTCGGGAATTTTTAGATTTTCAAAAGTTCGTATCGTACGTATCGGTACCGATACGGTATGGCACGATATGATACGTACGATGAGCCGATACACAAAAAGAGGCCCAAAATTTCCCGTAGCATGTCGGTATGTATCGTGCCAATGCCTACCGATACGGATACGTATCGGCCGATACGGCACGATACGTACCGATACTTAAAATCATGCCTGTAATCATAATCTAAACTATTGGAAAATTTATGATGGATTGGTACCACAGCATGGTACCCATAAGCCCCAACTAGTTGTTGAAATATACTTATTTGAGGATCTTTGGCCTGTCAAAATTTGATCCACAGTGAAACACTCACTTAAACTTCTATTTGTCTTGTGTAGTGAAGTATTGAATAATTATGATAGACTCCCCTGCATTAATAATGAAGTGCAACTCTTTTTTGGTTGGTAGAAGGATGATTTTACTGAAAAAAAGGGGAAAAAATACATCCAAAGAAAAGAAAAAGAACACGGCAGAAGCCACTAGGTCAACTTGCAGACTCCACCTTCGGCATGACCATCAACGGAGAAAGCAAGCGAGCGACCTAGCAGAATCTAAATCTATGCCTATTCACACCGTCATTCTTAAGCTCTACTACAATGCGATTAGGAAAGACCACCGAGATCTCAGACGATCCAGTCTTAGAGGCATTTTTAGCTAAAAAATCTGTAATGGGATTAGCTTCCCAAAAGCAGTGAATTATCTTCCAAGAAATAGATTTCATTATACGTAAGTGAATGTACGTGAACGTCCCTGGTTTGTGGATATAGCATCTATTAAATGAGGAGAGAGAAAATAGTTGCCATTATCCATAGCCTAGGACGTTCACGTACATTCACGTCCGTGAAGATTCACCGGACTCCTCTCTTAGCATGAATAATAGGAAAGTCCAACACAAGGTCAATTATATAAGCGACGCAGATTGAGGCACTAAATACACAAGAAATCTACATCAGATTAGTGATGTGAATCTCACTAATTATCTAATCAGAGCCCTGCTATAGATCTAAGTATGAACAACAGATTGCAAGTGGGTGATGGCTGGACTGCCGTAAGGAATCATAGACCTGCCAATTAGATTTTGTTAGCTGTTTTCTTAATCAGTATTCTCCAAGTTTACATAACCAATTTAAAGAAACATGGAAGTGGTTATCCCCTTGTTTGACAAAATGGGTCTGTGTTTACACCATGCATGTGGTTCAAGTTCAATTCAGAGTGCTGATTTTGGGTTCTTACTGATCAATGTATTTTCAGCAACTGATATTAGGTAGTTATAAATTTTCTAAATGAAAAACAAAGCCATTGTATATAACTCCTTTATGTGTTCAAGGGTTGACTGAAGAATCAAACTCCATGATGGGGACAAGGCCATAATGTCTATTCACATTTGAAGGGTTAATTGAAGGGTCAGATGGTAGAATATAACTAGTAAGACAGGTGGCTGCATTATCTTGTTTATTTTCTTCTAACATCTCTCTCCCTTCTTTCTTACAAGGAGAAGTGACCTGGGACATTATGGGTCGACCAAGATTCATATTCAAATAAGTGTTTTTCTTTGATTTGTCTTCTAGGATAGGTTTTTCCTGCTGATGGTAATACTAAAGGTGGGAAATCTTATCTCTTTGTGATTGTATTCGTCTGGATATGCCTAGACGTTAATCTTATACTCTCTTTTATTTTTCTATAATTCAATTTTATGATCTTTTAGCGAATAAAAATAAGATAGTCAACTACACCAATGAGAAAAGGTTCAAGAAGTCTAACTTCACTTGTACCCCATAGTGTGACTTATTAGGCCTAGTGTAATTTCAAATCTAAAAAACATCTATGACGAGATCTGATAATAATCAAGCCATAACTTTCAACTCCAGTATCATGTTTTGAGCTTCCACATTCCAAATGAAAACAACTCAAAACAGCCATGGAGTCACTGTCTCAACATAAAATTGCAACCTTCAGCTCTTCTCATTTCCTCTGCAACGTGTGTTCTTCACGCTGGCCTCTCCTACACAACAGACCATGGTTTGACCTTGGCAATCTAACCTTCACCTTCGGCAACATCACCTCACGCACTCAAGGATATGCAATTGCCACCTCATCATGCGAAGCACATGTGTGCATACGTCGGCTATCATGGATACCACTGGAGGTGTCAACTGTCAATTCATAATGATGTCCACTGTACCAGCCCAAATCTTAACCGCCAACCAATTCTCTAGCTTTTCCAGTAGAACCATCTCACAGACACCACCACCTACCCTAACATAGCAAGCCTGCTGCTTCCCACTGCACTGAACACTCACCATAACTCAGACTCTGTTGACTCAGTGTGTTGACAACAATGACAACATCACATAATAGTGTGACTGACATGCCTCAGCATTTATCAGCTTAGTTTGCTTCATGAATCCCCTTCTTACAAACAGATTTGTTCTAAATCTCTCATACTTGTCTTACTTGTCTTGCCTTCATATTTCCATCAAGGTACTAACTACGAACGAACTCAGTTGTTTCATTTATCCATTTCTTTTGTTCATCCATTTTCCTTTATGGACTTTATTGATAAATTTGGCTACTAGCTTGTAATGTCCTATCTTATATAGATACACCTTAGTAGTTGATGATCTAGCTGGTTAAGCCCTGGTACGCAACAGGGACATGAAAGTGGAAATATTATGGAATTACGAGTTAACATGGCCCTACAACTGGTTAACTATATTAATATATTTCAGTTCTCTTCTCTGCTCTAATCATTGCTCATTGCTATGTAAACAATTAAACATGGAAAGTGCATAGAATATCATGTGAAGGTCATCTATACAAGTCATATTCAACGTTTTAAACAACCCCATCTAATAGTCGTAAGTGGTTGGCACCAACAAAAATGAGTGACAAATTATCTACCAATACCAGCTTTAGGTTTGAACAAGATTACGTACATTTAGCAAAACCAACTGGCCCATTGTTTTGCACGGTGATTTATTCCTCCTTTGGCTATAATATATAAGAAGGCCTTTCCACACTTCACTTCAAAGCACATTGGTTCACTGTATATAAGCATTTACTCAGTATCTCAATCCCATTGCTTTGTGAATGCTTGTCTATGTTTACTTTTCAATAGGAAATGAGTGACGACGAGGGTGAATTTCTTGATTGTCAGTATGATTCCTTCGTTCTAGAAACAGTGGTACCGTTAGGCCCTTTTGGTTTCCCAAACGTACCATTAGCGAAGCCACAAGTGGTGAACGAATTGCAAAGCCTCCTGGACAATACCAAGGCTGAATTGGTGATGAAGAATGATGAGCTAAATGAATTGCAAAGCCTCTTGGATAATACCAAGGCTGATTTGGAGAAGAAGAATGATGAACTTAATGTATTGCGAAGCCTCCTGGATAGTACCAAGGCTGAATTGGCGAATAAGAATGATGCACTGAATGAATTAAAGAAGCTGAAGATTGATCAAGACTGGAATCCTGAACAGTACCGACTGTCTATTGTTGCAATCACAAATTCAATGAAGAGAGTGTTTGTAGACTTTGGTCTTGAACCACCAACAAATGGAGATCCAAAGTCTGTGCTGAAGTTTCTCGAGATGTTACATGATCGGATCATTCACAAAGAATTCAGTTCCATTTTCTTAGTAGCAGCGAAAGGGATATTGGCCTCTATTGCAAGTATATTTGAGAAACGCAGTGGCTTAAGCATTGACATGGAAATAATGAATAGTAGTCCAAGTACTCCAGCCCTTCTCATTGAGAGTCTATTTACCTTAAGAGGCTTTATTGATTCCCACTTCTTTATTGATGGAAATGTTCTAGTCAAGGATATTTGTTTACTGAACGAGGATGACCTCTCAGTTATATTTCAAGATTCTGCAGCAGATGTGGTGGAGCTGAAGCAAAAGAAGATAGGTACGAAACCAATCGATAACATCGACAAAAACTCTATCTTCTATGGGTATTTCAACATTCCAACAGTGGGGATGTTCAAGGGTGTTTTGACAAGAGTTCATGTCAATTTACCAGATGAGATCATGGTGAAACTTCAAGTTGGAAAACATAACCTTAATGATAAAAGGTTTTGGTTTGTCTCTGCCAATGGAGCAGGTACATTTGAAAATGAGCTTTTGAGTCCTGCGTTGATAGGCAATATAAGCAATCTAGAAGATTTCAAATTCTCCCCTTCTCGGATCGTAGGTGGCCAACCGACTTCTTAGGGTTTTTCTGTAGGATGAATAGAATCTTCGTTAATGAGAAGGGGACATATCTCAAGTTTAAGTTTATTGCTGGCAAGTATTCAGGACCACGGGCTTTTTTTGATAGTCGCGTTCGTTATTATAATAAGGATGGTGCAATGTTTGATCCTTTTCAGTTGGTGCAGTTTAATGTGAACACACCTGCAACTGATATCTTATATCGAGAAATTTATTTACCTGTGTCAACCTCAAGAACTTCGGGGCAGAATTATGCCACTTGGATTGTGAATGAAGCTCTGGAAAGTGAGTGTGCTTTCACGTTGAATGGCTTTTGTTTTTTGGGGAAAATAACGCAAGCCTCTGGTAGTTTCCATGAGAATGCTTTGGTCAGTGTGTTCTTCGAACAAAGCCAACATGGGGAGAACTGTTACGTCGATGCTCTAGCAACAACTTTCTTTGTTTTGAAAACTGAGAAAGTAGAAATGGTGAATTACAATGATAAACCGAATCCTCCAAAATTTGTTTAAAAGGAGTGCTCTATAGTTTATTTTATTTTCATTTGTTTGAATTTTTTTATATATCTAGTAAGTATTCCTGAAGGATTCTCTATGTGTAAAATGTCATATGTCTCCAAGTTTTCAGGCTTTGTACGTAAACACCCAATGATCTCAGTGCATGTTTTTCAAATCTATGCCTAATCCAATACTCAAAATGTCTAGCCCAAAAATTTGGGTTTTACAGGATTGGGCTTTGGCCTAAACTTCAACCATTGTGGCAATGTCCAATTGGATTGAGGCCTTTTGTAGCTTTAGGTTTAGCAGCAGTAGCTAATTGTTGTTAAATTTAAGATCAATCTGCTTGAAACCTTATTAATTTTGACTTTTAAGTATTAACCCAAAAATCTCTTCTTCTTTCTTCTTC